>NC_044553.1:37153915-37459644 GCF_007565055.1 Rhinopithecus roxellana
AGGAAGGAAAAGAAAAAGAAGAAGAAAGAAAGAAAGAAAGAAAGAAAAGAACGAAAGAAAGAAAGAAGGAAGGAAGGAAGGAAGGAAGGAAGGAAGGAAGGAAGGAAGGAAGGAAGGAAGGAAGGAAGGAAGGAAGGAAGGAAGGAAGATTTTACTTGTGTTTATGCCCTTCACTGCTAACATTCAAGTCCATGGCATCACCATCATACCTGGACAAGAGTAGAAAACAAAATTTGTCACTGTCATTCTGCTCTTGTCTCTCTTTGCTGTCTACTGTCTATGTAGAAGCCAGAGAAATCTTTTTATTGTTCATATAATTTTCCTGCTGAAAACCCTCCAATTGGCTTCTCAACACATTTAACATAAAATTGGAATTCTCTATCACTACTTCTAGGAATTGGCTCTTGCCAGCCCTTCAGCACTCCCCTTTATCACATTACTCTAGCCACAGTAGACATCTTACTGTCAGGTTCATTTCTACCTTGGAGTTTTTATACTTGTTGTTTCTTCTACCCGAGATCTTGGCAAGGCTAGCTGCCTCTCAGCTCAAATATCACCTCTTCAAGGGGCCTTCTCTGGCCACCCTCTTTAAAATCATCTCCTCATCTCCCATCCCATCACTTTCCATCCTATTTCCCTATTTTATTTTCTTTGTTGTACTTACAACTACTTGAAATCATATTATTTATTTATATTTTGTTTATTGTGTGTCTTCCACACTAGAATGTTCCCTAGGGCAGGGATTTATCTGGCTTCCTCATTTCTGTATCTTTAGTACATAGGAGAGCGCCTGGCACATAGTAGGGGCTCAATACATATTGGTGAATGAATATTTGAACAGATTAGCTATTTATGTGGTCACTCATAATGTGTGCATAGCATATTTAGTTCTAGAGCTGACATGAGTAATAGTTTCACATGGCTATGTCTCCTGGGAAGACCCTAAGAAAGTGTAACAAAGCTAACGACAAAGTATGGGAAGTTAGGGTAAGGACAGGATGAATCATTGCAAGGCAAAGGATAATGATTTAGATAATAAAAGAAATAAAGAAAAACTTTTTTCCAAAAGAAAAAAGTGGAAAACAAAATTGCATATATTGCATGGGCTCTTTTGCATATATGTATGTTTGCAAAAAAAAAAAAAATGCAACAACAAGGGATAATACGTTTCCCTAAAAAGTAGACCTTTTTACTTTTCTGAATTTTTCACATTTTTAGTTGATGAATTTTAGATAAAAACTCACTTCTCAGAAGCCTCCTTTTTTCCCCAGACAGACCTAAGTACCCCTTCTTTAGTGCTTCCATTGCAGTCCATCAACACATCCATCCTCTTATACATTATATTGAAACTAAAAACTTGGTTGTCTCCCTCCCCTACAAACTGTGAGTTGTGAAAACAGAAATGCTATCTTAATCATCTTTGGTACATGGGAGATATTCAGTATTTGCAGAAATAAGGTAGGCCTGTAGATTCCTCTGGTTCAGAGCATCCATGCTATGTCTGTTCTTAACAATGCTGGGACAATAATTCAAATGACTCCAAGAAAAATGGCTCTATTATTGAGCCCTATCGCTTTCTCCAATTCGAGCCAATAGGATTAGAGTGTAAGCAGGAACTGCAACACCCTCCCCTGGTCCAACCTATGACATGAACTAGAGTGCCCCAAAAAATCCTCTATTTCCAAACCCATCAGGTCTGGGCAAACCTGGCCTCTGGTAAAGGTCCTAAATCTGTTTCCCCATGCCCGGTTGACCACAGTAAGTCCCTGGAACAGGGGAAAGCCTTGGGTTTAGGGATGGTATATCAAATGGCAGTTCCATTTCTCATATTTTAGTAATAAGATAAATAATAAAGACCTTCTAATGCAATGCCTTCATTATTCACTGGCACTACTCAAACCCCAAAGTCTCTAGGTTGTTTTTCTACTCCCTGGATATATCTATATGATGATTTTTTGCCTGGAGTAGACTCCATTTTTCTCTATTAGGAAGATGAAAACTTTCTGCCAGAAAGTTGCCCTTTTAATCACTTTCTGGAAAACACTCTAAGTTATATGCTCCACCCAGCTCCAGGATGAAGTTTTTCTGCTTAATAGCAATGACAGGCTGGCCTCATACTCCTCCAAGCCCTCTCTGCTTTCTAGCTATCAAGGGGTTTCAAGACCTTATGGTCTTATTTATAGTCTGTAAAAATATGTCTAAATATATGTATAAGCAATCTTCTCTCTTCTGAATTACTTTCTTAATCGCAAGAGCCACTATTGGGAATGATATATTCAATTTGGTTAATCAGGAGATTTCGTGCCAGTGATTGTGGCCATAATTAGGTACATTTGGGTAAAACTTTTATTAGTTTGACATTATCAGTACCAGATTTGAAATTTAACACCAAAAAATCTGCAGGCCAATTACAAGCATTTATACCACAGTCCTTTGCATATTTGTCTGCATAAACTCTAATCCCTACATTTTTAGGCATCTAATACTCTAAAATGTTCCCTATTTAATAGGGCCTCTGTTGCTTATTGTTTTCCTATCATTCTTTAGATCTCAATTCCAATGTTCTTTCTTCATCATCCTTAGAAGGAGAGTAAGAAATGAGATACAGAGAAAGCAAGAAAAAAGAATCTAAAGATATCCATCAAAACAGAATGAAAAGTGCCCCGGTGTCCTAGTGTGGAAAGCATGACAGCATCTCTTCGCCTCTGCACCCACAAAAATTGAGACCAAAGCCAGAAAAAAAAAAAAAAGTCTTTTCAAACTATAGTGAAGGATCAGGTGAAAATGAGAAAGTCCAACAAAGAAAATAGGACATAAGCTGAAAAATATTTCTCAAAATGAGAAGTGATACTCTAGCACATTAGTTATCTGATGGGGTGCAAATTAAGGAAGCCATGTACCTTTTCTCATGTTTTATTTGTCTTATTCTTACTGGAAAATTAGGTTCTATCATTTTTCAAAATATTAAGATATTTGTATTACTCAAGTTTCAAAGGAAGGATTAAATGAAAAAAAGTAAATTCCCACAAAAATTATGTATCTAGCAGTTTAACTATGGTTCTGTGACCCCAAAACTTGTTTCTAATAAAGCAAGCATTTTCAGAGCTGAGTTCTCATGGGGGTTAAGTCTGGATTTGTCCACCCTGGACAGACAGACAGAGTAAACAGATTGTATGATAGAGGTAGGTAATTTCTAACAGATACTTAATAACTGAGCCTAGAAAGAAAAAACCCTCAGCTCTTCCCTTTTGGCAGAGCTTTAAATTTTTTTTCACATTTTGAAACTATTTACAGTTCATATGGTTTCCAGACCTACTCTCCAAAACCAAGGGCACCATCCCCTGCCTGGGTCTCTCAGCGCTCCACATGTGATTTCTGAGGCAGCCAGCCAGATGAGCATTTGATTTGAAAATGAAGCCTTAAATTTAGCAGCGTGAAAGGGGAAAGCATGTAAGAACACAAATGCCTGGAAAGGGGCAAGGTAACCAGCTGAGGCCAGCTGGGTGAACACTCTTCGTCATCCAGGCAATTCAAAAAGTGTCTCTGTGAGGGAAATGTCCACCGCAAACCCCAGCAAGTCTATTCCTGCTTCTTCACTGGGTGTCTAGGGCTGCCTGTCACATTTTGGCTTGCTCAACGTGCTGCAACCTGGGGGCAGCTGCGAATAAAACAGTAAGCATTGCTTCAAATCGTATCTTGAGCTCTGCTAACTAAGAAATGAAGTCCAGGCAGACCTAAACCCTCCCCTTTCCTTAAGTGTCAGACACTGTCCCATACATGTTAATTTCTAGCAGTGCCCAAGAGACTCCCAGTAACACAGAACACAAGGGTAAAGATGGGCTTGGTATCCAAGGACCTCACACTCTCAAGTGCAGCAATGTGCACAAACATACAATATATGAATACTTCTCCTTGCCCTATATTAGTTGCAGGGAAGAAAAGAGGAGTCTAAAATATATTCTGCTTTTTCTCCAACAGGCTTTACTTAATTCACTTTAGTGCATTTTGCCCACTATCATGTAATTATTGCATATCACTTACGTGGGAATATGGAGATTGCTTCAGCCTCAAGTAAGTCACAGCAGTAATACAGACAGACAAGTATAGCAATAGGCATTAGCCTCTCCCCATATCTTATCTTGACCCCTCTGCAATAGCTTCTTCCCATGCAGCAAGTATGAGATTTTCCAAAGACAAATCCTTCCACACAATCCCTCTGTTATGAGAAAAAAGACCCAAACTCTTAATGTAGGCTTGAAGGCCCTGAAGGGTCTGGCCTCTGATGGCTTCTGCAGCCCTGTCTGCTGCTGCTGTTCTCTCTGCCTTATTCTCTGGACTTCTGTCAATCAGTCCCTCATAATCACCATCCTCCTTCCCCTCCAGAGGACCTTTGCACATGATTTCCCTCTGTCTGGAATTCTTCTCATCCCATTGCTCCCACTCCTATCACCACCTTTGCCTAGTTAACTCCTAGTCATCATTATGTTTTCAGCTCAAATGTACTACTCCCTTAAAGAACCCATTCCTAAACTGCTTCACCTCAGCTCTACCAACCCCCACAAAAAATACCTTCCTTTAGAACCACACTCTTTTCCTTAGCAGCACTTGCCTTGGTTTGTAATTATACACTACTTAGCATGGCTATTTTATTGCCTACTTCCCTGACCAGATACTAAGCTCTGTGATTGCAGAGAACATGTCCGTTTGGGTTGACCTGCATTTGCAGAATCTAGCTCAATGTCTGGCACACAGGATGCACTCCATAAAGACTGGCAAGTAAATGAAAGGTAAGGACACCATTATGACACTATGTGCCGTGATATAATAGAGTGCTATTATCAAGACAAACAAAGATGGTAGAATATAGTCAGGACATTACCCTAGTAGCCTCATGCTTTGAATTGTCTCCTGACACCTTCTGCTACAATTTCTTCCATCTGGAATATGATTTATCTTCATTGTTGGAAGACTCTATGATTAAAGTTCTTCTTCCTTACCTAATCCATTTTGTAACTTTCATATCCTACCTTCCTGTTCCACTGTCATCTCTATTACTATTACCATCAAATCCATCCTCATACTTCCAATCTCCCATTTTCTGTTAAATCTTTTTACCAGGTGGAGTCACTGACTTCCACTCTTTGGCTCCTCACCATCATACCAAAGTTGAAGAGGATCACAGAGTCACAGTACTTAAACATTAAGAGGGACCTTGAAATATCTGGCCCAATGGTACTCAAACTTCAATGTACATGAGAATTCCATGAAGTGCTCATTAAAAAATAGAGTCCTCAGTCCCAGACCCAAAAAGTTTAATTCAAGAGGTCCGGGAAAGAGCCCAGGAATCTGCACCTTGGTGATTCAGATGCGGGCGGTCCTCAGACCTCATGTGCAGGGGTACTGTCCAGTGCTGTGATGCTTGTGGGGGATCCTCAAGATCTACCACAAAGGGTGAGAGGGCAGCCGAGGGCACCCGCTCTGAGCAACTGTACTGTACATAAGATTTCATTTGAAAAGGGTTCTGCTTATTGGAAAAAGAAACGTTTGA
The DNA here is from genome assembly GCF_007565055.1 of Rhinopithecus roxellana. Taxonomy (NCBI): domain Eukaryota; kingdom Metazoa; phylum Chordata; class Mammalia; order Primates; family Cercopithecidae; genus Rhinopithecus; species Rhinopithecus roxellana. The sequence goes on from NC_044553.1 coordinate 37,159,464, forward strand.
AAATGACTGGTATCCAATATCTTTGTTTCATAGATGAGAAAACTCAAGTCCTTGGTCCTCAGTCATGTAGCCAGTTCATGGCAGAGCAGGACTGAACCGCAGCCTCCTGACACCAGGCTAGTAGATTTTCCCAACACCTTCCTGCCTTATGGGGTAGAAAGACAACAGAGGTTCTCACTGCCATGTCGCCTAAGAGTCTTACAAGGAGCAGCCTGCATATGAAGATGGTATTTGTGGACCACATTGCACCAGAGCACGTAGCTGGAGGGACAGGAGATGGTGGATTTGGGCTCGTTTTTCATCCAGCATATTCTTAGCCTCCCTCTTCAACAAGCCTGTAAAGACCTAGTCATCCTCTATGGTCTGACCTCTTCCTGGGTTCTCCAATGCTCTCCCGACCCTCTCACCTCCCCCTTATTACACAAAGTAGTTTGATTCTCCCTCAGCTTGGAACTCAAATCTACTGCAGCAAATCACCAAAATAGCAGGGTCTTTTGTAACCAGAATGCATTTATCTTAGATGATAATGGAAGTTAAAGATACACCAAGTTCTATGTGCCATTTAAAACTCTGTCCTTTCTCTTCTCAAAAAAAAAATAGGTTTATGCATCTTTTCTCAGTTGTTATTGGGAGGAGATCCAGAATTTCTTTTGAAAAAACAAACAAACAAACAAACTCAAACCTCAATCACAAAGGCCTCAGAGATGTTAGAACATTAATTTTAAAAATGTAAAGTTTTCTTAGGATCTCAAAATCTGAAAGTTAAAAGAGACAAAAATATTATAGTGAAGAAATTTGGTTTCATTCAGAGCTCAAAGGTTGTCTCTACCAAACCAAACAAATGTTTTAACAGCATTTGTTGACTATTTCTTATCAATTTTTCCTCCCAGCAAATTTTTACTACAGGGGCATTTTGCTTTACACTTCCTGACATGATTTCAATGGGTTAATTTCTTCCATGCATTTTTAATTGGTGTCGGTAGTAAATTAAGAAAACTTGGAAGAGTACAAACAAAACATAGAAATCGCCCTTGATCTTGCTACCCAGATCAGAGTTAACTACAATTAATTTGTGGGTGCATTTTATGATTCCCTCTCCTCCATCTTTGCTTCCTCCTCTTCTTTTTTCTCTCTGCTTCTCCACACAATATTCCTTTTTCAAAAATAATTGAGATTATTTTATACGACATCCTACTGTCATGGTTGAATAGTACAAAGGTATTTGCAACAGAATCTGTGAATATGATCTTAGTTGGAAAAAGGCTCTTAGCAGACATAATTAAATTAAAGATCTTGAGGTAAGATCATCCTGGATTAGGGTGGACTCTAAACCCAACCACAAGTGTCTTTATGAGAGATGAGAAGGAAAGAAGAGACACAGAAAAGAAGCTTATGTGCAGGTGGAGGCAGAGATTGGAATTACATAGCCACAAGCCAAGGAATGCTTAAAGCTATCAGAAGCTAGGAGAGAGGCCTGGAACAGATTCTCCCTTAGAGTCTCCAGAGGGTTTACAGCCTTGCTAACACTTTAATTTTGGACTTCTTGCCTGAAGAACTGCAAGAGAATAAAGTTCTGCTGGGTTTTTTTGTTACTTTTTTGTTTGTTTGTTTTTGGGTTTTTTTGTTTTTTTGTTTTTTTGTTTTACATGGAGTCTTGCTCTGTTGCCAGGCTGGAGTGCAGTGGCGTGATCTCGGCTCACTGCAACCTCCACCTCCTGGGTTCAAGTGATTCTCTTGCCTCAGCCTCCCGAGTAGCTGGGACTACAGGTGCGCGCCACCAAGCCTGGCTAATTTTTTGTATTTTAGTAGAGACGGTGTTTCACCGTGTTGGCCAGGATGGTCTCGATCTCCTGACCTCACGATCCACCTGCCTCAGCCTCCCAAAGTGCTGGGATTACAGGCGTGAGCCACCGTGCCCGGTCAAAGTTGTTTTAAAGCAGTTGGTTCGTGATGGTTTGTTTTTAAGCCACATGGTTTGTGGTGACATGTTATAGCAGCCCTAGAAGACTAATATTCACTTGTTTTTAGTTTTTACTTGAGAGGGTCTATGTTTGTTCATTTGTTCATTCTTTCACTCAGTAGACACTTATTCTCTGCCTACTCTGTGTCAGGCAGAATGCTATTAAGTTGGTGCAAAAGTAAAAGTGATTCCATAATTACTTTTGCACCAACCTACAATATGCTGAGGATACAGAGTTTAATAAGATATGTTTTCCCCAAATATAATGCAATCATATGTATATGGTACAGGATAGGTTTATCTGTAGAATTGCCAGGATACTCTCACATTTTGTTGTTTTTACTTCTGGGTAACGTGCAGAGCAAAATGACTCATCTCATTAGGAATGTACAGCTCTCAAAAGTTCTTGTCAGTATACAGGCTCTGTAGATGAAACAATGCTGGGTGGTAGAAAACCTTGGTAGGTTTTGGGAACCTGGTTGGGAATGGTGCTTTGAAGCTGTAACTCAGGAGCACTGGAACGTTTTTAAACTTGACCAGTTTTCTAAAACACTGAGATCTATTTCCTTATTCCATGTTAGGCACTTTCTAATTCTCTCTACTTACTGATCTTTGATAAGAATTAGATGTGCAATACTGGAAGGAAAAGGAAAAGATAGAGGTAGACAGCATAGAAAGTAAGAGTAATGATGTCTAAATTAGATCTAAGGACTCAAACGGACTTGGGAAATTTGGTTTACTGTAAAAAGTAACATCATCAGCAACATATGGAAAGAAGACTCTGGCAGTGGCATTGTGGAAGAGCTATGAGATGAGGAAGACTGGGAAATATAATTGAGAGTGATACTGAATATTGAAGAAGGAGGGTAATGGATTCTAATGATGGAGAAAGAATAGATTTTCAAGATGTGAAGAAAGTTGATGGTATTTTCTAATGGAGAATATGGTAAGTCCTCACTTAACATTGCTGATAGGTTCTTGGAAACTGTGACTTTAAGTGAAACAACATACAGCAGGTCTTCAAATAACATTGTTGAGTTCAAAGTCTTTTATTACAGTATAGGTGAGAAAAAACTTGATTTTGTTACATTTCATTACACTTAAAGTCATAGTTTTCGAGAACCTATCCATGACGTTAAGTGAGAACTTACTGTCTATGGTGCAGTAAAGTATATTTTCCATAATCTCAGCATTCCTTCACAATAAACACTAACTGGATTTTAAATTTGCTTAATGTCCAGTGTTCAGTCCAGTATGATGGAGTTGCAGGGGGAAAGAAGAAAAGTTAAGTATTGAGAAGTGGATTTGAGTTTGGAGACGGCTTCATGGAGGAGAGCACACAAACAGCAGTGGAGATTTAAGAGGCTCTGTTGGTAACAGGGGACGAATTTCATTCCGATAATCCAGTTGGCTCAGTGTCAATCAGCATGTGCTAGGGCTTCCTCAGGGATATGATAGAGGTTTTATAGGAGCATTGAGAGTAGCAGCAGGGATTCATGGTTTTCATCCATCCATCCATCCACCTACCCATCCATCCCATATTTAAGAAACACTTCTGAGTACCAGCCACTGTGCTAGGTGCTATGGACACATGGACTATTAGGACCCATGTCACTGCCCTCAAGGAGTCTGGGGTCTAGGGGAAGAGATGAACAAATAAACAGACTCTTATTTGACAGCAATAGGTGCAAGGAAGCATGAGGTACTCCAGGTGCACTGGGTGCTCTGGGTGTACACATATGGGGTGGGGATGGCTAATACCAGTTTTGGGAGGCTGGTGGCGGGGATATCATTGTCTCAGAATAACCTTTGATAGAACTGGCCCCCCAGCAAAGGTCTGTCATTGAAGAGCTAATTGATTGGTGCCCCAGACACCGAGAGAGGGGAGAATAGAGCCAGCTACACTGAGCACAGAATGGAGGAAGGAGACATTAAAAAGGTCAAAAACTGAGGAGGAGAACTTTGATGAAGAAAAATGTTGAAACAGGATTTCATGTTGCTGGCTAAGGAGTATATGAAATAAAGCTCCTCAAGTTTCTCCCCCACAGATTCTTCAGTCAACTCTACCTTGCCCTCTAAGCCTTTTATGGGAGAGGGCTCTTTGAAGGAGCTTTAAGATGAGAAAAAGAGAACAGCTAACATCTGGGTCACATAAACTTTAAAAAGAAATTAAGAGATGCCACTGAAAACCCATGTGCAGAGTTTTGAAAGTGTTATAATTCCCTGTTATGTCAAGATGCACCTCATTTGGGGAAATAGTCACCATTTAGAAATTCAATCCTTAAAAATTGTATTCATGCAATATAATAACTGATTACAGTAGAAAATCATTTAAAAGAACTACAATAATGTCACGGCTCACATACAGAAACCAGCCCATTGGCAAAGGAACCCTTCCATCTGCAAAGCTGAGAACCAGAAACTGCCCAAGAAATGATCAGTCCAAGACTTGAGAAACTGAAATTAACTTATTGAAGGCAAAATTGTTTTTGAAGCAGTATTACTGTATGTTGAATATTAATTTTTAAACCACTTCACTGAGTTCAAAAAGCACTGAGACCACTCTTGTTAGCTTGCTTCTGAACTCACTGTTATGGGTGTCACTGTTACACCCACAAAAGTGTGTTTTATTAATACTGTTTTTAAAAGAAGAATCAAGTTTTTCTGCTCAAAATCTCCTTTCAAATCTGCAAGTCTGTGCCTATAGACCCAAAATACCTTTCCCCTAGCCCCAGTGGTACCCTCATAATGTATACATAATCTGGGTGGGCTGGAGATAAAAGACTCAGGCAGTTGGTCCTGTGCCCTGTGTTTAACCACTCTAATTTTAAGCCCACAATTGAGATGGAATAACTCAATCGAGGGTACATTAATTATCCCATGTGATCAACAAGATCTCACTCTCCCCCTTACAAGACGCACACACACACAAAATGTGTGTCAGCTGCAAATACACTGAGTTCAATGACCTTTGGGTTTTCTTGTTGCAGGTGCTCAAATAGAAAAAGTAAGAGAATATTTAATAAGAGTAATAATTCACTCTTACCCAAGACTGACACACTGGATAAAATCCACCAGAAGGCAATATCATATACATCCACCCCCCTACCACCACCTTCCTGGGTACGTTGTTTCCAAGAATATAGTAACAAAATTATAAATCTCTTGACCATAGGTCTACATGCCTCTAACCGGGAAGTACAAGGAAAATGGGAATAGGTCCTTCCTAGCTGCCTGAAGGATCTGCTAGCCACCCCTCTGAATCAATACCCAAATTTGCTATCAAGATGCTACAGACCAGAACTACTACTTTATATACTTTTCTTTTAAATGCTATATAGTTAATTATTATAATATAAAACATATTCAAATTGTTTTCAATTGTTACTGTTTGGGGATTTACATGTATTATGCTTTTTTGATTCAACAAATGTTTATTTTTTAAAATTTTACTTTAAGTTCTGGGATATGTGTGCAGGTTTGTTACATAGGTAGACATGTGCCATGGTGATTTGCTGCAGCTATCAACTCGTTATCTAGCTTTTAAGCCCGCATGCATTAGATATTTGTCCTAATGCTCTCCCGCCCCTTGCCCCCCACCCACGGCCCCCCCGTCAACAGGCCCTGGTGTGTGATGTTCCCCTCCCTATGTTCATGTGTTCTCATTGTTCAACTCCCACTTACGAGTGAGAACACGTGGTGTTTGGTTTTCTGTTCCTGTGTTAGTTTGCTGAGAATGATGGCTTCCAGCTTCATCCATGTCCCTCAAAGGACATGAACTCATTCTTTTTTATGGCTGCATAGTATTCCATGGTGTATATGTGCCATATTTTCTTTATCCAATCTATCATTGATGGGCATTTGGGTTGGTTCCAAGTTTTTGCTACTGTAAATAGTGCTGCAACAAACATACGTGTGCATGTGTCTTTAGGGTAGAATGACTTATAATATTTTGGGTAAATATCCAGTAATGGAATTGCTGGGTCAAATGGTATTTCTGGCTTTAGATCAAGAAAGATACATAAATTATATTTTAAAATTGAAAACAAACTAAACACCAAACAGAGAAATGGTATGTGAATTGTGAGATATGCATTGGATAGAATGTTATGTAGCCCTAAAAATCATATGTATAAAGAAATAAGAAATCATAATGATATGATGTAAAGTAAAAGCAGAAAGATAAAAATGTAAATACATAATTATAAGAAATCTTGGCATAGAAAAAAAGAGAGGAAATATAAGAAAATAGTAACAACAATTATTTTGGATAGTGGAAGAATGAAAGTTATTTTCTTCCTTCCACTTTTTCTTGTTTTCTAAATTTCTCTTAATGAATATATGCTGCTTTTATAAAGGAAAAAAATCTACACCAAAGAAAAAATGAAACAGAATTTTAAATCCTAATATCCAATGGGAGTCATCACTCAATTAAACTAGAAAAGTTGATTAAACAAGTTGTTCCTATTGAAAGAGTATGTTTGTTCATGTAATTATGCAGCTTCTGGAAATACCAGACTTGGAAAGTGCAGAGACAATACTCTGCAGTAGTAAAAGAAAGCTCCTTCCTTTCCCCATAATACACACAGTTTCCAAAAATGAATAAGATTGATGGAAACAGGCCTATGAGAGCTTCAGAGATTTAAGCAAAGTTTATCAATGTGCAGGAAAGTATAAAGTAGAATGCTGCACAAAAAGCTTATAGTCAAGTACAATTTAAAATCTAAAAGTGTCAGGGAAATATCCCGACTAAATGAAGGGTAATTGCACTGAAGCAGCTGATCTCAGACTGTTCTAATGCAAAATGTTAAGTTTAGAAGACGTTGGAGAAGTAAAAACGTTAAGAAGTGATACGGACTCTATTTGTTAATAATGACACAAAGTTATACATGATATAAATGATGAATTGATGGGTGCTGACGAGTTGATGGGTGCAGCACACCAACATGGCATAAGTATACATATGTAACAAACCTGCATGTTATGCACATGTACCCTAGAACTTAAAGTATAATAAAAAATAAAATAAATAAAATAAAATAATAATTAAAAAAAATTTAAAAAAAATAATGACACAAAGAAGGGGTGGTAGCACCCTGGAAGAATGAACAGAGAATCCTCGGCTTTTTAAAATATTTATTATGTGAAAAACTGTGCTTACCATTTTATTTTATTTTTTAATAATTTTAACTTTTGTTTTAGATTCAGGGGATACATATGCAGGATTGTTACACGGGAAAATTGTGTGATGCTGAGGTTTAGGATACAAATGATCCTACCACTCAGGTAGTGAGCATAGTACTTGATAGGTAGTTTTCCAATCCCTGTCCTGCTCCCCTTCTCCCTTCTCCAGTAGTTCATAATGTTTATTGTCCCCATCTTTATATCCATGTGTACTCAATAACTAGCCCCCAGTTATAAGTGAGAACATGTGGTATTTGGTTTTCTGTTCCTGTGTTAATTTACTTAGGATAATACCCTCCAGCAGCATCCATGTTGCTGCAGAGAACATGATTTTGTTCTTCTTTATGGCTATGTAGTATTCCACAGTGTATATATACCACATTTTCTTCATCCAGTCCATTATTGATGGGCATTTAGGAAGATTCCATGTCTTTGCTATTTTTAGATTAAAAAACAAACAAAACAAACGCCCAGGCTGGAGTGCAAATGGCATGATCTCGGCCCACTGCAACCTCCCCCTCCGGGTTCAAATGATTCTCCTGCCTCATCCTCCTGGGTAGCTGGGATTACCGGTGCCTGACACCATGCCCAGCTTATTTTTGTATTTTTGGTAGAGACGGGGTTTCACCATGTTGGTCAGGCTGGTCTCGAACTCTGACCTCAGGTTAGCCACCTTCTCAGCCTCCCAAAGTTCTGGGATTACAGGCATGAGCCACCACACCTGGCCATTGAGTGTCCTTTAAATCAGACATAAGATATAAGTATAAACAGACAGATATGGGTAAAGACAGGGCTTCAATTAGAGGCTGTCAAACGTGTCTGTACATTAGACTCATCTTGGAAACTTTAACACCAAGGCCTCATCTCCAAGACCGTTGTTTAATTGCTCTGGGCTGTAAATGGGATGTGCGTATTTTTTAACTCCCCCAAGTGATTCTAATATGATGTCCAGTTTGAGAAGCATGGGATTAGGTGACCTCTGCAGGAACTTTCAGGATCCCTCTCATTTGCCCCTTACCTGTCCAGTTGCTCCCATGGTAGCCAGGAATAGTTAGCATGACTTGAGGAAACATCCTCTTATGAAACATTTAAGTATGTATTGGTACTCGCAGACTTGCCAACAGTATCTTGTAGCCTAGGGCTGAGAATGTGCACTTCTTGTGCAGCAGTCACGTTAACTTCCACAATAAGGAATCATGCCACCGCTACTTACTTTTAAAACAAAAGTCATCAAAAGTTTTTACCAAAAGCTAAAAGAACACCCATTTCTTAAGCACTTTCACATATTACAAGTTTGCAAAGGCAGAAGATTTGTCCTGATTTCAAAGGAATAGAGTAAGAAAACAAAAAACATGAAATTGTAAAGGAAGGTTAAAAGGGAAGGGTTTCACTTCCATAATTATATCGTGGCTGAGGTTTACATTATAAGTCACTTGGTGCTAAGAATGTTAATAAGTAATGCTCCAGGCACTGAAAGTGTGGATATATATGTGTATTTACATATGTATATTAACATATAGGTAAACTACATATATATTACATAATGATGTTTATATTTCTATGATTATATACAAATTATATATTTTATATTCTATTATTATATTCTATGATTATATATTATATTCAAACATAAAATAAATAGAGAAGACTTGATCAGACCACGAAGTCCACACTTGACACATTGCATCATGAATGGATAGAACTCTAATGTAGATTCTTACCTGCCATGAAACCCTGGTCTAGTCATCCCTTCAGGGCCTTAATCTCCCCATCTTTAAAATTGGGGCACTATTACCCACACCTTAGGGTTTTATGAGACTTAAGTGTAGGAGCATTGGGGCCCACACATAGTAGTTGCTCAATAAATATGTTGAATCTGAATGTAGCCACCCACCTTCCTGGCTCCTGATCACAGAAGAAGGGGTACCTGAAGCCCGGAAGGAAAATCAACTGCCCAAAGTCACACAGTAATCACTTACAAAGACCCAGATTTCCTGACTGCTACTTTCATCCCACTTTCTTCCCTTTAGGGTCCTCCTCACCAAAGCCGACTATGCCCTGCCTCCTTCCAGGACATGCCAATGGCTCCTGCCCTACTTTGAAGACCTTAAGTCCAAGACCTTCTGCCGGGAACACACAAGCGAAGCCACGAGCACCTGGCAGTGCCCAACCCAATGTGACACCCACCCCAGTAATACCTGGACTCCCAAGGCCCTGATCCCCTCCAGCCATTTTACTTTATTCCCACAGATGCCAAGGATAGGGCCAAAACACTTTTTAAATATTTTCTCTTAATATTGCCATGGGCTTAATTACGCATTAACTACTATCTTATACCTGCTTCCCTGGAAGCAGATCCTGAGATGAGTACCCACATGCAAGTGGTTCGTTAAGAAAGTATTTCTAGGAGAAACTGGGAAGGGAGATGAGAAGCGACACAGGAAAGGGAAAGAAACCAAGCAAGAACATGATTGCAGCCAAGTCCTGTCCTCAGCCCAAGCTCGAGGGGCACTCAGGAGTGCAAATTACACCTCAGAGTTGGTCCAACCTGAGGCAGGGGAGCTGCTGTTTCATGTGCCTGCCCCAATCGGTCACTGGGTCCAACATCCCAAGGGCCATGCCATGAAGAAAGTGGCAGGTGCAAGCTCTTAGAAGTAATGTACGTGGGTGCTTGGGGATGAGCACAGGAAGACAGGCAGATCTGGGCAGAACCCCAACAGTATCCTCCATAATCACCAACTCCACAGGACTCAACACTCCTTGTACTAGCTCAGAGCTAAGCCCATTTGATTTCCCCAATATCTCAAAATCCAAAAAGTGAAAAGCCAGTCTCCATAGCCTGAGCACATTCTACAGAAACCACTATCCTATGCACTGGAATTGGCTAATGATGGGATTTAGCAAAATTTAACAGAACAAGCCCGTCTTGTAAGTTGCCCTCTCTGCAAGGACACTTGTTACAGCTTAGTTTGAAAATTCAACAGATACTATGGTAGGCTCAAGGGACACAAACACCATCAAGAGAGAGGACCCCTACCCTAGAGGAGCTCAAGGTTGTGGGTAATCTCTCAAATGGACATTTTTGCCTGATTTTTCACTGAATCCTAAAAAATACTCCGTTCCATTCTCAATTCAACTTTACAGGATCAGCAACAATGCTTTTCAAAACATCACACCATATTGAGTTATAAAGACATACTATCTCCCAAGGAATTAACAAAAAGCTAAATAAAACCACAAGAAAGTACACTAACACTATTTCAAATGATAATGATAACGATAGCCACCATGTGTGGGAGACATATAGTCATCAAATTTCTGAATATTTAAGTTACTGGATTAATCTCATGGCCTCCAAATAGACGCCCCAACATCTATCACAATCCTGGTATTTTGACTGGTAATTTGAGAGACAATAAAAGATATGCTAGAGTTATTAGTTCAAATTCGCTATGTAAGTGTATTTACTTTTAACACACTTTATATGAGATGAGACTTCAAAGTAATGAGACTGATGATTAGATGTTCCTTGGGAAAGGAACGTATTAACATCAGATCTAATACCCAGTCAGAACTTTCAGACTTGAGAAAGTCAAGACATGCAGCAGTACTACCCAAAACCACACACACTCTGTCCTATAAAGAGCCTTTTAAAGAAGTAACAAGACTACATGGAGAATGCTAACAACACACAAGACCAAGGCCAAGCGTTTTACAGAACTCCTTTAACCTTCACAGCAACTCCATCCATGGGAGAGAACCCATTATAACCCCACCGTACAGAGGAGAAATCCAATGCTTACAGAGATTAAAAACTTTCCCAAGACCACAGAATTATTCAGAGTAGGACAAAACTCATACTTAAGTTTCTCAGTGCGAAATGCATACTTTTAACACCACACTGTGGTGGCAACGATTCAAAACCCATTAACTTGGAATTGAACCATTGGGGTCCAAGCACCTTTATGGCTTATCCATGTCACACCAGGATCACACTTTCCAAGGCTCTGTCTCTAAAACTATGGTTTTAGATTAAGATCATTTTTCTTCACTGTCTTTTTACATCATTTTCTGAAACAAGTCAAAAGAAAAACTGTAGATATTCATTATGTAATTAGTAATCAATCAATATTTTAGTTATAGAGATTACTTCAATATCACCATGGATTGCCTAGGCTACCTAGCCCCTCTTGATATCTTTAGCATTTTCCCTCACATATGGCTAATTCATTTTATGATTTTCTCTTTAAAAATTACATTCTTCACAGTGTACAAATGATTCAAAATCACTGCCTGATGTGATTGACTGTCAGATTTAAGTACATCATTAAAATTTACTTTGCCACATGTTATCATTAGCAAAAAAATAAGGAGGTGGACAGCGAAAAAGAGAGTAAGAAATTATGGAAAGAAGTTTTAAAACTACCTCTGCTAAGTTTTCTGGAGGTGTTTTTGCTGTCATTTGTGTGTAAACACATGTGTTTTTAAAGCATTTCTGATTCTAGTACTGTTCCCAAAAATACTTTTTCTTCATTGATGGATGAATATAAAAGCAATGAAAAATTTGTACTATGGTAGGTGGCCCATCTAAATTCCACTATCAAGTGAATACAAAATTCTTATCACTATCACTTGATACAGTAACATGTCAGAAGTCTCTCTACAATATTCCCCAGAAATTACCAAATTAAATAATTCACATACTCATGAAACATCTACCACATACAAAACCCCATATGCACCAATTCTAAATAGTATTGGATCTAGAAATCGAAAGTGACAAAGATGTGCCTGTGTTCCACAAAAGGTACTCCAAAAGAATCTGAAGTCAAAGTTGAGTGGGTAGCAGAAGCATTTGTTAAACATAAAAGAAAGCCATGAAGATAAAATGGAATTAAAGCTCAATTTTTAATAAAGGGCAAAAAGAATCATATATCTAATTAAAAGAGATTGTCACCAATTGTCAAGAGCTGTTTCAGGGTCCTAGAAGTTTTCAGAATAACCCAAAGAACGTATGTCTTACTTGCTGTCGATGAGCACTTCAGACTGCCGATTATTCACTTGATTATCACTCTTGTGGCGAAACTGAAAAATCAAAGTGTTTGTGAGAAAACACATTACAAGGTACTTTGTCAGACCAAATAAGCACACTGGCAATACTCTGAGTACATCCATTTAAACAGTGCTGCCATTGGTCTAAGATGACACTGTTTGGGCTTACTGTGAACCCAGCTCTACATGTTCTAAATCTAAATCAAAACCCTTCTCACTACATTACACTCTGGATGTCACCAATGAAACAACAAGGCTAGCCACGTACTCTTCCAATCTCCGCACATGTTTAGTTGCTTCTAAGAAGACAATATGCTCTCTACTATACCTTACAGTCCCAGAGAAAACCATGTATTAATTTTGATGTCTTTAACAAGGAATGGGGCTTCCATTTCTCTCCCATGTGTACTCAATGCTTTATTAGAACATCATTCTTTCTGTTTTATGGATTTCTTTGAAGTCAAGAAATTATTGGTAACAACATGAATTTTTATTCTCCAGAAATTCTAATTGTTAACAGTGATCTTATGAAGTACTGAGCATTTAAAACAAAAATTAGAATCCAATACTGAAACACATTTGGTGCAGATTTGTGATTTATGTCCAAATGGCTGTATTTCTTATTGTATACTCCAGTAATGTAAGTATCTTATATAGCTTGAAAGAATCTATTAAGAGCTTTCTACTATGCTCATAAATTAGGAGTCATTCAGGTAAGTCTTTCTATGTGAAATGTCATGATCAGGTAGTAGCAGTAGGCTGTAAGAGAAACAAAGGTAATATAGAGAAAATGGTAATACCATTAGTAATAGGCTATAATACAGTTATTTCAGCAAATTAGCCTACATGCACAGATGAATGGGGTAGTCTGTTCAGGAGACAGAAACTTTGATTTCATAGATTTTAATCATCAGAATGTTTTCTTTTTTTCTTAAATACAAAATGTTGTGTCAAAATCACAAAATATGAAATGCTTCAACCAGCTCTTTTCCTTTTCCTACAGCATTCCCAAATCCATTCCAATCTTTCTATTATGCTATGCCCAGTGCAAACTCAGAATGGCAGGTATAAGTTAATAGATATTACCAGTAAAAATAAGAAAGCAAAGTTATTTAGCATTTGTTAACATAAAAATAGTTTATAATATTGGTAAAGGAGTAAATTAAGTCACGTCGCCCATTGACATGAACGCTTCTTTCTACCAGTAGAACAATAGAAATGGAAACATTATTTGATCTGAGTGCATAATTTGGAGGGGTTGCTGAATATTCTCTCCTCCACCATATCTACATGGCATTCTTCTCCACTCTGCCCTGTGCCATGAAAAGCTGGGCTCTGTGGTCGTTGCCCTCTGACTTCTGGTAAGATTTGGCCAACAGACTGTACTGGCAGAAGATTTGAGGGTCAGAGAAGAGTGAAATGAGGGAATTTATCCCCTGGCTTTCTTCTAGCTGGGTTAGCAATGGCTGCTTCCACAGATAGCCGCAGCTGCTACAAACAGGCCTCAACTACATCTCCATGTCTGGTCACTGCTTCCTTCCTTTGCCTCTTTAGGTCTAGTAGTATTGCTACCCATGTTGTCATAGCTGCTTTTCCTTGCCCACACCATTTGTAAATGATCCCTTCATTATTAAACTCTCCAATCCACCCAATTTCAGGGTGACTTCTGTGTTTTGCCAAGACCCTGACTGGTGAAGGTGTCCAGTTAATGAACTGGCACATAACATCACAAAAGTGAAGGCACATTCAAGCATTAACTGCAATGGAATCAAAAGGAGACTTTTTGTTTAGTCACGTAAACCTCCTAAATTGACCAGCTCAGCATCACAGAAAAAGACCAGTCAGCCCATCCCCCAAAAGCTGAGCAGTTCACTCTCTGGGAGATGCAACCACTTCTACTTCTGCTCACGTTTTACCAAGAGGACTTGATATTGGAGTAGATGGAGCCTGGAAGGATTAGAAATGGTAGTTTAAAGCCCAGCCTGACTCTTATTGACAATTTCTCCTCTAGAAATAAATATGAAGTCTTAGAGGGGAACTTCCACAGGAAAGAAAGTGAGTAGAGGGCTACATTCATTGTGTACTCCCTGTGAGCCAGGTTCTATACCTGATGCTTTACCCATATCATCTCATTCTGTCTTCCCAATAGTGCTGGTGTCATTGGTCATGTTACACAGAAAAGGAAAGGTTTGAGAAGTTAAGTCATTTGCCTCGTGTCAAACTGTCAGTACATGGTTAGGTAAGGTGGTAGGGTAGTAAGGTGTCGTTCTCCAAAGCCAATATACTTTCTACTGTACCATTTATTCCTCTATGAAGTGTGACTATAATGAAGACCTTTAAGGCCAATATGTAGGAACTCATACATCTAAATGAGTACCATTTCCCTGAAAAATCAGATAACATGGAAAAACCACACATTTACTCCAAAGATGCCATTGCTCAAATGATTGTTGAAATTTCCTCTCTTAGAATTATCTCTGGAGCTCATAGCCCATTCTTCAGAATGTTCTCTATCCTTTGAGAATTGAGCTCTATGTCCTTTGAAAAGACATAATGAGATGTCTTATGTTTTGAAATAAAAGAAAGCCACTCTTAGAAAGCATGTCTGGTTGATAAGGTTTTTGATTAGGCTGAGAGGGAGCATTTGTTTCCAAAGCTGTGAAGCCATTAAGTCATGAGACTACTTTGTACACTGACCTTCAGAAGACAATTCTGTAAGAAGAGCTCCCAAAGTACCTTGAACAATGGCAACCTCACAGGAATCAGTAAACTCCAGGAACATCCCAAGCTAACCACTTTAATGTGATATTACTCATCAGTGTGGATGGATCCTATGTGTTTGCTCAAAATCCGGGGCCAGGCACAGTGGCTCACACCTGTAATCTCAGGACTTTGGGAGGCCAAGGCAGGCAGATCACAAGGTCAGATTGAGACCATCTTGGCTAACATGGTGAAACCCCATCTCTACTAAAATACAAAAAATTAGCCAGATGCAGTAGTGCGTGCCTATAGTCCCAGCTACTCAGGAGGCTGAGGCAGAAGAATCACTTGAACCCAGGAGGCAGAGATTGCTGTGAGCCAAGGCCGCACCACTGCACTCCAGTTTGGGTGACAGAGCGAGACTCCATCTCAAAAAAAAAAACATTAAAAACTTTAAAAAAAAAATCCAACATAGTGAAACCCCATCTCTGCTAAAACACAAAAAATTAGTCAGGCGTGGCAGCATATGCCTGTAGTCCCAGCTACTCAGGAGGCTGAAGCAGGAGAATTGCTTGAACCTGCGAGGCGGAAGGTGCAGTGAGCCGAGATCATGCCACTGCACTCCAGCCTGGGTAACAGAGTGAAACTCCGTTTCAAAAAGAAAAAAGAAAAAAAAAAAAAAAACTAACCTCAAAGGTTATAGTCAAAATGTGAACCATGAAATAGGCTAGAAATTTCATTAAGAAATGAAGAGTGTATCCTGTGTATTCTTTAAAAAATGATATATGAAGACAAGTACATTATTTGTGTGTATGTGTGCTATTTTAAAATGACTTGCATCAAATTGTTGATTTATCAAAAAATTATACGTAAGATAACTATGAGGAAACATCACATAAACCAACTTGATAAGTACAAATCTTCCCATATGTCTTTACCATACTCAACTACTCTTAGCAGGAGTGGGTTCCCACTTTCTCCATAAGGTCTTCCCTAATTCTCTTTCACACATCCCACCTCTGTTATCAATCTAGCTACTGAAGGTCATCTTCCTTCCTCAAAGAACCAAAGCACTTTGGTTCTTTTAAATTATGAATTTCACACCATTGTTATCTCACATTATTGTTATTCATGTACATGACCCATCTCCCTCTATTGAATGTTAAGCTTTTTTTAACTTCAGTTTCTGTGTCTCTTTCATTTTTGCATTATCCATATAGCTTAGCACAGAGGAGTGTGGTGAGTAAGTGCCAGTGTTCTGAAGCCGGATTGCTTGAGATAGACTATTACAGACTAAAACAACCATGAAAAAGTATGTCTATTAAGCCAATAATAAAGATAAAATGGAATCACCAAAAAAAAATACTCAGTTAATCTAAAAGTAGGCAGAGAAAAATAGAACAAAGAGCCAATGGGGTATATAGAAAGCAACAGCAAGATGATAGATGACCTAACCATAATGATAATTACATTAAACATAAATGGGTTAAATATTCCAATTGAAAGGTAGGGATTTTCAGATTTTATTAAAAATTATTACCCTACTATATATGCTGTCTAAAAGAAAACCATTTTAAAGATACAGATAGGTTAAAAATAGGCAACAGGAAATATAGGTGTGAGCTCAGAGGAGTGACTTGGGCTAGGAATATAAACCTGTAATTCATTGGCTTAGACAGTTATTGAGGGGGCACATGTAATCACTCAGGATGAAAATATAATTTGTCTGGATTTAGAATGTTTGGTTTTCCCAAGACTGTGTTTTGTCTTTGACTGAGAATGACTTCCTTTGGGTTATGCAGACTTTAAAATTCTCTATTGCCTTATACCTGACTTATTTACATTAGTTTCCTGACTTTTGAAGCTACAGTTGACCCTCAAACAACATAAATTTGAACTGCACAGGTCCACTTATACACAGATTTTTTTTTCTCTAAAGGCTACATTGAGTGTGCCTGCTCTCCTGCTTCCCCTTCCTCTGCTTCTGCAACCCCTGAGACAGTAAAACCAATCACTCCTCTTCCTCTTCCTCCTCAGCCTACTAAACATGAAGATGACAAGAATGAAAACCTTTATGATGATCCACTTCCACTTAATGAATAGCATATATATTTTCTCTTCCTTATAATTTTCTTAATAACATTTTCTTTTCTCTAGTTTATTGTAAGAATACAGTACATAATAAATATACAAAATATGTGTTAATCAACTGTTTATGTTATTGGTAAGACTTCTGGCCAACAATAGGCTATTAGTAAAGATTTTGAGGGAGTCAAAAGTTATACATGAATTTTTGACTGCACAGGGAATTGGTGTCCCTAACCCCCACATCATTCAAGGGTCAACTATATTTGATTTTGTAACTCCTAATGTAATGACAAGCATGTATGAGAATACCTAATATTTACCAACTCTCACAACTTAAACAAAGACATGTGATAAAGAATAAGTAACACTTCACTGAGTGAATGCAGGTTGATTTCTAATTCTGCTCTTCCACAAATTGGTCATATTATTAGCAAATCACTAGCTCTTTCTAGGCTTTTCTATAGTTTTCTCATCTATAAAAGAAGTAAGTGAATCTAGTTATTGAAACCCTCTTGCTTTTAAACAGGCTCTGGTTCTATGGCATCTGTATTAATCATCAAACAAATAAAATAGTTTTATATGATATTGACCAAAATAACTTCATTCAAAATTTCAAATGTATCTTCATTATCTATTTCTGAGAAGCCATAACTGAAATTGAGACCTCAAGAATGCTCAAGAGCAAATACTCACATAGTCATCTGTGGCATCTTTGACAGCTGTCATAGTTATCACCAAGACCAAAGGCACAATGGTGGTAAACCAGGTCAAGGAGGAGATTTCTGGAATTAGCTGAAACAAACATTCCAAATAGTTTAGGGCTTTTAAAGTTAGAAAATGTATCTTTCAAATTGTGTCATTTAATTTTATAAGACTTAGCAGAAATTAATGGGGTTATATTGACTTATTTTTACAAATGAAGACTGACTTTCAGTAATTTAAGTGTTTGTATTTGGTTATAAGACACATAGAGTAGAAGTATTATTGAACTTGTTTTCAAACTACCTAACCAAAAACTGAAATTTTTACAGCAAGGGAAGAAGCTTCTTGAAATCTTTCACAGATGATCACTTTCTCCAATATGTTAAATTTCACCCATCTTTTTCAGCTTTTCATCTCAACTTTTAACAATTTTACTAACTACTCTTTTTACCAATTCCCAAAGAGAGATTATTTGAACATCTGCCTTGCACCAGACACTGTGCCAGGTACTTTCCATTTATTATGTCATTTAATCCTCGGAAAAGTTCATTGAGTTAGACTCTTACTAGCATTGTTTTTGTATAATCCCAGAAGGTTTGTATTCCACATAAACAGTACCCAACATAAACAGTACACAACACAGAATACTACATTATGAATGGTGACCAGGAGTCAGGAAAGGTTGCAGACCCGGGTATCACGTCCCCATTTTATAAATGAAGAATCTAAGAGATCATGCAACTGGGCCAAGACCACATACTGTTAAAATTTGAAACTACGTCTCTTGGACTCCAACGCCTATTCCCTTGTGCCTATACATCCAAAGCCACCCACATAAGAGAGACACAGTGACATAAATCTCTTAGACAAGTGGTTTCAAATGGGATTCATTTTGGAGCTGCTTCAGGGCCATCAGACAGGAAAGGATGGGGTAGAGATGGTCAGTGGCTAAAGATCAGGCCCCATCAAAACAACTCTAAATCAATTTTATACAGTAACTTCTACATAAGATATTTTTTTTTAACTCAAAAGCCTCTGATGTAGCAGTAAAAACATTGAGCTTGGTGTCAGAAAAGCTAAATTCTAGTCCTAGTTCATCATCAACTCATGGTGAAAGCCTTACCACCTAATCTCTCTGGGTCTAAGTTCTTCATCAATAAAGAAAGGAGAGGTTAGACTGAACCATCCCAAAGTTCCCTTCTGTATATAAAATTCTATGAAGAAGAGCCTTTGGCCACAAATGAGAAAGCCATTAGAGAAATGAATTCAAAATTCTGGAATAGTGTGAAGTGTTACTTGAAGAAACCAAAAACGATTTCATGGGGAGAGGTGGGAGGAGAACTCTTGGACTCTAAGCTTTCTTCAATAAATAGTAAGGTGTTTATTCATTGTTGGCTTTTGTTTTCCTGATCAGCACCCAGTTCTTCTCAAATATACTCCTATTTCTTAGGGAAACATCATATCCCCTCACTTTCTGTTCACGTAATTTTAGGAAACTGATTCCACCATGGATCCAGGGTTTGGCATATGATCTTGGTTAAGCCCATTACTGAATCAAACTCTTGAGCCACAGTAACAGGTTTAGGAATGAAGATATAGCTCCATTCAGAACTAATCCCAAGACTTTTGCTGGAGCAACAGAAAAAGTAATTCCCTCATTCGTTCTCTCTCTCTCTGTCTCTCTCTGTCTCTCTGTCTCTCTCTCTCTGTCTCTCTCTCTCTCTCTCTCTCTCTCTCTCTCTCTCTCTCCCCCCCCCCTTCCCCCTCCCCTCTCTGCTCTCTTTCTCTCTCTGACTTGAGTTGGAACTAGGAAGCTGTCAGGGCCACCAAGGAGAGAGGGCCTACCTAAGAAAGATCACTGTGTTAAAAAAAAAAAAAAAAAAAAAAACAGAGAAGAGAAGCCACATCCTGATGAAACTGTGCCCATGAATCCAATAATACTTGAAATGAGATACCCATGAATATATTCATCTTTTGCTTAAACTAAGATTTCTATCACTTAAAACATAAAGATTCTTAAATAGATAATCAATTAAAGAGAAAACAGTACTCAAATATATTAATCTAATCCATCTTCTTACTTCTTAGCCATTCTCGACCTACCAGTTTGATCTGGTTAAAGTACACTAACATAAATACTAGGTAAATAACTAGCTAACATGAACTATTTATATGTGTGTACAGTATGTATGTGTATAGTATGTATGCAGTTTCCTTGATTTATATTTTTTCCTTCCCAAAATATCCATAAAAGCTGAAATTTCATTTAAGGGCAAATTTTAGTCAAACGAGAGAAAAAGCAAAGGTTATTAACTACCAATTAACCATTCAAAACTGTAAAAGTAGTCACCCTACAGTGAAATAACATATAGCATCATCACTTACTTTGCATATATTAAAAATATGTCACTGTTCTTAAATGAAAATTAAATGTGCAAAATTAAGCTCCGCTACTTACTCAGTCTTAGTCAGCTAAGACTCTTTGCCTCAACTCTGGCAATCCCCACACTGTAGATGTGAGAGGGAGATAAAGAAAGGAGGGAGGCTATGAACAGTAATTATTAGGCTCTGGTTTGGTTCAAACAAAGTGCAAGGCTGTGTTTTAAAGTGACCTCAGTGTTTAAAATGATGAATGTACTACTTTTTAACCATTCCTACCTCTCCCACGTTTGTGAAGAAAAACAGCAACAACAAGATTAAAAATCTGATAAAGGATGATTTTACCTAATCACAAACATTTAGCTAAGTAAATTGACTTACTTTTTAAAAGTATAAGAATACTTTAAACAAACAGATAATAAAGACATACAACCTAAATATTACCTGTAAAATCAGAAGGCAAAGAAAATAGGCATTTGCCACTCTTTGGAACTGTTCAAATAAATTAATTGGCAAGAAGGTGAGAATACTATATTTCGATGTGTGGATACGATTATCCTGAAAAAGAAATAGCATCATGTTAGTTTGGGGCAAGGCATTGCTCATTATCAGAAATAGCTCTAAAACCTACAAGCCTGAGCCAGAGTAAGAAAGATAAGCCAGTTATCTAGGAAATTTCAACTCTGTGTGACTCAAAGCCTTCATTTTCCCCAAGATGATACGCTCCTGATACTAGGTGAAATTACTGGTCCATGCCATAAACTCACCTGTGACAAAATATATATCAAATGCAAAAGTCTACCCCTGAGATTTTTGAGTCAGGCACTCAACTATTTGGCAGTCATTGCTTGAGTACCTACTGTATGCAGGTACTGAGTTCCTTCTTGTTGGGGCTTGCAAGGCAGGAGGGAACTTCAGAAATCATCCGGTCCACCTCCCCAAAGCATGACCCCTTTAGATACCTCTGACAAGGGGCTCCTAGGTCTTTCTTAGGTCTCCTGTGATGGGAAACTGACTGCCTCACAAGGCAGCCTGTCCCCATTTCAGAATGGGAATTGCTGGAATGGTCCTTATTATGAGAAATCCAAATCTGCCTCCCTGTAACTTCTTTTTTTAATTTTAATAACTATTTTTTTTCTACTTTTATTTTAGGTTCAGGGGCATGTGTGCAGGATTGTCACACGAGAGAACTATTTGTCACTGAGGTTTGGTGTATGAATGATCCTGTCACCAGGTAAAGAGCATGTTAGAGTGGGTAGAGGGCTAGACATGAACAGGAGGGGAGCTCCTGGGAAAGGAAACCTTTAGGAAGGCTCACACCTGAGGGACCACCCAAAATTTGCATATTAATGCCATCTCTAATGCTTGTGGGGGTTGGGAGCACTTAATCATATGTGGTAGGAGAGAGAGGAGGTAGCCATACAGAAAGAAACACCACGAAATGCCTCTTAAGACACCCCAATAATCATTCATTCTGCAGTTAAAATGTCAGAATGTCGTTAGCAACATGCTAAAAAGAAGGGCAAAGAGGGCCAGGCACAATGGCTCACGCCTGTAATCCCAGCATTTTGGGAGGCAGAGGTGGGTGGATCACCTGAGGTCAGGAGTTCGAGACCAGCCTGGCCAACATGATGAAACCCCCCTCTCTACTACAAATACAAAAATTAGCCAGACATGGTGGTGTATGCCTGTAGTCCTAGCTACTCAGGAGGCTGAGGCAGGAGAATCACTTGAACCCAGGAGGCAGAGGTCATAGTGAGCCGGGATTGCACCACTGCACTCCAGCCTGCGTGATGGAGCAAGACTCCTCCAAAAAAAAAAAAAAAAAAAAAAGGAAAAGACGGGCAAAGGGGACATTACCAAGAGAAACCTGGCACCACACGTACAGATTAGGATAGATAAGGAAATTCCAAAGAGATATGCGGGCCCAACAGGTATAGATTTGACCACTATACAACCTTTCTAGGATGGTAGCTATGAGCGGGGCCACCATCAGACAGGATTTGTATTGATCACCAGCCCACACATGCACATTAACCAACAGTAAGGGAGGGTCCCACAAGCCTAGGCAAGGAGCTAAGGCAGGAGCAGGAAAAACGAGGCAAAAAAGAAAGGTGGAGACTTGAGACAGGGGCAGTAATTTGCAGAAAAAGTCCAACATGATAAAGCTCCCTGTGCAGAACCTTTGGAACTGTTTTCGCACAGGATCATCCCACTCCTCCTTTGGGGTGTACACTTATAGTGTAAGCTCTTTACACTATATTTCTCTTCAATAAAATTTTTCACTATCTTCCTACTGTCTCTTGGTTGAAATCTTTCTTCCAAGTTAGACAAGAGCTGGGACATCCACTCGCCCTGGTAACAAGCATTAGTACCCAGTAGGTAGTTTTTCAACCATTACCCCCACCCTTCCACTCTCCTCACTCTAGTAATCCCCAGTGTCTATTGTTGCTGTATATGTCCATGAGTACCCATTGTTTAACCCCACTCCTAAGTCAGAACTTGCAGTCTTTGGTTTTGTGATCCTGTGTTAATTCACTTCAGATAATGGCCTCCAGCCACACCCATGCTGCTGCAAAGGACATGTTTCATTCTTTTTTTATGCCTGTGTAGTATTGCATGGTGTATAGGTACCACATTTTCTTTATCCAGTCCACCATTGATGGGCATCTAGGTTGACTCCATGTCTTTGCTATTGTAAATAGTGCTGTAATGAACATACAAGTGCATGTGTCTTTATGGTAGAATGATTTATTTTCCATTGGGTGTATACCCAGTAATTGGATTGCTGGGTCAAATATTAGTTCTGTTGTAGGTTCTTTGAGGAATCGCCACACTGTTTTCCATAATGGCTGAATTTATTTACACTCCTATCAACAGTGTATTCCTTTTTCTCTGCAACCTCACCAACATCTGTTATTTTATTTATTTTTTACTTTTTAATAATGGCCATTCTGACTGGTGTGAGATAGTATCTCATTGTGGTTTTGATTTGTATTTCTTTAATGATTAGTGATATTTAGCATTTTGTCATATATTTGTTGGCCACATGTATGTCTTCTTTTGAGAAGTGTCTTCTTGCCACATAGCAAATTCCACCCCTGGGGTCACCTAGACCAAGTCTAAGGCCTTTCTATGTTGATAACCTTCAAATACTTGAAAACCACTCATAGGACTCCCATAAATACTTATTCTGACTTGGACATTCCCAAACCTTTCAACCATTCTCCATGATTTATTTTACAGGCATTTCTTCCCAGTCAGGCTCTTCTGGATCCATCCCAGCTTCTCTGCATCTCTCTTAAAACATGATGCCCAGAACCAAACACAACTGCAGAGCTGGCTCAACAAGTCTATGTATAGTAAGGACTTTGATGTTCTCTGTTCTGAACTATTATATTGACATGTCCAAAGATTTCACTGGCATTCTGGCAATTGTGTCTCACTATGTCTTCATATTAAGTTTTAATCAACAAAAATTCCTAGATCTTTGCTACATAAATCACTATTAAATCATGTTTCCCTTCCTATACATTTATAGTTGGTTTTAAAAATATTTCTGTATAACATCTTTCATATTCCTATTACACCATCCTAATGAAAAAAAATTAATCTTGAGTGTACTGTCTAAAGCATTAGATATTCCTCCCAGCTTTGTGTCATCAGAAAATTTCAAACACATGCCTTTTATATATTCTTCTAAAGCTGTAGACAAATATACATTTAAAAAAAAGGCTAAATGTACCAAAAATTTTTTTAATTAAACCAATAAAGCTATGGCAAACTACTAGAGATCTCTCTACAAATTAATGTTAATACTTTTTTCAGGTATTATATAAAACATATTAAATATGTTTTATTTAACCATTTGTAAAGTCATATAACTATATTATTTGAGGCTTACTTCTACCCTATCCACAAAAGTAACATGAGAAATTTGGGGTGACAAATATTACTGAAATTCAGAATCAACATGCCCAGAATAATATTTTTTGAATTAGGTTAGTTTGGGGTAACTTGTTTTAGATGAATCTACCCTGGCTCCTAGCCATCATTCCTATCTGTTTTTTTAAAATCCGGTCATCTGTTTGTTAAATGACCATTTTTACATTTGATATGGTTTGGCTGTGTCCCTAGCCAAATCTCATCTTGAATTATAGTTCCCATAATCCACACATGTCATAGGAGGGACCCGATGGGAGGTAACTGAATCATTAGGGTGGTTACCCCGATGCTGCTATTCTCACGATAGTGAGTGAGTTCTCACGAGATCTGATGGTTTTATTAGGGGCTTTCCCCTCTTTCACTCAGCACTTCTCCTTGCTGCCCCCATGTGAAGAATGACGTGTTTTCTTCCCCTTCCATCATGACTCTAAGATTCCTTAGGCCTCCCCAGTCATGCTGAACTGTGAATCAATTAAACCTTTTTTCTTTATAAGTTACCCAGTCGCAGGTATGTCTTTATTAGCAGCATGAAAACAGACTAATACAACATTTGTCAGGAATCAAGGTGCCCAGTTTTGTGCTACAAGTTGTAGGAAAATAAGAAGAGATGTCAAGAGAAGAGTTTCCAGCTTAGTTGGTCTGATGCACACTAATGTACTGAAAACTGTTCTGAAAGCTAACAATGATGGTATTGTAGTATGTTAACTACTTAAAAAGTTAACACACTGCAAAATAGGGTGTGGGTACTGTCAATCATAAGTTTCTCTAAAGAAAGGACTTGCAGAAAAGAATGGGGAAGATTAAAGCTAAGGAGAAAATACAGTTAGATAAGGAGCTCGTATTCCTAATTCTGTGTTATATTTTCCTTCTAACTTAAAACTAAAATAGAGGTTAGCCTAGCTTCTTGCCAAAAGGACATATACAATGTCTATAACCATCAAAACCACAGTAGGAATTATAAAGAAACTCTCCTACAAAACTGAGTCCCATATAGGTAAAGAGTTAATTCTGTGGGATAAAGTAATAATGCCAAACAGAAATTATGACAATATTCTCCTATTTGCTTAGCTTGACATATAGCAAGGATTGTTTTTGTTCTGTTGTAACTTAATCACAGATGATGCAAACCCTCACAGCTTTGAATGGGAACAAGGAACAAGGGCTCCCCCTCCTGGAAAATCTCTGGGCCAGTCTACTTTTCTTTGTTTTTCAACCAAAAGCAAAACACACTTCCATTTCCACTGCCCTGTCCAAGCATATGAGTACTGTATTGGTAAGACCTTAAATCAGGCACATTAATATTTAGTCATTTCATTGGCTATGGGCCTACAGTCCAATCTGAGTCCAATTCATTTCATAATAAGGCACAGAAAGCTCTTCACCACTATCCTTTCAGAAGTACTTTCCCACCATGAATGACTAGAAACATCCCAATCCAGAAGAAAAGGAGGAGACTCCATGGAGCCTCTTTGGTGCCGATAAAAGCCAAACTAGAGGCCATGGCATTAGCTTGTTAGTGAGGAGGAAGGTTCATAGATTCCACAATGAAGTAGGCTTGGGCTCACAGTCACAGGTGATGCCAGACCAGGGCCTGATCCCACATAGTGGGAAAATGCCTCCCCATAAATGAACGTGAGGAAGCACCTGTTCCCTGTGGAAAATGTGCTTCCAAGAGGGAGAAGGGCAAAGATGAGCTGAGGCCCATTATTCCTCCAAGATTGACCCATCTGGTCAATGACTTCATCTCACACGTGGCAGAGTGAGTAATGGAGTTGAGAGAGAAGTGTCACACCAGTAGAGAACCCTCCACCTGGAAGGCAACGTCATTGCTTCTCTAAAATATTTTAATGCAAAGGCCCTTAGGTGGGCAAAAGGTGGTACACTTGGGGATCTAGAAGAGGGCCTACGAGGCTGGACTGCACAGGTCAGCACAAACAGGCTAGATGGAGTAGTTCCTCAGAATACATACTAAGGATTTTAGTCCTTATTATCAAGACCAAGAGAGTCTTTATTATAAAGACTAATAAAGACCAAAATCATAAGTGAAGGGGGAATTACTGAAACGTCTTAAGCAAAGAAGTAACTTGTTGAGATTTTTATTTTAAAATATCACCCTAGCCAGGTGGAGAACAAATCAGTGGTGACACAAGAACAGATATGAAAAGAGCGATGAGGAGGTCTTTGAATTAGTCCAGGTGAGAGATGATGCACAGCTTGGATCAGGGTGGTGGCAGAAGGAACGATCATGAATAGTAATAATAATTGACATTTATCGATTTCTTACTATGTGTGCTGTTCTAAGAGTTTTACATTTTATAGCTCATCTTATCCTCACATCATCCTTATGAAATAGGTACTATTATTTCCATTCTGTAGAATAGAAATCCAAGGTTCACAGAGATTGAGTAACTTACACAAGGTGACACAGCTTGTAAGTGGTGGTAGAGCCAGGATTTGGATCTAGTAATAGACATTCTACTCCAGAGCCCACGCTCTTCACCTCTGTGCTGCCCCAATTCATGGCAAAGCAGTTATCTCTTCTGCTTTCAGAGTAATCTGTCCTTGCTCTCTCTTGCAGTCTGCATTTCAAGCCTGCTGCCACTTTCTTACCAAAGGAAATTCAGTATATTTACCTTTTCCTCTCTAGTCAAACCCTTCAGGCACAGCTCTTGTTCTATTGCCTGATGTATGCTTACAGCTTCCTTGGATTCTCTTTCAGTTCCCCTCAAGAGTGATTCTCTTGGCCCCTAACAAAGCTCAATGCAGACAAATAGTATGCATAACCACTCCCTTACTTTAGCTTTCAACCCAAGCACAATGGCCAAAGTCCTTTGTATTTCCAACATTTACTACTTGGTGGGGGGCGGGGGCGGGAGCGAAGGTGGGGAATAAAGTAAAGAAAATGAAGTAAAAATGACAAATTTTTGAGAGATGGGCTACCAAATAAAATATTAATAAAATGGGAAGTATTATTTTTTCTAGAGATCCTCATTATACATACAAAGTAAGTGTATTGCTTAAGTAAACAAAGCAAATAGAAAATAACAAACTCTGCTATATTAACAAACATTTGGAGCATTTGGGAGATTGCCTCAATTTTCCACTGGCAAAATGGAACTAATAACATTTCTCATATATTTATAGAACTATCATGGAAATGAGAGCATAGACGTAAAAGCATTTCTACTAAATTGAAAGAATTATGCAAATATAGCATTTTTGTGAGCGACCCCCAAATAATTCAACTGTATCAATAAATGCAAGGTACTAGTCAGGATAACCGGCTATGCTACAGTAATAACACCAAAATCTTCATGGCTTAACCCAGTAAGAGTTTATTTCTTGCTCATGCTACTTGCCCAACATGAGTCTGCTCATCAGATACTCGTAATGGACCACCCACCATCTTCAATGCTTCAAGGTATATTACCAGAGGAAAAAGAAGCTCTGAAGAGTCCCACTCTCATATGTAATGCTTCAACCCAAATGCTCACAATTTATTGGTCAAAAGAGTCACCATATGTCCAAAAGACAGAAAGCTAGAAACATTAATGGATGTCACTAATGGCTATTGCAACCAGTAATGGATGCTAACCTAGTATCTTGAGAGTAAGAGACACATCTACTACCAAATATACCAAAAACCAATCTCAGCACTTTAAATTCAGTCCTCTTAATGACATATGTAACATTAATTTGACTATTTCCTCTCCCCATCAGCTAAACAATGTGCCAAGTTCCTTAGTCTCGTGAACTGGATAGATTCATCTCCCATCCATAATTCCAGGGTCAAATTAGCTTAAGGCAAGTACACGGCCCACCCTCCTAATTACAATTTTGAATTCAGACACTGGCACATAAACTACGTCAATTCTGAAATTTGCTGATAATATAAGCTTTCTCTTTTCTATTGCATTCCAATCTGGAAACAAGTAGCCCTACAGATTACTAACAGCAACTTGGGGCTATGAGTGGGGAGGCTGCCAAGAACAAACTCTGCACTAAAAATTCAGGGCCAAGAAATGCAGAGAAAGAAACTAGACCAAACCTCTCCAGAGACTAGCCCATCTCTGGACTTTGCAGTTATATGATCTGTTCATTCAACTCAAACTAAGTCAATTTGAGTTGGTTTTTCTTTTACTCTCAACCAACCAAACACCAGGTAAGAGCATTCATAATATATGCAAGATCAGTTTGCTTTTTAAATAATAGCTGACTTGTATCTCTATGTTTGTCTTAAAGAATGCATCCCAGAAGGCTTAAACCCGAATGAGCTCAGTAGTTGTCCAGGGACACTGCCTACGTCTATGAGTCCCACAAGCCCCAGGAGCTTTTGCAATGAGTACCACAGTTTCCTCACTATCAAATCATCATCCCACATCTGATGAGACATTTGTACATCATGACAACTATAAAAAGTAACTTTCCAGAGCTTGAAGGAGAAAACATCTAGCTTTTCTTGCCACAAAAGGAGGCAGATACAGTATTTTTATGGTACGATCCAGATTCCAGAGACAGAAATAATCCTGACTAATAAGGGAGAGATTATCTCTAAGCCATAAAATAAAAAACAAAAAGTGATTGTGTCCACAAACTACTGGCATAAAAGAGGAAGTAGCCAAAAGGCATTTGTACCACTCAGAAAATATGTGAATCACCCACGTTGATGCAAAGATCTCAAAAGAATGCATGTATGGGACCTGGAGATTAGACATCTGGTACCTCACAGATACCAGGAAGAACCCCTGGAGGCTCCCCAGTATCAGCTGACTCTTGCCTGGTGCAGAGTCCACAGCTTTCCAGGATAGGTGCAACAGAAAGACAACAGTGCTCTTCTATGAACTCTGCTGAGGAAGCCTCAACCACACAAGAGGCTTTGCAGAGAGTGTCAATCAATAATGACTACATTCATCATCACTACCACCACCACCATCATCTTAACGTTCTCCTGAGTCTGGGCTCCCAGACTTGAGCAGAAAATGTGTATGAGGAAGGAAAGAGCAGAGGGCACATATACCCCAACATCCATTCATTCATTCAACTAATTTTTGTTAAAGTCCTTCTGTACATCAGGCAATAATGTTATTGAGCCAGGGCTATAGACATGACCAAGCTAAGACCCTCCCCTCATCGAGTAAGTTTGTATGTTAGTTGTGGAGAGAGAGGCAGGAACAAGCAGACAATAAACTTGTAAACTGATGACACAATTTAAGGAGGTGATCATCAAATGCTATGACAAAAATAATGAACAATAGAGCAGGAGCACCTTGCCTGCCAAGACTCCCTCAGGAAGCCTTCTTGCTTGATTTTCCAGGTTAATGCAGCATCAAGATTACCCTACTTGGTGAGACCAGTGGGAATATGTGTCCCCTAGAGGGTGCTCGCTTCCTGGGTACCCAAAAGAATCCTTTGGGCTATCAAAAATAAAAAAGAACTTCATGTATATTTTAACTAAAAATGTTAATGTTACTAATGTTTAATTACTATAGACAATATATGTGTATATATGTGTGTATATATATACCTATAGCAAAGACAATATAATATACATAGTATCTATAGTAAAAATAATATATAGTACACACATGCACATATGTGTATACACATGTATATAAATATTAATAGTACAATGTATGCATTGTCTATATGTATACACACATATAGATTAATTTCTTTTTTTTTAAATTTTTTATCAAAACAGGGTCTCGCTATGTTGCCCAGGCTGATCTCGAACTCCTGGCCTCAAGAGATCCTCCCACCTCGGCCTCTCAAAGCACTGGGATTACAGGTATGAGCCACCACATTCAGTCAGATTTAATTTACTTTTACAAGTGAGGAACATGCTCAAAACCTTTGAAAACTGTGGACTAAACACTGTTATGGACAAAGGAGCTCATCTGTGCCTCCACTTAGATCATGTTTCACCAAGACTTGGGCACAGAATGGAGAACATATGACTTTCTACGTTATGGCTTCTCTGGGTCATATAGTGACACCAGATAATGGTATTGCCTCCTTCCATCTCCAGGGTCTATGCTGAACACTGTAAGTACATCATCTCAGGCAGTCCTCAAAAAAATCCAATGAGCTGTGACTATTTCAGCACCATTTTTACAGATGAGGAAACTGAGGTTTAGAACAGTTGTGAGAGTTGCCTATAAAAGCAAGTCTTGTACAATCCTGTGTTCTCCCAAATGGTGCTTCATGAGAAACAAGTCAGAAACTAGGAAGTCTCTAGACTGCCTTTTGGTTAATGGACTTACTGGCCCTCATCTGACATCCTTCACTCTGGTGAAGAACAGAACCTCTCTAAACTAAATCACAGTGAAGGGCTCACATTAATTCAATCAGCTGGAGTAGTCACTTCCAGTCCTTTCAATCTAGGGAGAATATCGCTGGGCTTGTCTAGGGAGCTCATTTTCCATCTAGACCTCAGGAACAGAGATAGTGGCCAGGAAAGCTTTCGGGCTTCTGTCTCCCCACAACGCAAATCTGTCTGACAGTGTCACAAACTTTATTCTCTTTTCTACCCCCCAGCCTTAATTTAGTGTTCTAGTGTCTGAAAGACAGTTCTACAGCTAGTAAATGGCCTATGAATAGTAATTTATCTACAAAGAACTAATTTTGGATAATTATCAGGGGAACAAATTAAATTTCCCTCTGAGATTAATTTAATCACACTATTTTTTTTTTCTCCAAGGTGTTTAGAGGCATATAACATTTTAAATAGTTGCAATAAAATGTTTACTTTCTTTTCGTGACATCTAAAAAAGGACTGAAAATACAGACAGAAAGAGAGAGAGAAAAAGACCTAGTATATGCCTTCTCCAGAGAGAAAAGAAGAAGACATACAAAAGAGAAAAAGAAAAGAAAGCAAACACTGTGTTTCAGTGGGACTTCCCTGGGGCATCCCTAATGATCTGTTTGCCTCCTATCTCTGCTGGGCCGGAGCTCATCTACGCCGCCTCCTTTTCAATCAACTGGGGATCTAGGGAGTCAGCCCTCAGCTTTGGTCCACGAATTCATCTCAGCCTGAGCTTTCGGGATCTTGTATGATCAGAGTGGGCATTTCTTTGAGTTGAGGTGGAAGCTGGCTTGTTCAAGCCCATTTCCTGAACTACAGGGGATTCTTTGGACAACTTAGTACAGGTGGACTTCTTTGTTTATTAGGTCTGAAAATCAGACCATGTTCATGCTGCTGTGTAGTCTGGGAACTAAGCCAAATTTCAAGACTTCAGTGTTTACAGCAGTAAGAAAGACACAACAGAAAAGTCCAGTTAATGAGGAAAGGCACCCATAAAGAATTGCCCAAAGAACCAAAGAGTTGTAATAGCACACTATACACAGTCTAATCCTCCCTAGCACTCTACTTCTTATACTAGAGTTCTACATAAATAACACCACCTCAGGGGTAGCTACGCAATTTTCTCCCGAACCCCTAAGGATCAGATGGAAAAAGTGCATGCAATTGTGAGCACTATCTGCCATGCCCAGGGGGTACTGGAGCAACTGGGACCCTGATCCACTCATGAAGGTGTTCTCCCACAACAGTCCTAGCCTTTCCTGGTCTCCAGCCCCTTCACAGCCAGGACTGGGGAGTAACTCTACATTCAGACAAACCCACAACACCTGGCTTTGTGTTTTTTGTTTGCTGAGTGGCTTTTGTTTGGGAGTAGAGGTGTTGAGAGGGAGAGAAGACTGGGAAATACAGAAGGAAAATTCTCTACATGGGGCAGGTAGTGGAAGGCAGGGGAAAGAAGAGTTTTAAAGCATCTTCTATCATTAAAACATATCAATAATAATCTATGAATAAAGTACCACTCTTTAATTTTTGTGATTATATCATGCACAACGGGTTTGATGAATTTTCACCAAATTTGAGGTTATGCTTGAGCTAGTCTGAGTTAAATAAAGACTATCATAAATTTGCTTTGTGGGACTGACAATGACGTTCCCTGATTACATATACAAAAATAGGCATTTGTCTTCTGTAGGAACTAACACGGAGATTCAATAAGAAGCCCAGGTGGATGCTGAGCAGAGCAAGAGCTGCACGGTGAGAAGATGCACAGTGAGTCTCCAATCAAAACTCACTAGGCCAGATCCTCTAAGTCACTGAACTGATTTGCAATTGAGCCACTTCTACGGGAACAACTCTAAGTACCAGGCTCCAAGTCAAATAACAGTGTGACTTAGTTGTTAATAGTTAATGATCCACCAGAGCATCACTAGGAAGGCCAGCTAGGAACAACTGTAAATGTACAAAACTGTGAAACAAAGCAAACCAGATCCTTTCCCCTGTTCCATGAATGAATGAATGAATGGCTCTAGCTGCAGCTCCTGAACCTCCTCCACCATCTCATTTCACTGCCTTCATAATCCTATTCCCTAGTGCATTCCTCATCCACGTTCCTCTTCCTGATTCACTCCATCTGGCATAAGGGTTAGAAAACAAAGGTCATCCAGACACTTATGCAAGTGTGTCAGTTTTCCAGGAGGAAGAAGCCAGAGAAGTCAGAGGGTCTGGAGGAACAAAATCAGGAGGCTTGTCAGAGGAATAGATAGATGATTGTGCCCTGTATCCCTCCCTCTGAGGGTCACCAGGGGTGCTATCAATGACACAAGGAACTTGAAGGGCTGGAGGAGGCAAAACCTAGGGGTCTGTGGCCTGAGCCCTTTTTTAGAAACTGGTTTTCCCCAAATGGTTAATATTTCTTGTTATAAGTCCACAAGACATCTAGCCTGCTTTAGGTATTCTCTTCCCACAATTGTCATTTCCAGTACTGTAAAATGAGTTGCCCTCAGTAAGGAAACTGAAACCCAGAAAGGCTAAAAGGCACTTGCCTTGGCTGAGCCAGAGCCATGGCCCACAGCATCCCCTGGGTTTCTAGGAAATTTTCTGATTCCAGAACTAAAGAAAAGATGCCACTAGGAAGGAAGAAGGGAAGGAAGGAGGGAAGGCAGACATGCTGTACTGAAAGGAACTACTTATATGACAAGACCGATCACCTCAAGCCTTAAACTTAATACACACAGGTTAAGAACAAAGACCTTCCTCACAAACCCGGTTTCAGAAAAGCTTCAAGAACTTCTTGAAGACATTTTTCCTAAAAAATCTACTCATATTCACCACAATGAAACAACAATCCAGTTAAATAATACTTGAGTGAGTGCAATTTTCCCAAGAGATATTTAGGAAAAAGTGAGGGCTCAGAGTTCTGAATCTGAAAAGTATTCCATGTTTTATCAACTAAGTGACCTTTCTCTTAATTCCTCCAATCCTTCATTTCTCCCATGTAAATTTGCATGGGAATACCTACCATGCAGAGTTGTTGTGAAGATGAAATGAGATAATACATGTAAAGTGCCTAGCACTGTGCTTGATAATTACACACTTTCCCCGTCCTGCCCCCACCACCACCTCTTTGCTTTTGCCAAAATTTTCCAGGCACTACTAACTAAAATAAGACGAAAGAATCAGTTCAGAACTTCTGAAACTCAAATATGTATATGAATCATTTGGAGTTTTGTTAAAATGCAGTGATAAACCAGTAGTTTTGTGGTGGGGCCTGAGATTCTGTATTTTTTTTTTTTTTGAGACAGACTCTCGTTGTGTCGCCCTGACTAGAGTGCAGTGGCTTGACCTCGGCTCACTGCAAGCTCTGCCTCCCAGGTTCACGCCATTCTCCTGCCTCAGCCTCCCAAGTAGCTGGGACTACAGGCGCCCACCATCATGCCTGGCTAATTTTTTGTATTTTTAGTAGAGACGGGGTTTCACCGTGTTAGCCAGGATGGTGTCGATCTCCTGACCTCGTGATCCTCCCGCCTCGGCCTCCCAAAGTGCTGGGATTACAGGCATGAGCCACCGCGCCCGGCCGAGTCTGCATTTCTAACAAGCTCTAGGTGAGGCCAATGATGCTGGTCTGTCTGTGGACCACACTTCAAGAAGCAGAGTATTAAAGAGCTCTAAGAGTTTTGATAGGCACAGATTGCTGTGATATAGGAAAGGCTGCATGCAGCTTTTTCTGTTTTTTTTGAGACGGAGTCCCGCTCTGTCGCCCGGGCTGGAGTGCAGTGGCCAGATCTCAGCTCACTGCAAGCTCCGCCTCCCAGGTTTACGCCATTCTCCTGCCTCAGCCTCCGAGTAGCTGGGACTATAGGCGCCCGCCACCTCGCCCGGCTAGTTTTTTTTTTTTTTTTATTTGTTAGTAGAGACGGGGTTTCACCGTGTTAGCCAGGATGGTCTCGATCTCCTGACCTCGTGATCCGCCCGTCTCGGCCTCCCAAAGCGCTGGGATTACAGGCTTGAGCCACCGCGCCCGGCCCATGCAGCTTTTTCAAAAGCTGATGTAAGTTAAATTAGTACAAATCTAAGGGAGTCCCATTTGTGCACTAGAGACTATGAACCTTAGGAGGTACTGGATTCCCCCAGTAGGCTGTGGAGTCGAATCAGTGTCACAGGTGAAACATTGAAATGCCTTACTCCAGGATTTAGGCTAGAAGTACGACGTGCCCTTTTGACTCAGCTGAAGATATATTTCTAGACTTCGTTTTCAATCCTTTAAGTTATATTGGATGGGGAAAAAAATAAGTGAAAAATCAGATGTTTTTCCCTGCATTTTCAATTTAAGCTCTGGCAAATAAAAAGATCAGATCAAGCATCAAGTTGGAAAACAAAGGAACCATGGAGGAAATTCCACAGGTATGTGGAAGCAAGGAGGAGCACAGCAGGCTAAGGAGAAGGAACAGGGATCAAAGAAATTCTTATTTTTAACAAATGTACATCCCAAAATGCACAGGCATCATTTGCACAGGCAATAGCATATAGGCCCTGAATGGTTTCAGGAATTTAGTAATAACTATTAGTTGATAAAACATAAATTCAAAACTATTCCAATGTCAAAATACCTTATTGATTTCAATAAGCCTATATAAAATTCACATTTGAATTAAAGAAACAACAAAAATTAACTGCTTTTCATATTTAAAGCATTCAATTCCAATATACCCTGGAAGCACTTTTCAGTGAGATCATCATCTTCTTCAGTCAGTTTAGGTTTAGATCTACTTAAATGTGACTGGCACGTGACTTTCTGAGTAGCCAAATGGTTCCCCAAATCCAGACAGGGATTCAAAGTACAGTGCAAATTGGGAAGCTTTCAAGCCAAGTCAGGTCATTTTCACACTACATAAATGAAACATGGTATGTTACCATTATTTCACTCTCTTTGAAAGATATTTATTACCAATGTGAACAACTTTAAGAAATGCATTTATCTCTTCCTAGAAAATTGTCTTCCTTACCCAGATACAGTGAAAATGTTTATTATAAGCTAACATTACTTAACTTTGTAATGTCTTATACTGTTATTTCATTTATGCGTGTGAAATAATCTCAGAATTCCAAGAGCTCCTGAAGGGCTGAGACCTTATACGTTTTTAAGTGTCTAGAGCATTTAACAAAGTGATAAGCAAGAATTACTCAATACATGCAATATAGTTTGGATGTGTGTCCCCACCCAAGTCTCATATTGAAATGTAATCTCCAGTGTTGAAGGTGGGGCCTAGTGGGAGGTAATTGGATCACGAGGGTGGTTTCTCAGGAATGGCTTAGCACCATCCCCCTTGGTACTGTCCTTACAATAGTGAGTTCTAGTGAGATCTTGTCATTTAAAAGTGTGTGTCACCTTCCCACTCACTCTCTAGCTCCCACTTTCACCATGTGATGTGCCTGTTCTCCCTTCACCTTCTACCATGATTGGAGGATTCCTGAAGCCTCCCCAGAAGCAGATGCTGCTGTGCTTCCTGTACAGTCTTATAGAACCGAGCCAATTAATCCTCTTATAAATTACTCAGTCTCAGGTACTTCTTTATGGCAATGCAAGAACAGTCTAAGACAACATGGCTGACAAACCCAACTGAAAAAAATACAAAATAATATATGAGAGGAAGACAATTCCACTTATGAGAAAATAACATGAGTTAATATAATTTTTCATAATTAATGACACATCACAATAATTTTCAGTACATAACCTACAGAAGTTCTTTTGCCAAAGGAAGATAGGCACTAGCATAAATATAGATTTTTCACATTATTTAGCACAACATGCAGTTTATTAATTTTCTCATATCGGAGTGCAAGGGAGAAAAAAATCAAATATTCTGTTAGCTAATTTTCTCACCTAGAAAAGCATTTCTTTTTCTGCAAAGCATTGTAAAGAAGTTCAGCTCACTTGTGCTTCTAACCTCAAAAACGTCTTTCTTAGGACAATGGCGTTTTTGTGGTATTGGGTCTACAAGAGTCTTTGAAATATCACACATGGTACTAAGTGGTTTGCAAGAATCATAGGGATATGACTTGGGGAGGAATCTTCAAAGTTCAGTTATTCATTCTATCCTTCTGCCTCCATACATGTAGAAGTAATCTAAACCACCACTATAATAGATGTCTTTAAAAAAAAAAAAAAAGCCTTTCTGCTTATTAAGACAAAGAGCAATATTACTACATAATTAAACAAAAATTGGGCTGCCAGCAAGGACAGTTCATTATGGAAACTAGAAATAGTTAAGTAAACAACATGTAATGATTAATGGCCCAACAGCAACCTATAGGGAGGTCTCTAGTGATAAGATGCATGGCTATGTTCTTAATTGTGTTGTGCTCAGTATTTTTATTACTAACTTAGATCAGTGATTAATCCAGGTTGCCCATTAGAATCACTAGGGGAGCTTTAAGAAAAAAAAACAAAATGCCTGGACTCCACCCCTAAAACTCTGATTTAACTGACCCATTTGTTTAACTATCAATGACAATGCAGAGATATGCTAAGTCCGCATAGATACAATAATAAAAGGAATAGTTTAATGACAGAGTAAGTGCCTATTATGTGCCAACAAGCCCTATGACAAGCAAGATATGGAGATAAATGTGACACAGTTCTTGTTATTAACAATAAAAATAAAATTAAGATGAGATTAATAGATTCAACAGTCATTGAAAAGATAGTGCAGTCTTAGACTGTGTTAATCATCTTTCTCTACTTCAAGATGGTCAAATAAATTCTAGACTATTGTGTTTGACTTTGGAGGAACCCACTTGAAGAAGTTATAGAAAAGCTGAGGCTCTTTGAATAGAAAAGGAATAGCAGGTGATTTTCCTGGAGACCTCTTTATTCAATGAATTCGTGTTTGATAATTTTAAACACAAATATCAGAAGTGTTATTGCATGAAACAGATGACATGTTTGCTCTGCTTTGGTCTCTGAAGAAAAGCTAAAACAATGGAAAGTAAAGCAAGAGAATATCAATTTGGCTCAACTGATGGAAAAATTACCTAATGATTAAAACTACTCAAACACAGAAAAGGCTGTTTGGGGAGGTAATGAGGTCCCCTCTTCTAGAGGGATATAAGCACAGACAGGATATGGAGTTGGTTAGAATTCTGTAAAGAGAGTTGAATGGAAAAGCTTTAAAGGATAATTCCACACTGAAATTCCACAGTGTATTATAGTTAGGCTAATTTCCTTGCAGTACCTAAGAAATCAGGTTTTTCCTTTTGTATAAAGAAAAAAGCCCTTCTTCTCTAAACTTTTGGACAATTGGGACACAATGATGTCACCATCTATTACATACCTAGATGACACCTGAACAGCCACATCTGTAATGATGTGAATTGACAACCAAGGAGCACACATAAAACCCAATACAATTAGGACTGCTAGAGACACCAAGTCAAGGGTATCAGGAGCTAGAGCTTTAGATCACCCATCTTGGCATGTGACTCTGATTGCTGTCTTCTGCTTAATACCTCTGAGAATAGTCTTTCATTATTCAAGCAAAAACATTCTTACAAAACTGTATATACTTCCTCACAACTACAGCCTTTACCCCTGTGCACACACTCGTGCAATATGCATAGATTTATTGACACATATATAGCCCAAGTCTTGGATCATTTTTAAAGTATTAAAGTATTTTCAAGTTTAATGCCTAAGTAGCTTACTTTTGAAATAAACCTGCAAATTGTATACTTGATGTATTAGTCTATTCTCATGCTACCATAACAAAATACCTGAGACTGGTAATTTATAAAGACAAGAGGTTTAACTGGCTCATGGTTCTGCAGGCTGTACAGGAAGCATAGAGGCTTCTGCTTCTGGGGAAGCCTCAAGAAACTTGCAACCATGGCAGAAGGCAAAGGGGAAGCAGGCATATCTTACATGGTTGAAGCAGGAGAAAAAGAGAGAGGGAGGAGGTGCTACACACTTTTAAACAACCAGATCTCAGGATAACTCACTCCCACTATCATGAGAACAACACCGAGGGGATGGTACTAACCGACTCATGAGAACTTCATCCTCATAATCCC
The DNA here is from genome assembly GCF_007565055.1 of Rhinopithecus roxellana. NCBI lineage: Eukaryota > Metazoa > Chordata > Mammalia > Primates > Cercopithecidae > Rhinopithecus > Rhinopithecus roxellana. The sequence goes on from NC_044553.1 coordinate 37,197,845, forward strand.
ATCACCTTCTACTACGCCCCACCTCCAACACTAGTGATTACAATTCGACGTGAGATTTGGTGGGAACACAGATCCAAATCATATCACTTGATCATTGCTATGAGAGCAGATTTTAAGTGTTCCCATCACAAAAAAAAAAATAAGTTATGTGAGACAAGGCTCGATTTAGCCATTTTGTAATTTATACATATTTCAAAATATCACGTTGTGTACTATAAATAGATATAATTTTTATTTGTCAAAAAAAGAAACTACATAGAAAGTCAGGTCTAAAATGTGACAGTAATCTGGGCACTAGTTTCATAATAGTGGACGTGAATGTAAGACTACCTTGTTACATAAATCATTTGACCTTTCAACAACAAAATGTACAATAGGATTGTTATCATCTTTTAGCAATATGATTCCCAGAACCAGACAATTTGCTCCAGTAAAGAAGATTGCAAAACAAGATAAAAACCACTTTGAAACCGTTGGGGTTCATGGTTTTTCCGTTAACCTCTCAATTGTTACTAAACTTGCCCAATTTCATCCACACAGTTGATTTATGGATTATTTTCATGAACTATTTGCCAGCAAAGGAAACTGCATTTATAGTTCCTTCTTCACAGTAACTTACTCTTCTTTCTATGTCATCTTTTTATTTTTCAATCTTACATTTATTCCATTATAGCCAAGCTATAATAGAGCAAAATTCTATCATCAAATATTGCTTATTTTAACTCTTACAATTCCAGTTACGTATTGCTTGCACACTTTTCAGTTTTGTAACACTGCAGTGAAGAAAGTAAAAGTAAAAACAAATAAATAAGCCAAATCTGTATTTTTTTTACTTAAAATTTACTTCTCAAAGCAGATGGAATGGGAACTAGTTTATGAAATTATCTCAAGCCTGGAACAGGTAAATAACAAACAAATACCTCAGAAAACTTACCTAGATTCTTTAATTACTTTAATGTGCCATTTTAGAACATTTAGGAATAGAAATTCAGAGGCCAGGAAAAAAAAAAAAGATTAAAACAAGCAAACTAAATTAGGGCAACAAGAAATCAGACAGAAGCTTAGCCAAAGAATAACACTATTTAAACAAATCAGATGTCAAAAAGATTAAAAAAATTTATGCTTTCCTGCTCTTGAATCCAGAAAGAAAATGAATTTGAGAGATATCCAAAAAATATCTTTTCTCCTACAAGTAAATTATTTATAAAGAAAAATTAAAACCTTTGCCATGTCAAACTTAGAATAACATACACAGATATTAACAGCACACAAAATAGAAGCCATTTTCAATGTTTGCTAAAAAGCCACTGTTACTATGGTGAGGCCCCAATACAAAAAAGCAACAACTAACAACCAGAAAGCCATAACAAATGCAAGTTACTGGTGCTTTCCATGACTAATTCCAACTTGTCACACTGCTTGTCATCATCTGTACTCTTTAGTTGGTGCATGCGGTCATCAGGCCTATAGATGAGGAGCCACATCATGTGGGCAGTACAGCCATGCTGCTCAAGAAGAATAGAGACTCAAATGTCCCATCAGTCTGGGGATGTGTTTCAACACGGTGACATCCCAAGAGTCCCCCAAAGGAAATATTCAGAGTTTTATCTTTCCATGGATTTTAAATACATATCTGAAAAGCCAAAATATGTGAAAAGATTGATTTAAAAAATAGTTGACCAAATTTCAGTGAGCCTGAAAGCTTTCACACTGCTTCTCTTCTCTTTATTGCAAGCTATTAATTGAATTAGCTCTACCCAACTCCCTCTTTTTTTACAGTTTTTTTCTGCCTTCTGACTTTCAAACCTCAACTTTCTTTTTTTTTTTTTTTTTTTGTCTTTGAAGATTTTATTCTTCATAATCAAATTTTACATAAAGCCAATCCCAATACCAACTTAGGGTGATAATATAGGACAGTAACAGCAGCTGAATTTCGTGTTTTAAAGCAAACCTGCATTTTGATTTTTTTTCCAATTATTTCATTCTTTTTTTTTCTTTTTATTATACTTTAAGTTCTAGGGTACACGTGCACAACATGCAGGTTTGTTACATATGTATACATGTGCCATGTTGGTGTGCTGAACCCATTAACTCATCATTTACATTATCTCCCCCCCCTACAATAGGACCCAGTGTGTGATGTTCCCCTTCCTGTATCCAAGTGTTCTCATTGTTCAATTCCCACCTATGAGTGAGAACATGCGGTGTTTGGTTTTCTGTTCTTGCGATAGTTTGCTGAGAATGATAGTCAAACCTCAACTTTCTTAAAAAATTAAAACTGCTTTCTTGAGGTCCTCCAGTTACTTCCTTCTATTAAAGATGCTTTCCCTTAGTTCTCAACCTCATGGGCACCTACCATTAGACCTGTTCACCACTCCCTCTTTCCTGAGACATTCCCTTCCTTAACACTTTCCTCCACTGTCCTCTCTTCGTTCACCTCAATATTTGCTGTCCTCTGCTCCTTAAGTTCTTTCCCTCCCACTCTCTAACAAACTGAGTTTCCACCCCATACCTCACATTTAGCAAGTTCCATCACTGTTTAACAAGCCCCACTTCTCTCCTAGCTTAAAGCCAAATATGCTTCCAGCCGATATTCCTAAGTCTACGGCTCCCACCACACCCAACTTCTGTTCCATATTAACCTGGACATTTCCATTTGGGGATTTGGCCTATTTTATATGGAGGACAAATAAAATCCCTTTTCACTTTGTGACTCCCCAGCTCCTGAGAGCCAATGACCTCATGTTTAAATTCTTCTTTTAAATAGTATGGTGCCACCTACCCAAGCCATAATTTCTCATGACACACTCTCACCTCCCTTAGCCTGTAGTCTAAGGTCCAACTACAAGCTTTTGCTCCTGCCTCTCCTTGTTAACACTGGTGGTACAAATAAACAAACAAGGCAAGAATCATTTCCCATTCCCTCTGGCAAGACTTCCTGAAACATTTTCACATACTTTGAGCTCTCCTTTCCCTAGCATTTACAGGCCACATCACAAAATTAGAATTTTGCAGCACCTTTTCATTCTTACCTATTATTAGTTTCATTCTAGTGTGCTGGGCTTCTCTTCCTAAGTAGATTATATTTGCTCCTTGAAAATAGAAAGCAGAATTTGTACCCCCTTTCTTTTTTTTTTTTTTTTTTTTTTTTTTTTTTTTTTTGAGAGTCTTGCTCTGTCGCCGGGGCTGGAGTGCAGTGGCACAATCTTGGCTCACTGCAAGCTCCGCCTCCCGGGTTCACACCATTCTCCTGTCTCAGCCTCCCAAGCAGCTGGGACCACAGGCGCCCGCCACCACGCCCAGCTAATTTTTTGTATTTTTAGTAGAGATGGGGTTTCACTGTGCTAGCCAGGATGGTCTCCATCTCCTGACCTCATGATCCGTCAGCCTCAGCCTCCCATAGTGCTGGGATTACAGGCGTGAGTCACCGTGCCCGGCCTGTACCCCCTTTCTTAATAGCTCCAGTAGCACTCAACACACTGCTAGTCTAAGCAGGCAGGTCCTATAGCATGCACTTTGGGGCCCACCTAAACCTACTCTGCCTACACTAGCTTCTTCATGTATTGTTATCCCTTTGAGCTTTATATGCTTTTTGCACATTGCCTCAAACATTCTTTGGAAAATAAATGAGGAAAAGGCAACAAACATACATGTTGCTAGGTATAGAACAGGTATGTTGTGAATATTAAATTTTGAAAATTATTTTTATTTCTATTAAATAAAAGGGGACAATGAATGGTCTATGCACCCCACACACAGGAACAGGAAATTTTCCTATCAAGCCAGTCTTTTCTCAGAGAAACACAGATACATTATTATGACGTGGGCCTAAAGAGGCCCAGTGACCATCTCGGCTCACACACTGAGAATGATGGTGAACCATGTTTTTCTACTCTACTCTCAACCACTTAGATTCTGAGTTAAGAGGAGAGAGAAGTTTGCTGACTGTGGAAACGTACAAAGTCCTGTGTAAATGGGCGGGAGGGAAATACAAGGAGTCCATGCTGCAGGGAGCCTTAGTGGTGTGATTGTGGCACTGGCTGCTGGGAGTCGGAGGCACTCAACCATATGGCTGCACTGAACGAACACTTTGGAAAATCCAAATGGGCACTGTTTTACCAACCACAAAACATCATGAGAGCAGCAATAGATTTCATCCAATAACTAGGATATCAACAAGGTGTTTTCAGATTCTAGGAATAAATTACAGCATTAGAATCATAATTTTTAGGTGGGACTCTTTCTTTCTAAGCATGTAAAACTGCTGGTTAAATCTTCATCAATTTACATAAGCCTATGCACTTCCTAAACGGGATCAATAATTCCACTCAGGAAAAATTCCTTTAAAAACTGCCCATCTACCTTTGTGCATTAAATATATCCAGATAAAATTTATTAAGTGTTTTGGCTTTACTGAAGTTTCTGAGTTTAAGGCAGGATAAGTTTCTCATCACTCAAATGAGTTCATCTCCCTTCTCAAATTCTGTTAAAGTTCAAGAGAACTGAATGGGGATAGACCATGCCTGGGCCTATGTGACAGAGAGTGAGAGAACAAGAACCAATGGGAACCAGTGCTTTCCATCATTTTTTTTGAACTTTCAAACAAAATCAGAAAATAGCTATAATTAAGCTAACACTTTTTATGACATCTTTTAACATTAATACATTTTAATACAACTTCAACTGTTTTCATCACTTCTACCATTCACTCTGAAATCCTTTTAACAGGAACGAATCTGACTGTTTGACTCACTCAAAATTTTTCTTTTAACCATTATTAACATTAACATATTTTAATACAGCTGTTTTCTACTTCTATTATTCATTCCTTTTATTAACCAAGAAAACATTGAACTCCCTTCTAATGAGAATTATAATTCTAGCAATTGGCTCACTCTCCCTCTTCAATCACATTTTGTCTTACACATTTTGGCAGTCTAAATCCCTCTTGTAATTTGATGTTTTTACCTTCCAGTTCTCACAATACCATGTCTAATTTACACATTAATTTGACTTAGAATCATTAACCTTATCTTTTATGTTCTAAACCTTTTATTTCTCAAAAGTGCTTTTGATCATTTTTAAGCCTGTGCTATGTCCTATAATGTGATTTGCAGCTTTAGAGTTTGTTGATAAATGAAGGTTCTCGAGGTATTGAGGTATCTTCTGCAAGCCTTCCAGGAAAAAAAGTTTGGTTGGCCGGGTTTAATGTTTCTGGAAATTGCACAATTTATCAGAGCTATCTGTAAATTTTTCTCCTAAATTCTTACCTACAAAAGCCCAGGGTAATATTTAAGGTCATGCTTAGCCTCACATTGTAAAATTGTGTATCTCCTTTATCTACCTTTGTCTTTAGAATATAAGAACTTTACCAGTATTTATGTGAGGAAAGGCAAAGTAATTGGGGTTTGTTTTGTTGTTGTTTGGTTCGTTGATTGGTTTTTTGTTTTGTTTGTATTTTGTTTGTTTCCCAAGATTGCTCAAAAGAGCCACATAACATCATGAAAAAAAATATAGGTTTTAGAATCTGGCCAATCTGCATTAGAATTCCAACTTTGCTGGAAACTATCATTCTCAGCAAACTATCGCAAGGACAGAAAATCAAACACTGCATGTTCTCACTCATAGGTGGGAATTAAACAATGAGAACACTTGGACACAGAGCAGGGAACACCACACACCGGGGCCTGTCCTGGGGTGTGAGGAGCGGGGAGGGATAGCATTAGGAGATATACCTAATGTAAATGATGAGTTAATGGGTGCAGCACACCAATGTGGCACATGTGTACATGGGCAACAAACCTGCACGTTGTACACATGTACCCTAGAATTTAAAGTATAATTTTTAAAAAAATTCCAGCTTTGCTACCTTTTAGTTGCATGACTTAGGCAAGTTACTAAATGGAGCCCCATCTTCATCTCAGTGGGTTTTATGGAAGATTGAAATACGTTCAAAGTACCTGGCACACAGCTGGGTTCAAGCCATACGAATGTGAGCTATTATCTGTGTGACCCTGAGCAAGTCACTTAAGTGAGATCTCAATGGCTTAATGTTTTCATATATTTAAAAAATATAATTAAAAAGTAAGAAATAAGAGTACTTCATGGACTAGTTATAAGATTAAATAAGTTTAATATAGTACAGTGCTTAGAACCATGCCTTTCATATGGTGAGCCCTACCTGTTTTAAGCTATCATTATCACTATCTTTATTAATTATTATGAGCATTCTCCCTGGGATATGTCTCCAAATTCATTTCCATTTGGAGTGATATTCTTTAGAGCTGGGCAAGACTGAGCAAAAGACACCAGAATGCTGCCTTTCTTAAAAGGATATTCCATTTAGGGGTTTAAAAAAAAAAAAGCTTAAAATCAGATAGACATAGGTTCAAACCCCAGCTCTACTTAGACTAGCTCACAGGGTGGTTGTATTTTATTCTACTTTACTCCTTACAATAACTGTATTAAATAGGTGCTTTGATTATCCCCAACATATAGCAGAATAGACTGAAGCTGAGAGAGGCTCCACAGCCCTCTGACTGCATGGCCAGTCAGCCTTTTGGGTGTTCCCTGAACCAAGACAACACCACCTAGGTGTAGTGGGGGGTCCCATACTCCTTCTAGGAGCATGGCAGGCACTCTTTCCCTCTAAGCCACAATGGAAGTCCTTTATTCTGGGATATCTGTGCCCCTCTCTGCTCTGTAGCTTTTCTTTCTCCACTTTTGCTGTCACTCTTAGTTTTGCCACTCCATAGTGGATTTTGTTTTTATCTCGGTTTGTTGTTTGTTTTGTTTTGTTTTGTTTTGACACGGAGTCTCACTCTGTTGCCAGGCTGGAGCGCAGTGGCACAGTCTTGGCCCACTGCAACCTCCACCTTCAGGGTTCAAACAATTCTTCTGCCTCAACCTCCTGTGTAGCTGGGACTACAGGCACACACCACCACATCTGGCTAATTTTTGTATTTTTAGTATAGACAGGGTTTCACCACATTGGCCAGGCTGGTCTCGAACTCCTGACCTCGTGATCCACCCGACTCGGCCTCCCAAAGTGCTGGGATTACAGTCGTGAGTCACTGCACCCAGCCCATCTTGGTATGTTTTAACTCAGAGACGGAGCTACCTTGTTCAATCTGCTGTGGCCACGGGGTACTCTTCTACTGCCTCGTCATTATTAGGAAAACCCAACAGAAAACAGCCACAGTCAGACAAGTGCGTGCTTTTGTTCAATATCATGAAAGCTCAAGAGAAAATCATGTCTATATCATTAGCATTTTATGACTCTTAAAAGAAAGAAAGATCTGAAGCAATGGCAAATTGTTAACATCTATTCAATATGGGTGGTAGGCAAATGGTATGTTGTAATTCCCCATGCTTCTCTGTGAGTCTGCAATATTCCATTAATTAAGCAAAAATAATTGCAAATTGAAAAGAGCATATCATTTTACAAGGCACAAACATAATAAGGCTTTCCTTATAGGGTTACAACTCACAGAAGGAAAATACTTGTTATATATTGGAAAACAAGTAAATGAAGCCAAGTACTTAAACGCATAATTATCCCAGAGCAGATTAGTTATTACTGGGTATTTTTCTCAAAGTCTTAAATATACATGTATCTAGTTCTCTGATTTGGGACTTGATGGTCAAGACTTTCAGAGGTCATTCTCTACAGTTAAAAGACTGGCTGTAGAATGGATGGAAAGGCATGGGGCCAAGTCTGGTGTTCACCAGGAGGGCTGAATGAACATATGTCAGGAGGCCATACAGAGTGACATTTGTCACCTTGGGGAATTATAGCCCCTCCCTCTCCCAAGCTAAGAAGCATGTTTATCAGCCTCCTGAGAAGGATTTCTTGTCTCAAGAGCAGACTTACTTTAACCAAGCTTACAAGATTGATGAATAAAATCAGAGTGTGTCAGTATACTGTTCTACAATGAGAAATCTGTCATGAAGATGGCATATTGAATTACTACAGGGAAACCTACATTGAAAATCAAATTATAAACACAAGTTTGCATGACTAGCACAGCATGAAAAAAGAGAAATTTTAGCTACCTCTCCTAAATATTAATACATATTAATGTTAACTAATCAATTAATAATTAATCAAGCTATAATAGCCCAATGCACCCATCTCCATATATGGGAAAGATTTGCCAATAGGAACAACACACAAAAAACTCCATTGACCAACATTCTCTCTCCTCTAGCTGGTGCCTAATGGACACTGCCAAAGTTTGCCCCTGGGACTCTCATATTTCTATGCTTTAATAGCCGTCAAACACCTCTTTGAATTGAGACTTTCTTTCATTAAATGTGCTAGTAAACGCAATTATATAACAGGTCTTACAGGCCACATATCACCTACAGAAACAACTCTATCAGTTATCTATCTTTGAGCTTATAAAAGATTCCAGGTAGCAACTTAGAGTCACAGAAGAATAAGAACTTTATGAAGGCCCATGATGTCATTCATGAAGTTGTTCACCACTGTAGCCTAAGACAGTGCCAGTCACTTAGTAGACATTCAATAAATATTCCTCACATCAATGAAAAATATCCTCACTTAAAATAAACTGTTCAGTACAAGCCTCAAGCTCACACATGTAATCATTCTGTAAATACAATCATTCAGGACCTGGGAACTTTATCTGTTTTTTTCTTTTTTTTTTTTTTTTTTTTTTTTGAGATGGAGTCTCCCTCTGTTGCCCAGGCTGGAGTACAGTGGTACAATCTTGGCTCGCTGCAACCTCCACCTCCTGGGTTCAAGTGATTCTCCAAGCTTAGCCTTCCGAGTAGCTGGGACTACAGGCGCCCACCACCATGCCCAGCTAACTTTTGTATTTTTAATACAGACAGGGTTTCACCATATTGGCCAGGCTGGTCTCGAAGTCCTGACCTTGTGATCTGTCCACCTTGGCCTCCCAAAGTGTTGGGATTACAGGCATGAGCCACTGTGCCCAGTCCAGCCATATATATATATTTTATATGTATATAAATATTTGTATATATTTTATATGTATGTGTGTGTATATATATATATTTAACTTCTGGGACACGTGCAGAATGTGCAGGTTTGTTACATAGGTATACATGTGCCACAGTGGTTTGCTGCACCCATCAGCCCATTATCTACATTAGGAATTTCCCCTAATGCTATCCTTCCCCTAGCTCCCTAGCCCCCGACAGGCTCTGCTATGTGATGTTCCTCTCCCTATGTCCCTGTGTTCTCATTGTTCAACTCCCACTTAAGAGTGAGAACATGCAGTATTTGGTTTTCTGTTCCCATGTTAGTTTGCTGAGAATGATGGTTTCCAGCTTCATCCATATCCCCGCAAAGGACATGAACTCATTCTTTTTTATGGCTGCATAGTATTCCATGGTGTATATGTGCCACATTTTCTTCAACCAGTCTATGCCCAAATGATGGGCATTTGGGTTAGTTCCAAGTCTTTGCTATTGTGACTAGTACTGCAATAAACATACATGTGCATATGTCTTTATAGTAGAATGATTTAGAATCCTTTGGGCATATACCCAGTAATGGGATTGCTGGGTCAAATAGTATTTCTGGTTCTAGATCCTTGAGGAATTGCCATACTGTCTTCCAGAATGGTAGGAGTGGAACTTTATCTTACATATATTTTTCCACATTCAGCCTGAGTTGCTTAGAGAAAATCCCTCAAATGCCATTCATCAACCACCAGCTAATGTCACTACATCCATCCCCAAGTGCTACCAAAAAGGTCCATTTTCATATTATTCCTATGTATTCTACTAACCAGATGGGTACCAAATTGAGCTAAACATCAATTCTTGAGAAAGAAGAGATTTTATCATCTTCCCATGACAATAAGCATGCCAACTACTCTTAGTGGGAGATAATTAGTTTGTAAATATTACTAAGATCTGTATTTATGGAAACATATGGCACCTTGCTGTTAAAATGGGCCGATGAATAAAATTTTTGGTGAAGTCATACAGTTCTAGAAGACATGCATCCCACTGTCTTTAGATAAGAACTATTCCAGTATGTATGTGTTATGTGTGTTTTACTCACCACATACTGGAACTTTTCATTATATTCACGGTCATTGGCTTTCACTATCCGTTCCATTTCTAAAGAGAGAGAAATCAGGTATGAAATTAAATTGTAGGCTCACAGAAACAAATAACTCATTAAAACAACATCACTTAGGTTGCTTTGTTGTTAAGGTTGCAAGAATTCTTGTCTTTCAAATTTGAAGGGCATTGGCTTTTTCCAGTGTACATGTTGGAACATGTGTTGGAAAGTCCCAAAATGGAAAGCTACAATGTTTCTCACTGTCCTCCTGATGCCAACCATAAAGCAAAACATTATGTGTCTCCAATTTCTATGTCCCTCCAGCACTGCAAAGACCCTTTCTCTTAACTTCAAGTGGTTCCTAAGAGAAGGAGCTGACAAAGTCAAATGTATCCTGGCAAGGAATGTTTTGTGGGGTTTTTTGCTACGAAGTCACAAAATATAACATAGCCAAATAAAACCATACAGAAGTGTCCAGTGAGGTCACTGACTTTATGGTCATAGAACCAAAGGTGATATTTGTAAGCAGCCCAGACATACTAAGAAGAATGACACATAATCAGGAAACTGAGACCTGCCCTTAGCTGGAAGTGACCAAAGAATAAAAGTCTCTTCTGAAAGCAAATGCAAACACCAGTACAAATAATAATATAAAAAGGACAATAAATCCAAAGATCATGACAGTGCAGAATAAAAATTTGCAGAGGGCAAGAAAAGACAGTGCCCCAGAAACACCAGCAGAACAAGTTTTGTAGTAAGGGTAGCAAATTCTTGCTCCATGTTTACTGAAGAGTTCACTTCCAGAGTTGACCGAAGATTTAGGATGGAATGATGAAAGCTATGAGAAAAGAGTCAGCAAGGTAACCACTAGATGTCAATGCTGGACTCTCATGGCGAGTGACTTGACCCTCTCATCATTAAATTCCCTTAATCCCATAATACTCCAACTGGGTAGGTGACAGGTGGTAAAAGGTGGAGGGATTGCAGTAAGAGTCTGAGTTTAGAGAAGGCACTTACAACCAGAGAGATAAAGGAGACTGCATGGTGGAAAGTAACTTGGAGACACATGTTGGGGATGGAGCAGGGAAGAGCAAAAGGAAAGTGAAAAGAAGAGCTGGAAGCAGAAGGGAGATGAGGAAAATGAGGGAAATGAAGAGGGAGAGAAGGAAGGAAGGAATATATTTTAGCACCCACCATGAATTGTAAGAACAAATTTTTTCCAAAAGTCCAGGCGGAATCTCTCTGTAGCCCTGGTAGTTCAACTCCCAAGACTGAAGGTCACCTCTAAGGACTGCCCCTGTACAAATGACACCCTGTCTTTGGTTATGACTGGGTTTCTACCATTTTTAGGGTGTTTTGTCTGTCCAGTAACCACCTGCATGGTTTCCTTCTTGCCTATCTAATAAAGCCAGTTCCCTGTGATAGTTCCTGTTTTCTAGTGTGGCTCAACTAATTGCTGATAAGAACAATACTGGACTGACATCAATAGATGATGATACCTGAATGGGCTTGCTCCTAACCTGTAACTTTGAAATCCAGAACCCACCAGAAAGCAACTTCTCAACCACCCACCCACCTGAAGAAAACATTTCAAACCCTGGCTAAAAAGCACCATCCTCTCTTTCTTGCTGATGCCCCAAGAAAGAATTAAAACATCAAATCCCAAAGTGGTACTTTGAAGGGTGAGGGAACCTAAATGCTTAAAAAGCTAGATAATTTATTTATATAACACCACCATAACCCAGAAGTAGTAAAATTGCTGTCAGGAAAGCAAAAAATGTTACTGGGATGGTAGGAGCAAGAGCTCCTTCTGCATGGCAAAAGGTTAACCTGGACCACTGGTATGCTGCATGTAATTTATAGATTATAGCAGCAAAACAAAAATCAGATATACTAATTATACATTAATTGGGTTTAGCTTAGTTCATATACATTCAGATGATGACCCTTCTAAAATTTCACATTTATATGAAGCACATCCAACAGCAGAATTCTATAGTTCTCTACCTAATTTTACCCACTCCAAACACCAGAATCTTGACTTTGTGAGCCACATAGAAATTATCCTGGGCTGGGTGTGGTGGTTCACGCCTGTAATCCTAGCACTTTGGGAGGCTGAGGCAGGTGGATCACGAGGTCAAGGGATCAAGACCACCCTGGCCAACATGGTGAAACCCCATCTCTACTAAAAATACAAAAATTAGCTGGATATGGTGGCATGTGCCTGTAGTCCCAGCTACTCAGGAGGCTGAGGCAGGAGAATCGCTTGAACCTGGGAGGCAGAGGTTGTAGTGAGCCGAGATTGCGCCACTGCACTCCAGCCTGGTGACACAGCAAGACTCCATCTCAAAAGAAAAAAGAAAAAAAGGAAACCATCCTGCCCAGCATCTCCATGTAACCACACTCCACAGGGATAGGGACTAGCCCATTCCCAAAGCAGCCAAATAGTTTCTATGGTAGGTCAGTTTGGATCTTCTTTCAGGTATCCAAATTGCTCTTGTCCCACAAAACCTGATTGCAGCCAAGAAGCTCACTTTTCCCTCTAAATCCTTCTTAGTAAGTCTGAATTGTCGCCTCTGTTACTTCTATTATCATCTTTCTGAACTAAGTCTTCCTGGATTGATTCTGGCAGAAAATTCAGCATCCCTTCATTAAGTTCTGCAAAATACTGGCTTTGGTTCTAAATCCCTACAGTTTTCTGTCTTTAATCTGACTATGCTACACCTAAATTATCTTTGTAGGAATTAACTTTCTTCTCTGTGCTACCACAGTGTATGAGGGGATATAAAGACCTTTTGGCAATAAGTCACATCCTGGAAAAAGAGGAAGCTGAAAACAAATTCCCCATAACTATTCCCAGTGAGAATGGCTCAGAGCTTCAATGACCTAATGCCTGATACTTCATAGGCATCAGGGGATCCTTCCATATGTAAGAGGAATGAAAGGAAACTAGTCACTAAGGGGTTGATGATCTACCAGTGTGAGCTCACACCTGCACAATTATCACTGAATGTGTCCACCTCCAAAAAGGAGTAAGGCAATATATAAGGATGTATAAAACATAGTAAACCAGCATGTTTAAAGCGGACTAAAAGAGATAAAAGAGCTTCTGATTTAAGATGGCAAGTTGAGTATGTCTTTTTCCTCCCTTCTTTCTCAGGTCCCACTGAAATTACAGAAAACATTTTTTAAAATTAAAAACACAGCAGTGCTGGAAAACAAGAGTAGTGGCTAGCAGAGGTTCATAAATTTTGAAGAAAGCCTAGAGAATAAAATAGAAAGCAGATGAGATCATTTTGACTGGGAGAAAAAAGACAGAAGTAACTCTAGCCAAAAGAATTAGAAGAGTGCTCTTCCCAAGGAGCCCAGAGCAGCTCTAAATTCAGAGTTGGTAAATTTGAAGATTGACAGTATGTTATGGACAGGGTGACAGGCCCAGGTTATACCTATTATCTTGTCAAAATAATTGATAGGTTCCCCTTTCATTCTCAAAAGTGTCTCCATTTGATGATAAATAATATTACCACCTCAGAGTATTTTAAAAAAATAACTGAACCAATTGAGATCTCCCACACCCTTCTTTACCCACAAAGAGAGTAGGCAACACATCAGGGGGGAAATCAAGGGTGGGTATTCAGGCTGAGAAGGAACAGCTCTGCCCCTCTACAGCAGGTATAGCCAACTTGGCCCCTAGCAAAGCTTGTCTGACTGAGGCCATTGTGGGATTTGCCAGACCGCCTGACTAACCCACAGAAAAGCCTCTGTCAGCAGGCTGCTCACTCCTGTTCAAAGGAGAGGCCTGGCAGAGAAAAAGACCCTTGCAATGGCACTAATCTATCTAGTCCTTTATTTATAAATACAAATCAGTGGCAGCTGAGAAAAGCCAAGAGCACAAAAAAGAGGGATTCCACAAGAAGAAATAATGCTGAATACAGGTAGAAAAGGGGGATTGGTCTTTTCTTTTTAATTCTAATTAGCGCCTTAAATATATATACATAGATATATAGGTTTTTTTAGAGATACTTTTTTTTTTTTTGAGATTGTGCCACTGCATACCACTCTGTCACCCAGGCTGGTATGCAGTGGCACAACTGTAGTTCACTGCAGTCTCGAATCCCTGGGTTCAAAAAGTCCTCTCACCACAACCTCCTGAATAGCTAGGACTACAAGCATGAGCCACCGTACCCAGCACCTCAAAGATATTTAAGAAGACATGACATCCATGAAACAAGAACAAGCTAATATAAACAAAGAAAACAGAGAACAAGAAAAAGTCCCTAGAATTAAAAATATTTACTGGACACACTGGAGAGTAGAATGGACAAGATGGAAGATCAGATTGTATAAATCTTGCAAAATATATATCAAAATGACAAACAGAAGGAAAATGTAGGGGAAAAAAACTTAGGATAAGGGAACATAGACAATGGATAGGTGAAAACAATCAAGTAAACAGAAGAAAACTGCCCTGCTCCAGAGTAAGAAGTAACTCTTCAAAGTGAAAGGGCCACCAAGTACCAATCAGGATGAATGAAAATGAACCCACAAACGTTCATAAAATTTTGAGCTCCAAGGACAAGGAGATAATCCCAAAAGCTTCCAAAAGAAAAAAAATGGTTAGCCTGAAACACAAGAATCAGACCAATATGACATTTCTCATCAGCAATAAGGATGCTAGAAGACATTGGAGTGATTCTTTTCAGTTTTAAAGAAAAATATTTTGAAACTTAGAATTCTATACCCAGCCAAATAATCAACTGTGAAAGGGAAATAAAGACATCTCTGCAAAAGTGTTTACAGACAACGACCGTCTGCAAAACAGCTACTCAAGAATGTACAACAGTAAGACCTACTACTTGACAGCACAACAGGGTGACTATAGTAACTAAAAGGATAATTGGGTTGTTTCTAATACAAAGGAAAATGCTTCAGGGGATGGATACTCCATTTTACATGATGTGATTATTATATATACCATGTCTGTATCAACATCTCATGTATAACCCATAAATGTATATACCTACTATGTACTCACAAAAATTAAAATAAAAAATTTTACAAAAAAGAATGTACAAGAGGAAAAATACTTGTTTAAATGTTTAAAGTACAGTAGGGTGGAAGAAGATACAGAAGGAAGAATGATAACCAACCAGAGTCAAGAATGATAATAAAAATGGCTAATCCAGTGACCCACACACCTGATCCAGGTGTGCCACAAATGCTACTGAACAAAGGAATGCCTGTCTATTGCCCTTTATTTTACAAAGTCTGTGAGATAATAAAGTCAGTTTATCAGTAAAAGTGCAATTATTAGTAGTTCTGGTAGGTAATAATAAATCAGTTTCTCAGGAAAATTACAACCATTAGTAATTCTTGCCTCAGGCATTAATTTACCTAAGAAATCCTCATAAGGAAGTCATTGTTTGATATAAAGAACATAAAATAAGGTTTTTGGAGCTATGTTTTGTAACATCCCTAAAGATATCATCCCAAGACACAATTGAGAGAGGCCTACAATGGGGTCTCTGTACTCATTCTCTGTTGATCTGATTAAATCCAAGAATATATTTTGGGATATTTGAAAGAATGCATAAGCTATGTGTCCATTGAGTAATCATTCTTATTTCTATCAACTTCACTGTACTAAATACTACATGACCATGAGCTTGATATTGAACTTCCTGGAACATACCTGGAATGCTGCTACACTGTATTGCTGGCTGAGTACAAGACCCAAAAGAAGATCAAGTTGGTAATAGCATTTGCATCATTTTTTGACACCTGAGGAGCCTGACAAAAACATGTGCTTAGATAGGAAGGAAGCCATCCTTTGTCATTCTAGTGATCCAAGATAACAGCCATCAGCAGAGGCAGAAATCTCTTAGACATTTGTTTTGAATCTGCTCCAGAGTATAGAAAAATAGGTAAGTAAGCCTTCAAACTGCTACTCCATATAGGATGATGAAAATAACCTTAAATCCCCCAAAATCATAAAATCCAATATAATTTGATGCCTTCCTCAACCAAATAGGATAGCAATGAAGCACTCATTGGATGCTTATCTTTAAGCCATGTACTTCCAGTTATATTCTCCAAGATAATTAAATGAGGATACCTCATTTATTTTAGGAAGTAATCACTTATAAACCAGTTAAATATTAGGGAACATTTACCAAAAAGAATAACCCAGTTTCAGAATAATTAATCTATAGCTCCCTACTTCCCTGAAAAAAAAGAATTATCTCATAGGGCTGATGGTTTGTTAAAGTCACTCCCGGTTTATGACTAAAAACAAAACTATATCCACTGATGCTTGTCTTTCCATTTGGAAAGGGGAGATACAGACAGAACATCCAAAATTATAATCAGATCACTAAGAAACAAGTTTAAAAGATGAGAGGACATAATACTATCCTGCTAGAATTTTTTTTTTAATAAGTAGAGACAAGGTCTCACTATGTTGCTCAGGCTGGTCTCAAACTCCTGGCCTCAAACAATCCTCCCACCTTGGCCTCCCAAAGTGCTGGAATTACAGGCATGAACCACCATGTCTGGCTCTCTGCTAGAAATTTTTAAGTTCAATTAAGGTGTTATTCCCCTGTTAGGAAGATTTTTAGGACCCATAAAAATGAGTTTGATGAAAGAGTCCTCATAGGCCAGGCAGGGCAGCTCACACCTGTAATCCCAGCACTTCGGGAGGCCCAGGTGGGCAGATTACTAGATAAGGAGATTGAGACCATCCTGGCTAACACGGTGAAACCCTGTCTCTACGAAAAATACAAAAAATTAGCCAGGCGTGGTGGCAGGCGCCTGTAGTCCCAGCTACTCGGGAGGCTGAGGCAGGAGAATGGTGTGAACTCGGGAGGCAGAGCTTGCAGTGAGTCAAGATCGCGCCACTGCACTCCAGCCCGGGTGACAGAGCGAGACTCCGTCTCAAGAAAAAAAAAGAAAGAAAGAAAGAAAGAGTCCTCATGAAAGAAAAAGACGCTTGGGCCTTGAGGCAACAAGAGTCAATGATCCTTCTGCAACTACCTATACAAGCACGTTTTAACTCATACCTCTTCTTACTTAGGATTCCTCAGTAAAATAATGCCTCTATGTGTTATAATCATTCAATGAGGAAATAGATGGAAAATACATTGTAAACAGAAAAATGCCAGAAAAATCTTTTTTTAAAAAAACTGAAAAGTAGTAAATGGGCAAAAAAGGAAATCACTCAAGCTTGAATAGTCAGTCTTAAAGTTATTAATATGATTATTTCCCAAGAAGATCTTGAAGGAATTTTTCAAATATTTTCAATGGAAATTGGCAAATTCCCATTGATTCTACTCCAGGTCCTCAAAGGCAACACTCAACTCCTAATCTGAGCACTTCTCCATCATATATAATAAATTATACATTACCCAACTTCCACTTCCAGTAGACAAAAGAAAACAAGCCATTTACAACCTTCTCCTAAAAATCAGTTTGTGAACAATTTGTAACACCTTAGTATTTAAGATTAGGTAGTGAAGGCATGAGCTCTGCTAATAAAAGCAAGAGTAAAGGGAAGAGTTAGCAAGTTTCCACTAGATCCATGAGCAATCACAGCAAGTATGTATCCCTAACTAACAAATACAACAGTCTTTCTTTAATTAACTCCAGAGCATTTTGTCCTTCACCAAATGTGGTTTAGAAAACAGCCTCAGGCACTTGGCTGTAGACCCTCAAAATCATGAAATGATGAAGCACCACAGAGCATTCAGGGTCCCCATATAAAACTCAGTGATATAGACTGGTATTTTCTGAGCAAGATTGGTACCGATCCAAAAGCTGAAGAATGTCTCCAAACATGAAGTGTCATTTGGGGTTTAGGGTGATTGTGGGTTTTCTGGGGTTGGGTCAGAAATCTCTGAAAAATTTCCTCAAGCTAAATCAATAACTTAAGCTTCTTCCTTTCTTAATTTTCTTTCATTCTTCATAATCTGGTCCATGTAGTTGGAAGCCAAAGCAATTCATTAAAGACATGAGGAAAGAACAATGAGTGGGGAGAGCTTTAAAGAAAAGAGTCCCTCAGCCTCCAAGATTTCCTGAGTTGACTCCAAGAACACATTCTGATACAATTGAAAAATATGTGTCCCGAGTTGGGGTTTCCTATTGAAACCCAGTGGTGACCTGCAGCTTCTGGGACATATTGACATTTAAGCAGAAAACCAAAGAGAATAGAAGGGGGAAAAAAAAAAAAACTCTTCCCATAATTTTTTTATGCTTGTCCTCACAAGAGAGCTTGGAAACAAAGTTAGGGGATTCAAACAAATACTAAAGGGCTTTGGGTTTGTTTTTCTCTTGGCTAAGCCAACTTGCTCATCAGGTCCAGATAGCTGGAAAATTTGATTTAAGAGCTTTATTCCTCCCAGGGCTCACTATAGCTTCACAAAGAAATGTAAAATTTTTAACAATTCATTATTCATTCCTCTTCTAGGATACATAAGCTGGATTATACAACTTACACATAAAATTAATACAATCTCCATATAAACCCTCAGCATGTAGCTTTATATAAGTACAGATTCATGACTAGAGATTTAAGACTTACTACAATGATAATAGTAATAGCTAACATTAATTGAGTACCTATTACAAGCTAGATACTACATGAAGTGTTTCACACACATTCGTTTATTAATCCTCAGAACAATCCCATTAGGTACATGCTGTTACCAGCCCTACTTTACAGGGGAAGAAACAGAGTCCTTGCAAGATTATGCAGTAGAGTCAGAATGCAAACACAGAACTGTGTCCCTTATAAAAGAAGCTCGGAGGAGATTCTGGATATAAGGAGATGGTGGTGGTACTGTGCATGGGTGACTGGGAAACTGCAGTTTGGTTTGTGCCTTGGTCCAAAGGTCAAAGATAGGGGTAAGAGCCTCTCTCATCAAACGCAATACTCCAGATGTACATCAAATCATACACCCCATCCCAAACAACCTTGTGGCCCAGACACTTCCTACGCTTCATCATGTTCAGGGTTGGTCTCTACTGCACTGGGAAGGCCTTCCTGTAGGGCGTGTTTCCTCTCTCCTTGAAGACGACTTTGGGCAGTTTGCTGAGAATACTCCTGTTCAAAACTGACTGCTTTCTTTGAAACTTTTTTTATATGTGCCTGTTCTAAACTGTTATTTTCTATCTACATTCTTTTATAATTTTACATTCTTTTACAATTATCTATAGCAAAAAAATGCATTTTTATGGACTGGACTAATAACAGAATGCTTTCTCTAAAGATGGGAAATAGTCATTTCCTTCTTTCTGTATCATCTCTACTCAAAGAGAAAAAAAAAAAAAATCAGCATCGGTCCCAAAGATTATAAGAGCCTAGAAGCTAGAAGGCTCTGTGAAACACAGGCTGTTTTCCTTTGTGAAACACAGGCTGGCCACCTAAGGGTTGGCCAAGAAAGCCTCCTGTCATAAAATGAGAAGAAATAACTCCAGGCATAAAAGAAAGACAGGCAAGAAGGAGCTCTAAAGAGAACACTTCTCTGCTTGATACCTAAGGGGTGGCACAGGAAGCTTTCAATTCGTGTTTGTCATTTTAAGATGCATGAGGCTATAAACCGAGTTTCTTTAATACATATCGGTTTCTGTATCTCAGCTCCCTGAATCCATATGGCAAATAAAATTTATTAGAGCCAAGGGAAAGTGACTTATCCCAAAAATATTTATTGAGCTCCTTTGAGCAATAGAGCTGCTTATCTAGCTAGAATAGCTAGTCAGCCAAGACAAAACAAAGACAAACAAGACAGTGATTGTCTTCAAAGTGTTTTCATGCCCACAGATATGTGCACAGCAAGGATGCAGAAGAGAGGCCAGAGAGCCACAGCAACTGGAGAAAAGGAACATCACATCCAGACGGGTGGCCAAAAAGCATCCCTGCCTGTCCCAGGCAGCTCTGAAAGGAGCTTACATGGCCATAGACAAACCATGCAGTGTGCAGGGTTATTTTGCCAGGCACCTGATCCAAACTGCACCACAGTGATGTAATGAAAAGCAGTTTGGTGGAGGCGGTCTGCAACCTGAGATGGGGTAAAAAATATGGACACTAAAAGAGGACATCACCACAGTCTCATCTCAGCTGTTCCTTCTAATATCACTCCAAGTGTGCAAAGACCAACAAAAAAAAAGGAGCCTCACTTTATTATGTATTCATGACACATTCAGGTAATAAGGCTTTAAAAAGAGATACAAGGGGGCCAGGATTTGAGGCAGAAAAGAAAGGTGGTAAATGCTCAGAATCGGCCATTTCTCAGGCCTCCTCTGCACACACCCTGGTCCAAGCCACCATCCGCTCTGCCCAGGATACTGCAACAGCCTCCCCTCTGGTCTTCTGCCCCTTCCCCCTACCATCTATTCTCAACGAACAGCCAGAATGCTCCTGTCAGAATTTTACCAGTTTTCCACTGCTGCTCTAACAAATTACCATGAATTTAGTGGTATAAGACAATATCAACATTATCTTACAGTTCTGAAAGTCAGCAGTCTGAAAAAGGTCTTACAGGGCTAAAATTAAGGTGTCAGCAGGGCTGAGTTTCTTCTAGAGGCCCTAGGGAAGAATCTGTTTCTTGACTTTCCAGCTTCTAAAAGCTGCCCATATCCCTTGGCTCATGGCCCACAGCAGGCCGACCTCTGCTTTCATTGTCACATCTCCTTCTCTGACCTTGACCCTCCTGCTTCCCTCTGATAAGGATCCCTGCAGTTACACTGGGCCTACCTCCATTATTCAGGATATTCTTACCACCCTCAAGATCCCTTCACTTAAGCACATCCACAAAGTTCCTTTTGCCATATATGGTAATGTATTCACCGGTTCTGGGACGTCACTGGAGCAAGGGGTATTATTTTGCCTACCAGCAAGTCTTATCTCTCTCTCCTACTCAAGGCCATCCACTAACTCTTCATCTAAAGACAGAGAAGTCAGTTGTGACCAAGGCCTTCACGGTCCTGCCTAATCTTTACACATCCACCCCACTACCTCCCTGGCCTCACATCACCACCAGAGGGCAACTTACCATGAAGCTAAACAAGCTTCAGCCCACCTCACTTGCACATTTCATCCCGAGGAGTAGCACTACAAATGTGCTTGCATAGTCCTTTTTTCTCAGTTGATAAAAGTCAAATATTTTAGCCAAAGGGGGCTAAGATCCTCATCTCCTCCACTTTAACGTTCCTTCCATCGCACTTTGCCTCATATCAGATGGCGCTGCTGGGATCCAGATAAGGGGCAATCAGGTTGCGACTACATGAGTTTGTGTTTCCTGGAGTCTATCTATGTGATTCACAGGTACTTCTACATAGAGTTAAGTTATTGGTGGTCAGGAATGCAGATCCACGCAGTGCCATAACATAAGAATGCAGGGCCCGAGGTCACATGGCAACATGATCACAT
Source organism: Rhinopithecus roxellana (assembly GCF_007565055.1). Classification (NCBI taxonomy): domain Eukaryota; kingdom Metazoa; phylum Chordata; class Mammalia; order Primates; family Cercopithecidae; genus Rhinopithecus; species Rhinopithecus roxellana. Next base: position 37,219,330 of record NC_044553.1, read on the forward strand.
CCTACAGCAACTGGCACTAGAAGTGTGTGAACTGTGGAAGAGACTGCAGGTTTGAAATATAGAGCTAGAAGTTAGCCTGTGCAGAATTCTCCCAATCATCTGACGTGTAAAATTGTATGTGTAAGATTTAATGTTGATCAACTCCTAGTTAAAACAGAATTTACCTCCTATCAGGAATATGAGGAGTATCAAGTGTATGGATATGCATATGTATGTGTCTATATGTAAAACATTATTATTACATATTTCATTTATATATTATATATACATGTATGTATTACATATTAAATATATAATATTTAATATATATTAATATAATTAAATATAAAATGTATATATTATATATTATATATATGCCTCATATTCTTGAGAGGTGATAAATTCTGTTTTGACTAGGAGTTGATGAATACTTAATGTATGACATATGCTTATTATACTTAGTAAGTATAATAAACATATTTTTCTTTTTTCATGTGGATTTCACAGAATAAAATGTATTAGAATTCCTGTGCTTATACAGCATAAACCTACTTATAGCAGCACTACTTATGGCAAGTATATCTGTAACAGTTCATATGTGAAAGAAACTTGGTGGAAGTTTTTCCAAGGTTGACCATTCTAAATGTTTGTGTGACATTGTGAAGTCACAAAGCTGAAAATTTTTTCTAAGCTATCATAATTCTTAAATTAATGTTAATTAACTATACTAAAGGGAAAATTGAATTATCTAAGTCTCTCTTTAGAAAATTTTGTAACAAAATAATTGTTATATGAGAGGCAATCAAAAATAAGAGGCCAAAAATAAAGAAAGAAAACATATTATAAAGGCACATTCAGCAAAATGAAGCTATTGTGTTATTTTTCTGAACTTTGGGATTTGGGGTATTTTTCATATTTTCAAAATTATAACTTATAGAGATTTTCTCACTCTAAATAAATATTTTTTATAATACCTGATTTTGTATTTTATATTAGCTTAAGGCTTCAAAAAACCTAGATCCAGGCTGGGTACGGTGGCTCACACCTGTAATCCCAGCACTTTAGGAGGCCGAGGCAGGTGGATCACCTGAGATCAGGAGTTTGAGACCACACTGACCAACATGGTGAAATCCCATCTCTACTAAAAATACAATTAGCTAGGCGTGGTGGTGGGCATCTGTAGTCCCAGCTACTCGGGAGGCTGAGACAGAAGAATTGCTTGAACCCAGGAGGCAGAAGTTGCAATCAGCCAAGATTGCATCCCTTACACTCCAGCCTGGGTGACAGAGTGAGACTCCATCTAAAAAAATAAAAAATAAATAAATAAACAAAAAAACCTGGATCCAGCCCTGACAACCACTGTCCCCTATCTTCATTCAACTCCAGTCTCAGTGGTCTCTTGTTCCTTGACCACACCAGGTCCATTCTCGTCGCAGGGCCTTTGCACTTGCTGTTCCCTCTCCCTGGCATGCTTATCTCTCAAATATCTACATGGCTGCTGCCTCACTTCTTTCAGATCTGCTATCAAATATGTTTTCTCAATTCAGCCTTCCATGCTTATCCTTTATGAAACTGCAGCACACTCCCACCCAATGTAGAAGATTATTTATTCATTTTGTTGATTGTCTTTCTGCCCTGTGCCGCTCCCCGCCCCCAGAATGTGAACTCCATGCAGGTTGAGGGCTTTTTATTTCTTTAAACTCATATCAGATAAATTCAACTTTAATACAACAAGCACTGCTAGAGATAGAGTCATCCCATAGTAACAAAAGATTGATCTTCCAGGACTATATAACAACTCTAAATTTGTATGCATCCAATAACATAGCCTCAAAATATATAAAGAAAAACCTGGCAAACCAAAAGGAGAAATACACAAATTCAAAAACATCTTGATAAACTAAAGTATGTCTGTGAGGGTGAATTTTGTGTGTCAACTTGACTTGGCCACAGGGTGCTCAGATATTTGGTCAAGCACAGTTCTGGTGTGTCTGTGAGGGTCTTTCTGGATGAGATCAACATTTTAATCAGCAGGCAGCGAAAAGCAGATTACCATCCCTAATGTGTGTGGGATTCATCCAATCAGCTCAAGGCCTGACTAGAACAAAAAGCTGAGTAGAAGGAACTCCTCTTGCCTTTGAGCTGGGACATCAGTTTTTTCTTGCCTTCAGACTCAAACTAAAACATTGGCTCTTCCTGGGCCTCAAGCCTGCCGGCATTTGGACTGAAATCATGCCACTGGCTCTCCTGGGTCTCCAGCTTGCCAACTGCAAATCAGGACTTTTCAGCATCAATAATCATATGAGGCAAATCCATGTAGTATTTATATATACTATATATGAATATATATAAATATATACATATATCCATATATGTATATATTTGGACACATACATAGACTTATATATACACATATATTTGTATATATGTGTGTATGTGTGTATATATATATACACATACATATACACACACACATTCTGTTTTATTAGAGAATCCTGACTAATTCAATGACTCTACATCAACTTAATAAATACAGAAACATAACACCTGACTCAAGACCCTTTCATGGTTTTTCTGCCTTCCCTGTGAGCTCAGTGAGCCATAAGTACAAATTCCCAAAAGCTATTAATACAATCTTAGCAGAAACCAAATTCTGGATCAGCAGAATCTTGTACCACTCCATTCCAAGTTAAGTCAGACTGCATCTTGAGAACTGGGTTCAATCGAACCCAGTTGTAGGCAATGCAGAAGCCACTGGAGAGGCCAAGAGCATCAAAAAGTTTTGTGACCATGATGTGTTCATTCAAACATCTACTCAATAGATGTCCAGGTTCTAGAACAAAGTGACACACACCATACTACATGTTGCAGCGTCAAAAATGAGAAAGACAGCAGCCCTTCCCTGGTGAAGTTCATATTATAGGTAAGATACGGAGAGTCTAAAAACTATGAACCATGTCATCATATATTAGAGAAAACTTGCAGGTGTCTACCCAAAAAATCAGAGACTGAAAGAGAGAAAGAATATTAGCAAAAGAAAAAGAGCATGTGGAAAAATGAGAGAGATCTTCAAATATTTGATTATTTTTAAGGTAGATGGAAGAACAAACACTCTGTGTTATTCCAAAATTCAGAACAGAAAGTAAACTTTACAAGGATCTGAAATTCTGTTAACATATGGCTGAATTTACTGTCAAAACAGAGAATGAGGTTGAGCGCAGCAGCTCACGCCTGTAATCCTAACACTTTAGGAGGCCCAGGCTGAAAGATTACTTAAGGCTAGGCCTTCAAGACAAACCTGAATAACATATTGAGACCCTGTCTTTACCAAAAAATTAAAAAACTAGCCAAGCGTGGTGGTACACTTGTAGACCTAGCTACTTGGGAGGCTGAAGTGGGAGGATCATTTGAGCCCAGGAGTTTGAGGCTGTAGTGAGCTATGATCACCACCGCACTCCAGCCTGGGTGACAGAGTGAGACCCTGTTTCTAAAAAAAAAAAAAAAAGAAAGAAAAAGAAAAAGAAAGAGAATTAGACAGCTCCCAAATTAGATGTCTGAGCTACTTGTCAGAGCAATATTCATGGAAAATACTCATCAGCGCTCTAGAAACAGACTATCAAAGTAGAAATAAAGCTGGATAAACTGACTTTGAAGATTCTTCTAATTCCCAGGTTTTCTCATTCTATGCAATCTAAAGCTATATTGATAAAATTATTAAATCAAAATCAGCAACAGTTGGAAATAACATACAATGTTTAGGAAAGATTTCACAATAAACACCATAGTTTTAAAAGTCATCTCCATAGAGATGAACAGAAGCCAAGATACAGAAGGAGTTCTCTGAGGAACAAAATGAACAGAGAGAAAAATACAGAAGACTGAACCAGGGGAAATTTCACCACGAGGGTGCAATGAAGGAGACAGAGGCAGAGCAGCCTGAGAAGCAAGAAGAATCTGCATGAAGGTCATGAAACCCAAGAAAAAAAGATTTTTCGTGGAGAGAATAGCCACTCTCCCCCAGTTCCACAGAGAGGTAAGGGAAGGGTAGTGGGGAGGAACAGTCCCTGGGGCTTCTCTTTAGGAAGTCCTCTGTGACAGGTGGTTTGTTATAGCATCCTAACCTAGCCCATATCCTGAGTAATAAAACAGACTGTTTTATGTGAATAAAGTTAGAGCAGTACACAAACTTGGGAAGTGTCTGAAAGGCAGAAGACATCTCTTATCTGTACTTCTATTTATATCTCTGCACTATAACTATGGGGCAAGATTTAAAAATATATAGTGTATCCTGTCTGAGAAAGAAACCTTCTATTCCAAAGTGACTTAAATACAGGATAAATTCTAGACCATACCTAGGACTAAGGACTGCAATACTGCCTCCCCATCGCTCCCAATCGTAAAAGCTGATGAACCTACAAATGGAAGGCTTATGCCCTGCAATATTTATAACAAGCAGCAAGGATTCAGTCTCTACAACAATTTCAATCATGTTTTTGCACAGAATTTTTGTATACTGAAATGGAGGAGATTAGGTGTTTCTCTCTCATCTCTAGTGGAACCAAAGATAATTTCCCATGCCCTTTCTCTCTGGACATCAAAAAGTTATTAAAACATAGAAGAAAACTCATTAGAAAATAGAACCCCAAAGTTATGAGAGGGCTTTTGTGAAGCCAGCACTGTCTTATGTATGTCACTCGCTGACCAGCACCACGTGATACTTCATTTCAACAGCCTCATTCAATCAAACTAAGAAAATAGATGACTTTTAAAAACATGATGCAATTCAAAATAAATTATTATGGTAGAGGAAATGCAAGTTCAAACAAAAACTAATTCCTTCACAATGTAACTGAAAATCTACTTGAGAAAACAGCTTTTGGACTTATTGTTCCATAAGAAATAAACCCAATGAGAAATAACACTCTTTAAACATATAAATTAATAAAAATAAAATACTTTTATATGCACTGATAAGGTACCTATAAGGGTAGGTTCCATGTCTTATTCATCTTTTTTATCACCCTCTATCAAAGGAAAAGCACATTACCTGATAAATAATATATGCTCAAAGCAATGTTTATGGTATTATGTAATCTAATTATACAAAAAAAAATACACACTTTATTCCCCAACTGCAGACCAAAAATAATACATTCCAAAATGCTGTTAGCATTGAACCTTCATGACCCCTAGGTCCTATTACAGCCTGTTGGTTTGTTAAACAGACATGATAATGCAACATTTATTGTAAGTTGTTGTAAATGCCTGAGAAGCAGGTATATAAACTTCAAGCAAAGCAACTGACCACTGTCATTTGCACCGCACTGGCAGGCCTCTAGAGAGTCACCATAAGTAAACAACCCTTTTGAAAGAGTCCCAGAGGGTACAGAAGAGGCTTCCAGGGTGTCCTCTTGGAAATCAGAGTCCCATACAAGTGACCTCAGTAAATAGGAAACCCACCCCCTATATATAATGCTCATGTCAGCCATAAAACTGGACAAAACTGTTTTAGTAAAACTTAGAAATTAGGAGTTTTCAGGAGAAAAACATGGAAATCAATGAACTGTATTATATATCTATGAATTCAGTACTAACATTTACATAGTGCTTTTATAATTTATGAGTTACTTCACATATAGTATTTCATTTTATGTTCATATTCACAGTAACCTTCAGAGGTAAACATTAGTCCCAATTTTACAAATGTGAAAATTGAGGCTCAGAGGATTGGAATACCAATGCCTGGTAAGTAGAACCAGGTTCACTCCCATCACTTCTGACTCATGTTGTTTCTGTCATGCAACAACTGCATTCACAAAGGACAATTACAGAAAATTAACAGAGCCTTGTAAACCATAATACCCACTCTGGCCAAACCCAGTAAATTCTTATGCTATTGATCTGTTATGTCACAGTCACCTAAACTCAAGTAGTATGTACAAGTTGGCAAGAAAAAATTAAAGATTTTGGTTGTGTCACGAAAATACATGAGTACCATACAGTTCTGTATTGTCAGGTGATTTTTTTTTTTTTTTTTTTTTTTTTTTTTTTTTTTTTTTTTAGATAGGGTCTCGCTCTGTCACACAGGCTGGAGTACAATGGCACAATCATAGCTCACTGCAACCTCGACCTCCTGGGCTCAAGCTATCCTCCTACCTCAGTCTCCCGAGTAGTACAGAACCATGCCACCATGCCCAGCTAATTTTTAATTTTTTGTAGAGACAGGGTCTTGCTATGTGGCCCAGGCTGGTCTCCAACTCCTGGCCTCAAGTGATCCTCCCACCTCAGCCTCCCAAAGCACTAGGATAACAGGCATGAGCCACCAAGCCCAGTCTACCACATGGTTTTTAAACTTGTAGTGGCAATAATAACTTGAAAGCACTACTGCCACTAAAAGCATATTTAACTACTTTCTATATGTAGGTTCACAAAAATAAGCATAAGAAGCTGTCTCTCTTCTCCCCAAGATATACAGAGTTGCTCTCTGGAAGGCTACTTCACCCCAATATGTGTATCTGATTCAGGGCTGACTTATCCAGGAGGCATAGTAGGCAGAGTGCTTAGGGCCCATGATATTTTCAAGAGCCCACAAAACTGTCTCAATTTTCCTTTATTTTAAAACCAGAGGAAAAATGAATATAATAGTAGTGGATGCATAATAATGAATCTAGCCCAGATTATATTTGTCTTTATACTGACATATTCATCAAACATAATTTTTAATATGTTTTTATGGAGGAAGTGACCCACAAAGGCAAAAGTGCCTGGGTCCACAGAAGACACACACGGCCCTGGTCTGATTCATCTTACCCTACACCCCATAAACATACTAAGGCAGTAATGCGTCTGGCTCCACAACCCCCACGTTTTGGAATAAAGAACAGCTTAGCTGGTTTAAAGAAGGCCTCTAATTATGCACTTCTTTTGCTTCCCATATTTCTAAACCAATGAGATCTGAATTAGGTATTTTACCCATAAACAACATCCTTCCTGACTGCTTTGTGGAAAAGCATGTGTACAATTATTTTTTCTTTTCTAATTTTTTTTTTTTGAAACTAGGTCCCAGTCTGTCACTTAGGCAGGAGTGCAGTGGCACGATCAGAGCTCACTGAAGCCTCCGTCTCCTGGGCCCATGTGATCCTCCCACCTCAGTCCCCCAAGGAGCTGGAACTACAGGCACGTGGCACTGTGCCTGGCTAATTTTTAAATTTTTGGTAGAGACAGGGGTATCACTGTGTTGCCACTCTGGTCTAAAAGTCCTGACCTCAAGTGATCATCCCAACTCAGCCTCCCAAAGTGCTGAGATTACAGGTGTGAGCCACTGCACCATGTCACATGTACATTTTAAAACAATTTGTCTTTAGGCATCTCATACAAGCCACAAGGAAAGAGTGAATTTCAAAAAACAAACAGAAAATAGACTGTAATAATATTTTAAACATTTCAGTCAAGGGGCTGGAACTTTTTACATCTTAAAGAATGCAAGACATCTGAATATGGAGATAATAAAGAATAAAGCATATCTGGGAGAAAGTTGTTATTTCCCCACAAGACCCGTGGCTGGTTTGTCATATTTTCAAACACATCGTCTATGTCCTATGCGTCCCAATGATGTTGTGAAAGAGCATACAAATGTAAGTGCACCTTTATTAAAGGCTGCAGACATGAACTTTCTCACTGAGATAAAATATCATCTCTGCATGATTTTTCCCTCTGACAACTCCAGGCTGATTAGAAGATCTCAGTCTGTGCCCCTCTGGCAAAGATACCACTTGTAGGCAAATATACCACTTACAGTGATGCTTAATAAACTATTTTTAAGTTATCCTTGCTACCATAAACTTAAAAATTGTGTGAGAATACATATATTTTATTGAAATGTAAAAAGCCATTTGAAGTCAAGGTTGGTGCTACCTCACAAATTATAAGGACTCAAAAATGTCTGTGGAGTGACTAAATAAATGAATGCATGTTTTAGGTTAAAATAAAAAGCACTCCAGACTATTGCCAGATCTACAGAAACCAATGTCATCTAAAGATGTGTCAGTCCCACTCATGATGATACAAATGATGGTGATCATTTCATCACATGTCAGTCTTGCAGGTCATGGGCCATTGTAGTAAGTCCAAGAAGAAGTGACTGGCCTCAGCTTTCTCTGCCAGTCACCGTCAGGAAGTGAATGCAGACATAGTTACACAGCCAAAACTTAGACTGATTACATAGCAATTACTATTTGTCTGTAAAATGAAGTTCTGTGTCAGAAGGATTAACAAGTTCCATTCCTCATCAAAAAACCGCCAATTAACTAATTAATGAATTGTTCATTAAAAAGCAAATATTATGTACATAGTATTTGTGCCAAAAATGTTTAACCCAAATTACTTTAGAAGAAATTAAACCATGCTAGAATATTCAATAAAATGGTTAGACTAGACTTTCCCAAAATTCAAAATAACGAAAAATTATATTGCGGGGAGGGGGGAGGGGGGAGGGATAGCATTAGGAGATATACCTAATGTAAATGATGAGTTAATGGGTGCAGCACACCAACATGGCACACGTATACATATGTAACAAACCTGCACGTTGTGCACATGTACCCTAGAACTTAAAGTATCATTTAAAAAATAATAAAAAGAAAATAAAGGAATTAGCCAAATTCAGTTTATGAACATTGATTGGATACTGTACCAAAAATTGAAACCAATTCCAAGAGATGAGATGTATTGGGGACCACTGAGGAAAGTAAAAAATGGGATATATGCTATTTATCAATGTTACATTTCTCGGATATGGTGATGATAATGTGGGTATGCAGGAGAAAGTACATGTTCTTAGGGGATGTGTGCTGAAGTATTTGGGGTAAGTGTCATGATGTCTACAACATTTGACAAAAACAACAGCAACCTGTGTATCGTAAAGACTCAGATAAACTTAAGGAAATAGGGTGGAAAAAGATTTTCTATGCACATAGACAACAAAAGCAAGCAGGAGTAGCTATTCTTATAACAGACAAAACAAACCTTAAAGCAATAACAGTTAAAAAAGACAAAGAGGGAAATTATATGATAAAAGGACTAGTCTAACAGGAAATTATCACAATGTTAAATATATATGCACCTAACACTGGAGCTCCCAAATGTATAAAACAATTACTACTAGACCTAAGAAACAAGATAGACAGAAACACAATAATAGTGGGAGACTTCAATATTCCACTAACAGCACTAGATGGGTCATCAAGACAGAAAGTCAACAAGGAAACGATGAACTTAAACTATACCCTAAAACACATGGACTTAACAGATATTTACAGAACGTTCTACCCAACAAATGCAGAATATACATTCTAGTCATCAGCACATGGAACATTCTCCAAGACAGACCATGTGAAAGTCCAAAAAACAAGTCTCAACAATTTCAAGAAAATTGAAATTATAGCAAGTACTCTCTTAAACCACAGTGGAATAAAATTGGAAATCAACTCCAAAAGGAACCCTTAAAACCATGCAAATAAGTGGAAATTAAATAACCTGCTCCTGAATGATCATTGGATCAACAATGAAATCAAGATGGAAATTTTAAAATTCTTCAAACTGAACAATAACAGTGATACAACCTAACAAAACCTCTGGGATACAGCAAAGGCGGTGCTAAGAGGAAACTTCATAGCATTAAATGCCTACATCAAAAAGTCTGAAACAGCACAAATAGACAATCTAAGATCACATTTCAAGAAACTACAGAAACAAGAACAAACCAAACTCAAGCCCAGCAGAAGAAAGGAAATAACCAAGATCAGAGCACACTACATGAATTTGAAACAAAAAAAAAAAACACAAAAAAGACAAATGAAACAAAAAGCTGATTCTTTGAAAAGATAAATAAAATTGATAGACCATTAGTGAGATTAACCAAGAAAAGAAGAGAGAAGATCCAAGTAAGCTCAATTAGAAATGAAACAGGAGATATTACAACCAATACCACAGAAACACAAAAGATCATTCAAGGCCACTATGAACACCTTTACGCCCATCAACTAGAAAACCTAGAGGATATGGATACATTCCTGGAAATACACAACCCTCTTAGATTAAACCAGGAACAAATAGAAACTCTGAACAGACCAGTAACAAGCAGTGAGATTGAAATGGTAATTTAAAAGTTGTCAACCACAAAAAAGTCCAGGATCACATGGATTCACAAATGAATTCTATCAGACATTCAAAGAATTGGTACCAATCCTTTTGACACTATTCCACTAGATGGACAAAGACAGAATCCTCCCTAAATCATTCTATGAAGCCAGTATCACCCTAATACCAAAACCAGGGATGGACATAACAAAAAAAAACTACAGAACTGTATCCTTTATGAACATAGATGCAAAACTCCTCAACAAAATACCAGCTAACCAAATCCAACAACATATCAAAAAGATTGTCCACCATGATCAAGTGAGTTTCATACCAGGGATCCAGGGATGGTTTAACATACACAAGTCAATAAATGTGATATACCACATAAACAGAATTAAAAACAAAAATCACATGATAATCTCAATAGATGCAGAAAAAGTATTTGACAAAATCCAGCATCTTTTATGATTAAAACCCCCAGCAAAATCAGCATAGAAGAGGCACACCTTAAGTTAATGAAAGCCATCTATGGACAAACCCACAGCCAACATTATACTGAATAGGGAAAGGTTGAAAGCATTCCCCTGGAGAACTGGAACAAGACAAGGATGCCCATTTTCACCACTTCTATTCAACACAGTATTGGAAGTCCTAGCCAGAGCAATCAGACAAGAGAAAGAAATAAAGGGCATCCAAATCAGTAAAGAGGAAGTCAAACTGTTGCTGTTTGCTGATGACATGATCATACACCTAGAAAACCCTAAAGACTCTTCCAAAAAGCTCCTATAAATGGTAAATGAATTCAGCAGTTTCAGGATACAAAATTAATATACACAAATCAGTAGCCCTGCTATACACCAACAGCAACCAAGCTGAGAATCAAATGAAGAACTCAAACCCTTTAATCATAGCCATAAAAAAGATACTTAGGAATATACTTAACCAAGGAGGTGAAAGACCTCTACAAGGGAGACTATAAAACACTGCTGAAAGAAATCATAGATGACACAAACAAATGGAAACACATGGTCATGGATGGGTAGAATCAATATTGTGAAAATGACTATACTGCCAAAAGCAATCTACAAATTCAATGAAATTCCCATCAAAATACCACCATCATTTTTCACAGAACTAGAAAAAACAATCCTAAAATTCACGTGGAACCAAAAAGAGCCCACATAGCCAAAGCAAGACTAAGCAAAAAGAACAAATATAGAGGCATTACATTATCGGACTTCAAACTATACTATAAGACCCTAGTCACCAAAACAGTGTAATATTGGTATAAAAACAGGCATGTAGACCAATGCAACAGAGTAGAGAACCCAGAAATAAAGCTAAATATTTACAGTCAATGGATCTTTGACAAATCAAACAAAATCATCAAGGAGGGAAAGGATACCCAACTTAACAAATGGTGCTGGGATAATTGGCAAGCCACATGCAGAAGAATGAAACTGGATTCTCATCTCTCACCTTATACAAAAATCAACTCAAGATGGATCAAAGACTTAAATCTAAGACCTGAAACTACAAAAATTCTAGAAGATAACATCAGAAAAACCCTTCTAGACATTGGCTTAGGCAAAGATTTCATGACCAAGAACCCAAAAGCAAATGCAACAAAAACGAACATAAATAGATGTTACCTAATTAAACTAAAAAGCTTCTGCACAGCAAAAGAAATAATCAGCAAACAGACAACCCACATGTAGGAGAAAAATCTTCACAATCTATACATCCAACAAAAGACTAATGTCCAGAATCTATAAGGAACTCAAACAAATCAGCAAGGAAAAAAACAAGCGGATCCCATCAAAAAGTGGGCTAAGGACATGAATAGACAATTCTCAAAAGAGGATATACAAATGGTCAACAAAACATAGGAAAAAATGCTCAACATCACTAATGATCAGGGAAACGCAAATCAAAACCACAATGCAGTACCACCTCACTCCTGCAAGGATGGCATAATCAAAAAAGAATAAATGTTGATGCAGATGTGGTAAAAAGGAAATACTTTTACACTGTTGGTAGGAATGTAATCTAGTGCAACCATTATGGAAAACAATGTGAAGATTCCTTAAAGAACTAAAAGTAGATCTACCATTTGACCCAGCAATCCCACTCCTGGGTATCTACCCAGAGGAAGAGAAGTCATTATACAAAAAAGATACTTGCACACGCATGTTTATAGCAGCACAATTCACAATCGCAAAACATATGGAAGCAGCCCAAATGCCCATCAATCAACAAGCAGATAAAGAAAATGTGGCATATATACACACGCACACACACACACACATACATACACCATGGAATACTACTCAGTCATAAGAAGGAACGAAATAATGGCATTTGCAGCAACCTGGATGGAATTGGAGACCATTATTCTAAGTGAAGTAACTCAGGAATGGAAAACCAAACATCGTACGTTCTCACCCATAAGTGGGAGCTAAGCTATGAGGACGCAAAGGCATAAGAATGATACAATGGATTTTGGGGACTGGGGGAAGGGGTGGGAGGGGGAGTGAGGGAAAAAAGACTACAAATTGGGACCAGTGTATGCTGCTCAGGTGATGGGTGCACCAAATCTCAGAAATCACCACTAAAGAACTTATTCATGTAACCAAACACTACCTGTTCCCCAAAATCCTATCGAAATTTGAAAAACAAAAAGACCCCATGTGTGTGTTTGTACACATGAGGGAATGTGTTTGTATAGAAACAGAGACAGACAGTAAGGAAGCAAATGTGGCAAAATAGTAATAATTGTAGAATTAAGTTATGGGTGTTCATCGTATCATTCTTTCAATTATGTAACATTCAACATTTTCTAAATTAAAAGTTAGGGGAAATGTAAATAAGAATAATGTTATTGAGAAATGTTTAAAGACATAAAAGGTGTCTTTGATTATAATTCTAAGTTTAAAGAGGAAGTTTCAAAACAATGTACAGGATAATTCCATTTGGGGATATATATTTGGATCAATATACACAAATACATTAATAGAGGTCACTATAATTGGAGCCCTGTAAAGGTGTGCAACACAGCAACCTCAAGTATTTATCTCTAGGCAGCATGATTATGGTGACTTCTGCTTTCTTATTTTTATTTCCAAAAATTACCTACTTTTACATATATGCATTAATATATACATACACATATACATATGAATTACTGTTTAAGAGAATGAGACCTGGATCTTGGGTCATGTTAGAACATATCAAAACTTTGCAACACTGGGTCCTGCTGAAAATCTGTTTGTGTTAAAGCTGGTTAATCTTATCTTTACACAATTAAGATTAAATATAATTAAATCATTTTACTTGAAAAAAATGGGTGACAATAATTCTAGACTCCTGATTACCATTGGGAATATGAATATATTTCCCCAGAGGGCATAACTAATGGCCTATGGGTGGGAACTACATTGAGACAGAGTTCAGCTCATTATAAGACTGAATGTTGCAATGAATAAGTATCTAACAAGGGAGTGAAATGCATCATGCTCTAATTACCTGTGGAAGTAGGTTAACCACCTATCAGGGACGATATTGGAGGGAGGGACAGGGCACTATGTAAACTCTAATCCAGCCTTTAGTCTCTAAAGAGTCTATGGTCAAAAATAAAGAAAACAGCCGTAATAGGTTGGACTCATGTCCACTGAAAGGAAAAATTACATAGTAGCCTGTCACTGACTAACTAGAGACAAAAGAGAAAATCAGCACTCTCTGGTGTGGATGCTATATTAAAGAAATAGGATTCAGTAAGCTGAAGTGTTAATGATACTATTAATTACTCCACCAAATTACTCCACCAAAACACCAAAGTGTGTTTTCTGCGATCATGACCAAAATTATTTCTAATTATATGAACTCTGTTTTAAATGTTGGTGTGTTCACACAATGGAACACTGCTTTGAAATTTAAAATGAAGAACAAACTATTAATACATGCAACTGTATGGGTATATGTCAAAAACCTTATGCTGAGCAAAAGCAGCAATATAAAAGAACACATGCTGTATGATTTCATTTATACTCATTTCAAAAGTAGGTAAAACTGATCTGACAGAAATCAAAAGACGGTCACAATGGGTGTAGAAAGAATGAATGAAAAGGGGCACAAGGGAACTTTCTGGGGTGATAGAAATCAATGTTCTGTATCTTGTTTTATACACCCTTGGTAGTCACATGGGTGTATATAATTGTCAAAGTTCATTGAGCTGAACACCTAGACCTGTGGGCTTTTTGTATATAAATTAAACTTCCATGAAAAAATTAAAATTATATTTTTAAAACATCACTTTGCATCATTGGAAGAACTCAAAACTTACCAAGCGATTTCTTTTTACTGCAGAACTACCTGATCTTTCACCAGGTCTCAATAGGTGGCCTACCTAAGAAAACAGAAGTATGCAATATTAGTATCTGAAAAATGCACAATAACTATAAATTTACCTCCTTTAACTTTCTTCCTAGACAAATCTAGATAACTAGGAAGTCACTGACATAGGAAAGAACAACAGATTGAATTTATCAGGCTTTAGTCCAGCCAGATAAGAATAATTCTGTACAAAAATAATCTATTTGTATTTTAAAGGCCACATGAGACAACTCAAGGTAAGCACAAATATGCCACTCAATTTGGCATTAAAATTGAGTGTAACAGATCTCAAATCCTGTGAATCAGAATATCTCAGGGGTGAGGTTCCAGAATCTGCCTTTTATTTAAGTGCCATAGGTGACTCTATCACAAGCCATAGCTGAGAACCACAACTGAACTTCAAGAACTGTGTGTGAGAGGAAATTATTGCCCAGGCTCTAGAGAAACAAAATGCAATCCAAAACTTTCCCTCAATTTATTCTCATGTATGTAGTCTTCTCTGGGCAGTTATTTTTTTAAAACTAGAATAATATCATTATTAGATTTCATTTTTCCCTACATGTGGTCTTAATTTCCTTCATACTGTAAACTCTTAGAGATTTAGAATGAGAAATGAAGGAGCAAACAAGTGATTTCAAATATTCAAAACCCAAAATACCATAGAAATAAATGCACTTTTGCAAACATATGATGGTGCAGGCAGAGGTACTGACCGCATGCTCTTTCAGTTAGAAAAAAAAAAATAACTGATTTGTTTCCTGCTGAGGAAAGTGGTGTGGCAGGATGCAGCCAACGTACATAAAGAAGAAGTTGGTCAGTCATATGGTGACCAGAGAAGGGGAAGAACAACACTTATGGCTTAGTAGTTACAAGAAAAGAGGTTGCAGGGGAAGTTCATCAACACGCACTCTCCACTACAAAGCGCCAGGAAGTCTAAAAAGCCTGAGACCATTTCTTCGTTTTCTGGCCCCTGGGGTATGCCTGACAAACAGGGTCACTGATACTTTGCAGGACCCAGTGTTTTCTAGGGGCCAGGTAACTAAAACTTACGAATCCAAGCAAGGAGATAGGGGTGTCGCTGCCAGGTGTTGCTAAAAGCAAGGCTAGGTCATCATATATGACCCCATCAGTAACTCCCCTGTGGCTCCCTCCGCACCTTCAACCAGCTGCCAGCAAGGCTGCCCAAGACCATACCCCCTAGCCCCACCTCTCTACTCCCCCACCCCAGCCCCAAGCAGTGGGTTATCTCCAGGACATGCCTGCTGACCAGTGCTTGCTCTCCCCCTATGTTCCTCCCTTGTTCCAGGCTTGGCCACCTGTAGACCAGTGTCCACATCAAAGCCAGAGTCATCATTATAAAAGGGGAATGGCATCATGTCACACTCCTGCTAAAAACCCTGCCAACACCTCTTGTTGGCCTCAGGAAAAAAGCTGTAACATGACTCCTAGGACCTTCTGCAACGTAGTCCCTGCTCATCTTTCCAGCCTGATTCCTTATCACTCTCCTCCCCTGTTCCCATGCTCCTCTGCACCTCCTCATGTCTGCGCTCCAGAAATATACAACTCAGCTTCTTTCCATTTGGGAGCCTTCACACATGCTCTTCCCTCTGCCTGTAGCCATCTGTCTCCACTCCCTTTATCAGACTAGCTCCTTTTCATCTGTCTAATGGCAACTCATATATCATTTCCTTTAGGAGGCCTTCTCTGACCTCCCCAAATCAGATAGGAGGAGCATTTCCTGTGTGTTCCCGTAGAACCTGGCACTGCTCATGTGAGAGCCCTGATCACTCTAGAATACATTTTTCTATTATATTGGCTATTTTCCTATTATTCCACAAACTCCTTTAGGACAGGGCTCCATAGCTGTATCTCCAGCATCTAATGCCTGTCTGGCACATAGTAATGCTCAGTAAACACTTGTTGAATGAAAGATTAATTTCCACAAGAAATGGAGGAAGGGCTCCAAATGCTAAAAGACATTTTCCTTTTAGCAACTATCCCTCCCTGGATCCCAGACCCCAGTCCCCAGGCCCAAAATGTCTCAGATCTGCCTTCTCAAGCTGGAGTGGCCACAGCTTTTTTGGTTACTCCCTCCCTTTTTCTGGTCCCTATCTTCTTACACACCCTTATCTTCAGCCTGGGAAGAACTTCAAAGCATGAGCAAAACTGGGTTAGCAATAGGAAGAGTGTTGCAGGCAAATTGAAGAGCAGAAGAAAGAAGAGAAAATGAGCAAATCTGGGGAGAGGAGGCACTATAGTTATAAAGGAAGATACACAAAAGGATGTTTGGCAGTAAAGACTTCCTGTGACAAATACCACAGACACAAGTGAGTTTTCATCGGTGAAGGACTTTGTTGTTTCTTTGTTTCACAAAACACTCAAACAAAAAACAAAATTGTTTTTGTTTCGCAGAAAAGTCATAGCAACAAATACAAAATGGTATCGGGCAGGTGAATGAATTCTGTGACAACGACATCTGTATCTGGTGGCCCCACTTGGCCAGAGGGTAAAGGCTCATCAGCAAGTTCTAAGCCAACTTGTTAGGGCTTGAAAATTCTCCAGTGGGACTAAGTCAACATGTTCTGTGTTCATGGGCTGAGTCCCCAGAGCAGAGGAAAAGAAGAACAATTATTTAAGCAAGACGAAATAAAAGGGGACTCCGTACCCAAACAGTGGCAATGAGAATGCAGACAGAAGACATTTACCTCTCAGAAAGCTAATCAAAGTACCAAGCACTTGGCAGCTTATCCTTTCTTTGACCTTATCGGTTTGCTAGATTGGTTTGCGGGATTGGTATTAACAGATAACAAAGACGAACTTAAATACAATTGTGTAATATAAGGTAACTAAGGAGAAAATATCCGTGTAACCTCTTCTCTATCTTATTTTAGATCTTCCTGCTAGCATTTCTCATTTTAAAAGTTTCTAGACATTCAAACATAAAGCAATGTCATATTCTTCCATATTCTTCCTAAAATTACTTTTAAAACATACGGCTATGTTGCTACTGTTAATTTCTCCAATACTATCTTCCAAAGTGTCTTTGAAACCTTTTATTTTGAACATACTGAATAAATCTATTTTTTAATTTTAGCCATTTTTCCTTGTGTAGAAAATATTCTGTCATGGGAATTATATAATCACTATTGCATGAAATAAACAATATTTCTATAAGATTTCCAGAAGTTGTTTCTTATTAACGATCTAGTCAAGTGTTGTCACTCTCTAAAACATAAAGTAACATCGAAAAAATAAGAATTGACATTCAAGTCCATTTTTCCTCAAATCCAGTCTTTTTCTAGTAGCAATGGCAATCAGGTATACTTTACAGAGGACTTAGAGTAATGCAGCAGATTCTAGTTTAACTCTAGAAGCAACATTTAGTTCTGTCATTCTTGCAAATTTATCAACTCACCAAAATACCACCACTGATACTCGCTCCACCTCTAAAGGTTGTCGGAGTAAAGAAAAAGTCATCTTTCGTTGAACTTTTGGAACAGTAAAGATCTAAGGAAATAGAGTAAACAAAATCAGTTAAAAGAAAAAGGTTTGCTAAAGTCAAGTCTAGCTCTAGAAGCAGGAACTTAGGATTTTGAAATTTAACCCTTTACAAGTACTGAAGCAAACAATATTTACAAGAATAAGTTCTCCCTCTTAAAAACTGCCTCCAAGTAGAGGAAATGGAAAAAGGAAAGCTGCTGGATGGGTCTTATCTTTCCCTTAGCTTCATCTTATGCCAGGGATTAAAATGGTAGTTTCTTCATGTGAAAATCCTAGAGGGTTGTTTTTAATAAGGGAAGTGTGAGAAAGCAGAGAGAGGAATGTAGCCAATAATAGCTAAGGACTTTACATATATTAATTTATTTTAAAAAGCAATGCATATTTGTTTTAAAGATTGAAATTCACACTTACATAATTTTTTTTTTTTACATTTCAGGTTTAGGTGTTGAATCTTGGTCACGGAAAATAATTTTCTAATGCGAGAAATAGTAAAGTCAAAAGAAGATGCCAGTTTGTGCAGGGAAATTAAAGAGTTGGTTTTAGACACCTTGAGATTGAAGATAACAAGACCTCCATGCTGAAACTGCTACTTAAGCATCCTGTGAGGAAGAGAGCAGCCTTCCACAAGGAAGTCTCTTCTTACAGTGAAAATGGGCACATCTGGGTGCAGGTGACGCAACACTTTAAGCAAAGGATTAAAATGGAGTCTCTTTAATGATCTGAGGCCGTACAGCAATCAAGTTATTACAGCTAATTCCCCTTGCTCTGATTCCATGCTCACCAAGCAACCTGCTAATAATAATCTGCTTTCCCACAGAAGCCTGCCCACAGGGAAAGAATGCACTTGTCACGCTAAAGTGAATATTCTGGTTCTCCTGCCAGAGTATGTATTTTAAATTAATAAATTGTCATTCTTATTTTATATCATCAGTTTCCTGAGCTACTATTAATCTGCCCCCAGAAAAATCTGTTTTGGGTATGCTATTGAATTACAGTCCACAGTCTATGGGACAAATGGCCCACTCTGGCCATAGCAGACTCACCAAAAGCCATCCAAGAGAACAGCCCTCAGAGCTGTTCGGGGGGATGGGGAAGCAGGACATGGTGGTCAGAAGCCTGTCCTTTGGGGCCACACACCCTGTTCTTGGATTCCAGCTTTTTCCACTAACTCATTACAGAATCTGGGGCAAATGAGCTCTGTAAACCTCAGAGCCAACCTGGGTGGGTCGTGGGGACAGGGCACATAATGAGAGTGTGCATTTGATATTAGTTATCTTAAAGGCAGACCACTGATGTCTCTTTGTCTACGTTTCTGCGTAAACATTAGGAAAAAATGAGGACCGCAAGTGTAACTCCTTTAAGACATTCTGCAATAAAAGAAAGGTGATAATGGCCACGCAGGGTGGTTTATGCCTGTAATCCCAACACTTTGGGAGGCTGAAGTGGGAGGACTGTTTGAATCCAGGAGTTCTAGACCAGCCTGAGCAAATTGTGAGACTTTGTCTCTACACAAATAAATAAATAAACGGACATAAGGGTGAACAGATGATGGGACTTAAACAGAAGCTGTGTTTTGTGAGGAGCTAGGGGGCATGTGGTAAACCGAGGGGTTAGGGCCAGCGGAAAGAGAAAGATTGAAGATATGAAGTAGAGTGACAGAAAAGCAAAGGAATTAGAGGAGATTGGAAAAGAACGGGAAAAGGAAGGAGCCGGGGCAGTTGAGAAAGAGACAGGAGCAGGGGAGGCCAGGAGCAAGCACAGGCAGAGCCTTGGCAGCCCCCCTCGCTGGCCCGGAGACCTGCCCAGGCGAGCCCCTCCCTGCCTGTCTCCTATCTGAGAGCCTAGGGAGGAACTGAAGTGTTCCCACCAGGGTGGGGATCTTCTGCTTCCTTTAGGTGTGGGTGTTCTCCAGTTCTCTGAAGACTCAGGACAAAGCAGGCCAAGGAGGAAGGGACCCAATATGGAACGTGCCCAAGCCCAGACTCAATACCCAATGTACCCAACCCTAGATCTCTTTCTATGTTCCCTTCCCTGTTCTGTTCTGCTTGCCTCCTCTCCTCTTTGGAGACAGAGTTCTACACAGGAGAGACTTTTAGAATAGCAAGGTTCAAGTCCCAGCTCAGTGGCTTTCTATCTAGCATTACTTTGAGCAAGTCACGTACCCTGCCTGAGACTCAACTCCACATCTGTAAAGTGGAGATGGGAATGCCTTCCTCCAAGCTGTGTGAGGTTAAGTACACAGATATGAACAGTTCACTCCGTAAAAGTGTGTTCCCTCCACCTCATTTCCACCTCCCCAGTCTACTTTTTCTCCTCTTACTCCATCTCCTTCTCTCCCAGTTTCCTTTCCGTTTCCCTAATGTTTCTTCACAATTCTCAATAAGGCCCCTGCTTCCCATCCCAACCCAACATCTTTCTGAGGACTAACCCAACCAAGCATGGAGAGGAAGAGGCTCCCTGTGAGGGCTGCACCAGTTGGGCTTGAGCAGGAGCCGAGCCTGAGGATGGTAAGAAAGGACGACAGGAGGAAGGAACAAGCCCGTCTCTCCTCCCGCTGCCCAGCCCTTCCCCTTTCCTTCCTCTGGCCCTAGGTTCCCAGAGCCTGAAGAGCAAAGCCTCAGAGAGTCCTCCCACCTTGGGACCCATGTAGGGGTGACCTTGCTGTCACATCCACAGGCATCCCTGCCTGCCAAGCCAAAATATTGCCTGCAGCCCCAGTGCTGGCCCCCTGAGGATCAGGTAGGATTGGGGAACTGAAACTCAGCTATGAGACCCCAGAGACTGGCGATCCAGATGAAGCAGAGAAATCTCAGCCTAAGAGCTAAGACCAGTGAGAGAAAAGGAACAAGCCCAGGCTTCTGTCCTGAATGTGTGCAGCTTTGAGTGTGAGTGTGACGGTGGGCACTAGAGATAATTCTATTCGGTATTGGTGACAGCTGCCAACAGCCACAGTGCTTGTAGATTGCAGGAACTGTACAAAAGTAGAAGTAAAAAAAAAATATTAAGCAAATCTGTGTATGTGTGTATGTGTGGGTGTGTGTAAAAGTCAAATTTATAAGGCCGGGCATGGTGGGTCACACCTGTAATCCCAGCACTTTGGGAGGCCGAGACGGGCGGATCACCTGAGATCAGGAGTTCGAGACCAGCCTGACCAACATGGAGACACCCCATGTCTGCTAAAAACACAAAAATTAGCTGGGCGTGATGGCGCATGCCTGTAGTCCCAGCTACTTGGGAGGCTGAGGCAGGAGAATCGCTTGAGCCCAGAAGGCGGAGGTTGCAGTGAGCTGAGATCGCACCACTGTACTCCAGCCTGGGCAACAGAGCAAAATTCCATTTCAAAAAAAAAAAAAAGCCACATTTATAAATGGCTTGCAACTACAGGTATATGCAATTACCATGCCTCAACAATAAATTATAGTTATATTTCTTGTATAACAAATAGCAGGTTAATTGTTGTGAGTTGTCATGTCCATACAGGAGTCTCTTTATATTCTAGTCATGCAGCCATTACCCAGCCACAACATTTCAAAGCTGCCCTTCTTCCTCTCACGTATCCCCTGTTCATTCTCCTTCTTGGTCTCCTGGTTTCCTCTTTTTTTATTATTATTATTATTTCCATAGGTTATTGGGAAACAATGTTTGGTTACATGAGTAAGTTCTTTAGTGGTGATCTGTGAGATTTTGGTGCACCCATCACCCGAGTAGTATACACTGTACCCAATTTGTAGTCCTTTATTCCTCACCCCCTTCCTACCTTTTCCCCCTGAGTCCATAAAGTCCACTGTGTCATTCTTATGCCTTTGCATCCTCATAGCTTAGCTCCCACTTAAGAGTGAGAACATACAATGTTTGGTTTTCCATTCCTGAGTTACTTCAATCAAAACTTCAGGAAACAATGGAAGCACTTATAGAAATGCATTCTCTTTTCCTTTTCTCCTTTCCTTCTCTTCCTTTCCTAGCCTGCTCTTGCTGGTCTCTTTCTCATTTTCCCCTCCTTGTCCTCATCCTGTCCCTCTTCTCTCAACCCTGCTTTGGCCATCTTCCTTCCTCTTCTCACTTCCCTATTGCTCCACAAGTGCTGGGGTTAGGCCGCCCAACTTTGCTCCTGTTAACCCTAGAATCTCAAGCAAGTTCCCCTCTCTTCTAAGCTCCAGTTTTCTCCTCTGTGGACAATCAGAGAAACTCATAGCATCACTAGGAAAACTAAACCAATCCATCCCCATAAAGAAATTAGCTCAACAGCTCCTGCCACAAAGTTAGTACTCAATAAGGGAAAGCAATGATTATTTTTATTTTTCTTAAAATGTATTTTTTTAACTCTCCACGTGGAGAAAACCTCCTACCAAATTTGAGACCCATCTCCTCCCTCTACTGACATTCAATTATCAAAGACTTATCAGGTGCCTAGTCTATATCTAACCTGGGCTGGGCACGAGGGAGGCAAAAATTCATTTCCAGTTTTTCGAAAGCCCACAGTCTGGGGAAGATGAGAGCAGACAGACACATAAAAGACCATTCGAATGGTGAGTGTAGGCCAGGCGCAGTGGCTCACACCTGTAATCTCAACACTTTGGGAGGCCAAGGTAGGCAGATGCCCCCTATCTCCTCACTTGAGTCTAGGAGTTTGAGAGCAGTCTGGGAAACATGGCAAAACCCCGTCTTTACAAAAAACACAAAAAATTAGCCGGGCATGGTGGCTCACACCTCCAGTCCCATTGCCTGGGAGGCTAAAGTGGGAGGACCACTCGAGCCCAGAAGCTCAAGGTTGCAGTGAGCTGTGATTGCGCCACTTCACTCCGGCCTGGGTGACACACAAGTCCCTGTCTCGAAATAAAGAAATAAATAAATATTTTTAAAAAGGATGATGAGTGCAGGGCTATGGTAGAAGGAGGGATGGAGAACTATGGAGGCAGAGGAAATGCAGTCACCCAGCCTGCTTTGCAGGGTCAGCGAAGACCTCACGGATGGCAATTCTGAGTTGAATCCTTTTGAAAGGAAAGGAAGAGCTTGCTAAACAAAACAAGGTAAGGACAAGTTAAAGGAATAGCAGGAGGAAAGGCCAAGTGTTATGAAAGGGAAGGAAGGTTTGGGGAGCAGTGACAGTCGTGGCAAGCAGATCATACAGGCACAGGAAGAATGTGCACTGATATGGGGCTGGCAAGGAAGGTAAGAGCTGGATTCTGAAAGACAGAATCATCTTCATCAGTGTCCTCACCATCATTGCCATTCACTGGGGACTTGGCCTTGTGCTAAGCACTTGACGTGTGTTGTCTTATTCAGTCCTCACCAAAACTCTATGAGCAGGAATTATCATTATCCCCATTTTATAGATAAGGTGACACAGAGCATCGCTATGGTCAAGATCCTGTGGTTGCTCCTGCAGGTTGCAGGGAGACAGAAGAGGTATCTAAGTAGAATGGCACAATTAGAATTCAGCCCTCTTTTCCATTATCCTTGTTCCTTTTTGTCTTTCTGTGCCAGTCCAGGCTGTCAGAGATTTTAGGAAGGTTAATCTCACAGTATGGGCTGGCAGAAAAGGAGATGGGGGAGCAATGACAACTGGCAAATGGGGCTGAATTCTAGAAATGTTTTCATAGTTAAATATGCAGTTTATAAATGATAAATGATCTGTATCGGCCAGACGTGGTGGCTCATGCCTATAATCCCAGCATTTTGGAAGGCCGAGGCAGATGGATTGCTTGAGCCTAGGAGTTAGAGACCAGCCCGGGCAACATAGTGAGATCCCGTCTTTTCAAAATAAAATAAACGGTCTGTGTGTTTGGATGCAGAACAAGGAGGAATCTGGGGTGACTTCCAGGTTTTTGCCTTGGAACTCTGAGGGAACAGAGGTGCCACTATGATGATAAATACAGCAGTGAAGAGAAAAGGAGGAGAACGTGGAGGGGCAGAAGAAGGAATTGGGATGAAAAAATAATGAATTTAGTTTGAAAATGTAGCCTTAAAATACCTCTTGATCATTGAAAACATCTTCACAGCACTAAAGACAAAAAAACAGATTTGTAGACTTGGAATCATCAACATATAAGGAAGGAGTGAAGTCAAGGGGAATGAATGACCTCATCCAGAAAGAACAAGGAGAGGTGAGGAAAAGACAGGATGAGGAACAAGGACAGAGCCCTAGAGGGCGCTCAACTGCAAAAGAAAGGTCAGAGAAGGATCCATTGAAATGAAATGCTGTGGCCCTCCCTCTGTGACCTCTTCCCCCAGGCATCTAGCACAGTGCCTGGCACTGGGTAGGTACTCAAATTTCAGTTGAGTAAATGAAAGGAGAAAGAAAAGAAAGGTAGCTTTAAAGTAAGGAAGGAACATGTTTCCAAAAACATAACAATCAATATGTAATATTTAACAAGAATTTTTATTATATTTGAAATATATAATGTTGCTAGGGGGTTACCATTTTTTAGTATCTTTTCATGAGAAATCCTAAAAATAAATACTTGTTTCTAATTCTTACTCATGCTATACAAGAACCTAGATTACATACATTACGTTTTGTTTTTTATTTTTTTATTTTATATTCTTTTTTAGAGACAGAGTCTCGCTCTGTCACCCAGGCTGGAGTGCAGTGGCCTGATCTCAGCTCACTGCAGCCTCCACCACACAGTTCAGGCAATTCTCCTGCCCCAGCCTCCTGAGTAGTTAGGATTACAGGCATGCGCCACCATGCCTGGCAAATTTTTGTATTTTTAGTAGAGACGGGGTTTCACCATGTTGGCCACGGTAGTCTTGAACTCCTGACCTCAAGTAATCCACTCGCCTCAGCCTCCCAAAGGGCTGGGATTACAGGCGTGAGTCACTGCATCCGGCCAAACATACATTAAGTTTAATTTCAATGAGAGCTACAATTTCCAATTTACTTTTAGATGGTTAGTTAACTTTTTCCCCACTAAATGAAAATATTCAATATGCCACATATGAACAAAATAAAATTCTCCCACCCACAAAAAAATCCTCCAGGGACACAAAAAAATCATTTGTTCCCTCATTTTTAAAGACTTCTGCAGAGACAATATACAGGCACAATATAGGTTAAAATAAATCACTCTGTGGTTTCTCAAAAAAAGTGAAAATAGATCCACCATATGATTCAGCAATCCCACTACTGGGAATATATCCAAAAGAAATAAAATAAGTACATTGAAGAGATATCTGCACTCCCTTGTTTATTACAGTACTATTCACAATAGCCAAGATATGGAAGCAATCATGTTTATTCTTGAGGAATAAAATTTTTAAATGTGGTATTTATATACAATGGAATATTACTCAGCCATGAAAAAGAATAAAACTCTATCATTTGCAGCAACGTGGATGGAACTGGAAGATATTATGTTAAGCAAAATAAGCCAGGCACAGAAAGACAAATATCACATATCCTCTGTCATATGTGGGAGCTAAAAAAGTTGATCTCATGAAGGTAGAGAGGGAGAATGGTGGTTACCAGAGGCTAGGAAGGGGAAGAGGAAGAAGGGAATCAAGACAGGCTGGTTAATGGGTACAAACATATAGTTAGATAGAAGGAACAGATTCTAGTATTTGATAACATAGTAGGATGACAATAGATAATGCTAATTTATTGTATCTCAAAATAGCTAGCAGATTTGGAATGTTCCCAACACAAAGAAATGATAAGTGTTTGAGGTGATATATATGCTAATTGCCCTGATTTGATCATTACACATCGTATGCATGTACCAAAATATCACATGTACTCCATAAATATGTGCAGTTATTACATATCACATAAAAAATAAAAAATAAATTTTAAAAAATCAAAACTGAAATCACTCTGAGATTACATTTTGCAGTAAAGGCCAGCATGGAGCAACAGCTGAGTAAAAGGAGGGGTGGGGAATGCTTCATGGGCACAGGTGTTGGTAGTCCCACAAGAACACCTCTATTTCCTCATTTCCTTTCTAACAAGCCTTCAGCTTCCAATTAATGTTTTTCACCAGTTTTCTTCAAAACAGCTAATTGTTAACCAGGGACCCGAGACACTCTCTTGCCTATAAACAAAACAACTAGAAGGATACTTTTTTCTGTTCAGACAAATTTTAGCACTGAAAACATAACCCTCAAACCTCAGAGGGCTAGCTCAGTGCAAACTGTTCATGTCTAAAGCATAAATTGACCATAAACAATATATTGAATAGGTGCACTGGATACAAACCCCATGAAAAAAATAAAACCAACTACTACCAAAAGAAATGAACAAGACCTACAAACCAAGAAGAAATGCACATTTATGCTACTATCATTGGTCATTTAATAGGCATGCTGACAGAAAAAAAATAGAAATTTCAAACAACAAAAAAGAAAATGTCCTATCTCCCATTTCCAACTAACTCCCCCAAATTTATTTTTTCGCAAAAGGAGAATAATAAAGAATATTTGTGAAACCTTAGTCACTAAGATGAAAACAGCAAAAAAAAATAGGGATCTGGAGAAAAGAAACAGATCGTTCCAACCCGCCCACAGCTAAATTTCCACTTCATCTCACTAACCATTGAATGCTACCCATCTACTCACCTCAACCCAGACCTAATCCTCTCCCCCAAAAGGAAGATTTCCCAGCAGTGCAGGAAGATCAAACATGACCATGTCAAGGGGAAAAGCAAGGCTACTCTGAAAGCTCGAGGGATGATACAGAACACAGACTGGGTCTCTAGGGGGTATTCTTGAAAACCTGAGATCAAGTCCCGGAAAAACACTCTTGACCACTTACCACCACCGGAAGCTGCTAGATGGCAATCAGAATCAGCATCTCATCAGAAGAAGAGGAAGACGTTACAAGAAAGCAGCTTCACTACCAGTGAGGAATTGAGGGAGAAAAGCACTCCTTGAAAAAAATGCTGAAAGCCCTGAAGAGCCTCTCCTTCCCTAGTTGCCTGCTCCTGCTGACAGGACAGAACTGGTTAATCTTGGAGAAACAAAAGGAAAATCCCAAGAGGCTGGCTTCTGAGGATGGCTTCCTCTGTGGGAATCAAGAATTCGGAAGGATGAAAATGAACTGTGGAAGGGGACACCAGCTACCAGGTCTACTTACCAAACTTTTACCAGTCCTTGACTGAGCAAGATAAGCAAATCTCTTTGCAGTTCCCACCTGCTTTTGCAGAGATGAAAGAATCAGCAGTGGGTTTTTGTCATTTTTTTTTTTTAATCATCACAAGGGAAGTTCAGCTCTCTTATGGATGAAAGCTAAGCATACTCAAGAGACATTTAGTAGGCAAAGCAATGACACTTCTTTCCCAACATCCTTAATTTCAGCACAGAGGATGCAAACATTAACCCTGATGATACCAAAGAACAAATGCCCATGGGAAACGGTTTTACATTTTTTAGTTTGGAATTGCTTTTAAGGGGGTTCTGGTCGTTAAAGTGGGATTAGATGAAAATAAAATATTTTGGTGCATGTCTATTTTTAAAAGGAGGAATATGGCTTCTTTCAAATATGCCTAAAGCCATCTAGGAATTTTCCAGAAGTTGCATCAGATTTGCCAGTTAAGTACTGAAATCAAATAGATTTTAATCATGTCTTTATCACCAGAGCAAGCTAATCCCCTGCGCACTGTCAACTCCACTCTCCTGGAACATCCTCACACTGGGCCCTCAGGTTTTCACAGAAACAAGAGCCTTTTCCTACCAAGGTTCCACAGTAACAAGAAACTACTATCTCTCCAGAATCCAATGGGGACTACATTTTCTTAAACAGAATGGATAGGAGACTGAAACCACCTTTGCAAAAATTATAACAGTGAGAAAATTATGACAGTGAAAGACATCTAACCTAACTGACTCCATCTTGCTTGTAACCTCCAAGATGTCCCTGTCATTCCTGGGCACAGGCTGAACTAACTTTGGGAAAAATTTAGTTTATAGTTTAACTTTGCAACAAAGATAGTAACAGCCCTTCCCCCAACAAACCCCCTTCTTACCTAGGGACCAGTCTGCCTTTGTAGGACTAACAAATTAGCTACAAGATTAGAAATAACGGCTTAAGAGTCATGCAGCCAGAGGCTGCAAGATTCTGAACCTCGCCATATTGCTCCTGAATGGTTTACAGAATTAACCAGGAACAGAAGACAGCAAGGAAAACCCAGTTCAACCTCCTGTGATTTCATCTTCAACTCTTCCAATCATCATTCCCTGCTTTCTGACCCCCTACCCACAAAATTATCCTTAAAAACCCCAATCCCCAAATTTTCAGGGAGACTGCTTTGAGTAATAATAAAACTCCTGTCTCCCATACAGCTGCCTCTGTGTAAATTAAACTCTTTCTCTGTTGCAATTCCCCTGTCTTAATAAATTGGCTCTGTCTAGGCAGCAGGCAATGAGAACCCATTGGGCAGTTATGAGACCTCTGAATTCTGAGCTACCCACATCTCCAGTTCTTTTCATTCTGATCCAACCACCTGCCTTCTCCTCCTCTCTCTAGGACAGTATTCCCCAAGCATATCCTTTCCATACAGCATAAAACAGCAAAAACAGACATTTTAAAGGGATGAGATCAATAAGGATAATTCAAAGTTTTAGTATTTTCTTCCTGCACCCCAGAGGAGCTATTCAAAACCTGCTTACCTCAGCAGGTGACAGGAGTACAGTACACTAATAATGTTCCTGGCCCACCATGGCCCCTTCTCTTTAGTGACTGAAACCAATTTGCCTCCCATTCAGAAACAGATCCAACAAATCTTTGAAGTAACATACGACCTCATGGCCTTTAATATCTAAAAAGAAAGTATAGTTTTCTAACCTCTTGTAGTTTCATTTATTATCTGGCACTTTCCACTGTGTATTGGGCTGAAGTTCACCAAGATAAGGTAAATCAACTCCTCCCCCACCCAAATTTCCCCACCAATTACTTAACCTTTTATGAAATAAAGGAGGTTTCTTTACATTGGCCAACATAAACGACTGACCATTGCTGGTAGTGCCATTTCCTATGTGGGATTTTCCAATCTCCATGAAAAGACTCACAGTTAAGTTTTAGTTATTACTCAACTAACTCATGAAAAGAACAAAAAGAGAATAAGAGAATGCAAACAAAAAGTTAGAAGTTAAGCCACAAATAAGAGAGCCACATTTAGGAGCAGAGGATTTTTCTACTAATAAAATTTCAGGAATTAAACTTAGAGTCATATAAATCCACCACTACGTTACAATTAAGCTGGTAAGATTTTAAAAAGAAAAAAAAATACCCAAATTTATGGGTCCTAAAAGCCACCTCTGGGAACCAGTTCCTGACAGTGATCTGGACTTTCCTCAAGGGTTCTCCTGAATATCCCTTTCAGTGCAGACACTCAGACACAAGCAAGAACAATAAATCCTACAGGGCTTGTTGTTATGCAAGCCCACTCACCAAAATCAGGTGATTTACATTTAACTTGCCCTTTCAAACACTATATGAACCATGTGTTCCAGAACTAGATGACCCAGACGGCCTAACAGCGAGTCAGACAACTGGCAACTCTAGTTGTAAAAGTCATTCTAACAATTCATTTCCAAGTGATGAATGCTCCACAGTCAAAACTGGATCCTGGAATAGGCTGTTGGCATCAGCAAGAGACACACTCCCTAAAATAATGTATTTCTTGCTATTAGGGGAGTATAGTAACTTCTTTGTACATAATAGGTACCCAGTAAAGACTTTTGGCCTCTGCTTTTTTATAGATTGACATCATAAGAAGTCCTTCCAACAATCAGGGCATTTACAAGAAAGGAGGAGTAGAACAATGAACCCGATCTGGATCAGTTTCAGGGCTCCATGGTTCTTGTTATCTCAGAATCTCCAAGACCCAAGGAGCAGCCAGATACTTAGGGTCTTTTAACACTCCAGCCCCATTTTCTCCTTAGCAGACTGTCATCCCAGTGAGAAGAAGCAAAGCCACGTGGCTTTAAAGAAGCGCTGCTCTTCATCTCTTTACCCTTTTAGCCTGTCCTCCAGGTCACTGGGTGTGAAAATTTCCTACCTCTTATATGACACTTGGGAAGTGTAGGGTCCAAGATCAAAGGAGTTCAGGCTCTTAATCAGGACATATCTCTGGGACATTTCACACATTCTTCACCATTTTCCAAGCCCCAATTCTGTATCAACCCCTCTGCAAGGCACTGGGGACTCCAAGTTAACCAAGACCTGGTCTCGGTGAGAAAAGAAAAATAGCTCAGAGCAGTCTGCACTATGGGAGTTTCACAAAATTTATCAGGCCCAAAGAGACCGGAGTCTAAGACTTCAGTCATGTGCCCCCAAACCCATCTGTGGGGGCAATTGTTTAAAGGCATTTTGTTCCTGACTAGCTGCCTCACCCATTATCTTCATGTTCCTGGAATTTATAATACAAGGAAACGACATATAGCCAATCAATAACATATTATTTTAATATAAATTCTTGGCAAACAACTTAGAAACTGCCTCTTCTTTTCTTTAAAAACCTGCTTGTAACTGCTGCTACAGCTTGTAACTGCAGAAAACCTGAATCTATGCTCCCAGGTTGCAATCCTCAAGCTTGGCCTGAATAAACCCTCTAGTTATATCTATTTTGCCTGGGCTTCTTTCTTTTAGGTTGATATCTGCCCTAACAAGAATCCTTCCAGTGGAAGAGAAAATAGTTGTGAACAAATTGTAACACAATGTGATAGTAACTCTAATTTAGGTGCCCCTTGTCAAAGCAGGCTTTGGAACTATAGGAGAGGGGAGGTCATATTTCAGTGTGGGTGTGAAGGTGTCAAGGGAAACCCTCAGAACAAGTGAAGCTGAGTCCTGAAAGATGAGTAGATGAGTTAGGGAGGGTCTTGTTAGTTCCTAATAAGCTAACAGTCCGAAAAAAAATAAAAATAAAAATAAACTTCACTGATACTGTTAGAGGCATCCAAGGCATTTAAACCAGAGCAACTCCATCTTACATTCCCAGGAGGTTAGTCATTCTTAGACAGTTTCAGTTGAGGGAACAGGTTAATAACATTTACTGAACAGACCCAGGAAATGTCCTGATGTCCTGATATTGTTACCGGAAAGGGATCCCAATCCAGATCCCAAGAGAGGGTTCCTGGACCTCGTGCAAGAAAGATTTCCATTTGGTGGAGGTCCAGGTTTCTGAAAAGTAAACTCAAGGTCATATGTCAAGATGTTATGCTTAGTTTCTGTAGACAACCAAACATCTTATGACTATAACTTCCTTAGCTATTATTTTAAGCTACTATTACCTTCTTACTTATCAAGTTGCTCATTTAATTCTCAGGACTAGCTAGGTGCCTGGAATTTCCATTGAAGAAATTCAAGATGTTCCTTTATTTCCATGCTTGGTGGAGAGTGCAGGCAATCTTATAAGCAAGGAGGTAATAGCTTGAAACAATAGCCAAAGAAGTTAGAGTCCCAACAGAAACTAAAAATAACATCTTAACATATGTCCCTAAGTTGTTTTGCAGAAACCTGCCCCCGCCCACACACCGCCCACCAAATGGAAAACACCATCCACTGGCACATAGACCTTGGGGAAGGGGCAACTGGGGACTGAACTCTGACCACTGTTCTTTGTTCTAAATTTCTTCCTGAGGAGCCTGGCAGAAGTCACGCCCACAGGCCAGAGTTCAACATTCCTTTCTGCTGACCCCAAGTTTTTAAACAAATCTTAACCAATCGCAGATCAGGAAATCTTTGCATCTACCTGTAACCTGTGGACCCCCACTTCAAGATGACCCCCCTTTTCAGGTCAAACCAATGTATAGCCTCCATGTATTGATTTATGGCTCTGCCTGGAACCTCTGCCTCCCTGCCTTTAAAAACTCTTACATGTAAGCCATCAAGGGGTTTGGGTTTTAAGATTAGCTGCCCAATTCTCCTTGCATAGCACCCTGCAATAAATGCCTCAATTTCCCTCACTGCAAATCAATCCCAGTGTTAGTATTTGGCTTTGCTGCATGGGCAGGCAGATTGACTGACCTAAGTTCAGTTCAGTAACAACAGCCTTCCTCTACTGTGACTTGGGCTTCCATTCTAAATGGCTGGAGTGAGTCACAAACATACATCCCACAGCATTCATGAATGTGGAGAGCAAAAGTGAGTTTGCCATCATCTCAGTATATCAGTCAAGGTAATTTCTAGGTCCTAATGGATCAGAGACCAGGCAAAGATTAGGCAAGAATTGAGTCATGGAGGCCGCAAATGTTGCCTTATACACACAATTTCTGAGGATAGCAACCTAGATGCATTTTCTCTTAGATAAATAAACTGTTGCAGCTTGTGCTATAATGTTGATTGCAAAGAAATTGATCCTACAAAACTAGAAGACTGCACTGGGGCAGGAGGTTAAAGCATCGGATGGCAGGAGAGACATAAAGCTGTTCAAGGCAGCTCTAGGACCATCCTGCCCTCTAGAGATATCACATTATACATGGGGAGAAGAACAAACACCAGTAAGATCTGCCTTTGAAGAAATATTAATTTCAGATGAACAATACCAAGGTGTGCCTCACTGTGGTTCTGCACACATCCCCACCAATGCTGAGCCACCTTTAGGTAGAGTGTGCCCGAGTCTCAAGGCCCAGGGGCTACAGCAGATGAATAGATGATGGAGTTACTTCTTGTGCAACCCCATGTTTCTGTGCATTTCAGGGTAAGGAAGGTGCTACCTTCAGAGCTTCTCTTTTGAGTAAGCCAGTGTTTCATTTTGTATCCAGTCTGTCAAGGGAAGAAGGAATGAATACCACCCCAGAAAAGCAGGAGGAACAATTATGGAGTTAAGTCAAGCCAGAGGCCAGCAAAAGAAGGGGAAACATGGAGACAGACACCAGAGTCCTGGGTTTTCCTAGCTTCAGAGCTAAGCTTCAAGAGGGAGCTGGCTTTAGAAACATCCAGAAAGTTGGAGTCACGTGGAAAATCTAGGCTAAGGGCCCATTTCCTGTGGCTCTGAAGGGTGCCCTTGTCCATCAGAGCATCAGATCCAGCAAGGCTGGAAGCAGTATGGAACACTGGAGAAGAAAGTTGGCTGTAGATGCTTGAGGCTATGTTCCTGCCTCCTTGTGGCTGATGAAGGGCAAGGCCTGAGCCAAAATGACAAGATCTGCTTGTGCAAAGAGAATCCAGAGGACCTGGCATGGATCCAAGGCTCCCACTTCCCTCTACTGTCACAGAGTCACATAGGTTCTCTGGGATGCCATTCTGGAGAGAAGCAGGGGAGGAGAGGGACACCCAAAGGCCCTAAAAAAGACTAAATAATCAAAAGCTTATTTGAACTGGAAAATACTGTGGTTGGTAAATTGGTCAGTGGAAGGTTTATTGGGGATTATTTTTCCCTACTTACCCTTTGGAGTGTGTGAGTTAGTGAAAAAGGACAGATCCTTTGTAAAAAGTTAAGTAGGCTGGGCATGGTGGCTCATGCCTATAATCCCAGCACTTTGGGAGACCGAAGTGGGTGGATCACAAGGTCAGGAGTTCGAGACCAGCCTGACCAACATGGTGAAACCCTGTCTCTACTAAAAATACAAAAATTAACTGGGCCTGGTGGCGTGCACCTGTAATCTCAGCTACTCAGGAGGCTGAGGCAGGAGAATCACTTGAACCTGGGAGGTGGAGGTTGCAGTGAGCTGAGTGCATTGCACTCCAGCCTGGGTGACAGAGTAAGACTCTGTCTCAAAAAAAAAAAAAAAAAAAATGTTAAGTAGCCACATATTTTAGGGCATATAGGTAATAGTGTGAGCAAATTGTGACTCCTAGCTACACTCATGTCCATCACTGAATGCAATCTGTTTTTTTTTTTTTTCTTGTTATCTTGAGGAGTCAAATTCATATCAAGAATGCTGTATTAGTTTCCTAGGGCTGGAATAGCAAAGTACCACAAGCTGGGTGGCTTAAAACAAGGGAAACTGATTCTCTCACATTTCTGGAGGCTGGAAGACCAAACTCAAGGTGTTGGCAAAGCTGGTTTCTTATAGAGGTTCTGAGGGAGAATCTGTTCCATGCCTCTCTTCTAGCTTCTGGTACTTGCTGACTATCTTTGGCATTCTTTGGCTTATAGACCCATCCCTCCACACTCTGCCTCTATCAACACATGGCATGCACTTTGTGTGTCTTCTCTGTTTCTTTGTGTCTTTATATGGCCTTCTTATCAGGACATGATTAGATTTGGGCCCCATTCTAATCAAATATGACCTCAATCTTAACATCTGCAAAGACTCCATTTCCAAGTAAGGCCACATTCCAACATTGCAGGTAGACATGAATTTGGGGGCACACTATTCAATGCAGCACAAATGCAAAAGGGGATTTTAATTAATGGCCAATATTGAAATTATGTGGTAGACAAGGTCAAGAGATCGAGACCATCCTGGCCAACATGGTGAAACCCCGTCGCTACTAAAAATACAAAAATTAGCTGGGCATGGTGGCACACGCCTGTAGTCCCAGCTACTCAGGAGGCTGAGGCAGGAGAATCGCTTGAACCCAGGAGGCGGAGGCTGCAGTGAGTTGAGATGGCGCCACTGCACTTCAGCCTGGCGACAGAGCAAGACTCTGTCTCAAAAAAAAAAAAAGAAAAGAAAAGAAATTACATGGTAGAGTAGTAGGGAGATTTTCATTTGCTATAAAGAGATCTAGAGGTCTCCACCACTTGGCCAGACTAGACTTCTTTGGTTTTCTACTCTTCATGCATGTCGAGGCCTTTTCACAGGCTGCCCAGATGCCCTTTCCCTGCCTGGTTTACCTGGCTAAATTTTTTACATCTTTCAGGTCTTAACTGCATTCTCACTTCCTCTAGGAATCCTCTTCAGAGAATTTTAAGAAATCAGAGCTTCTCTGGGCTCCCATGATATGCTGCACTTCCCCATCATGGCACTTGCCTTGCTATAATCTCACACCTGTCCACTTGTCTGGGTCTCCAATACCTGAGGGTAGCAACTCCATTTCCCACTGGTATCACTGGGCCTAGCACAGCATATAAGAGCCCAGGACTCCTGTGATAAGATTACCCAGGCTCTGGTGAGTAACTGAGTATTCTTATACAAGTCACTCAACTTCTTGGGATCTCAGTTTCTTCATCTAAAAAATAAGAGTCTTGGATTGCAATGTCTAAGCAACCCTCCTTAGTCTAACATTCTATATTAGTAATTGTATTAGTCCATTTTCACACTGATATAAAGAACTGCCCAAGACTGGGTAATTTATAAAGAAAAGAGGTATAATTGATTCACAGTTCAGCATGGCTGGCGAGGTCTCAGGAAACTTACAATCATGGCAGAAGGTGATGGGAAACCATGGCACCTCTTCACAAGGCAGCAGGAAGGAGAAGTGCCTAGTGAAGGGGAAAAAGTTATAAAACCATCAGATCTCATGAGAACTCACTCACTAACACGAGAACAGCATGGGGGAGACTGTCTCCATGATTCAATTACCTCCACCTGGTCTCTCCCTTGACACATGGGGATTACGGGGATTATAAAGATTACAATTATAAATGAGATTTGGATGGGGACACAAAACTTAAGCATATCAATAATGATAGGTAAGAACTCTTAATAGCTATGCAGTACTTAATAGTTCTAAGTGCTTTACGTATAGTAATTCATTTCATATTACAATAATTCTATCCTTTGCAGATAAAGAATCAGAGAAACAGAGAGGTTAAAGAACTTTCACAAAGCTGCAGAGCTAGAAAATGGCAGAAGTGGAATTTGAACCTGACAGTCTGGTTCTAGAATCTATGTGCCTAACCAATCCACTATCTCTGCCTCTCTATAATGACGTCTCCTTTTATTCACTAGAGGAGCTGGTGTGAATGTTTCACCCCCAAGAAACCAGATACGTCTGATTCTTCATTTATATGCTAGAAATATAAGTTCTAGTTCATCACAATTAGGCAAAAAGGGGAGTAACATTTCAATATCTTATAATCAAATGTTTAACACCAATATATGAGCATTGATATACTTCAAACTCTTAGTAGTATCTTTGGAATAATACTAACAATATTTATATATTATTATATTCATATAATATCATTATATTATAATTAATATTAATTATAATATAAATATTTTAACACCAAAATACTAAAAATATTTATATTTAATTAATATTGATTATCATGTAATTAGAAATATTTTCAAAATAATGGTTATAAAATCATGCAGCTGCTGCTCTTGCACCTATTACTCAGCATTAGAAACAAAAATGTTTTGTTCTAGAAATTTTACCTGATTATATTTATATTAGTCCAAACTTCTATTAGATTTATTTTGTCCTTTCACTTATTTTTAAAGGTAATGCCAAAGGCCATTGTTTCTATGCCTGATTACAGCACTCACACACACTATAACAGTCATTCAACAATTGGCCTGTGGTTTGGCACCCCTGAAACCAACTTGAAAATAAACAAGCTATTGGCAATATGTATTTAAATACAGGCTGTATAACTACTGAATAATTAGTATCCTGTTTCATGACTTTCATAATAAAAAGTACAGGAACAGCCATCCTAAGCTTGCATTGGTAATATGAATATTAATTAGATATGGATTCTTTTATGGATCCATAAAAAAGTCGGTGAAGGATATGAACAGACACTTCTCAAAAGAAGACACTTATGTGGCCAACAAACATGAGAAAGGGCTCATTGTCACTGGTCATCAGAGAAATGCAAATCAAAACCACAATAAGATACCATCTCATGCCAGTTAGAAAGGCGATCATTAAAAAGTCAGGAAACAACAGATGCTGGAGAGGATGTGGAGAAATAGGAAGGCTTTTAAACTGTTGGTGGGAGTATAAATTAGTTCGGCCACTGTGGAAGACAGTGTGGCGATTCCTCAAGAATCTAGAACCGGAATTATCATTTGACCCAGCAATCCCATTACTAGGTACATACCCAAAGGATTATAAATCATTCTACTATAAAGACACATGCACACATATGTTTACTGCAGCACTATTCACAATAGCAAAGACTTGGAATCAACCCAAATGCCCATCAAAGATCGACTGGATAAAGAAAATGTGGCACATATACACCATGGAATACTATGCAGTCACAAAAAAGAATGAGTTTATGTCCTTTGCAGGGACATGGACGAAGCTGGAAGCCGTCATTCTCAACAAACTGACACAAAAACAGAAAACCAAACACCACATGTTCTCACTCAAAAGTGGGAGTTGAAAAATGAGAACACATGGACACAGGGAGGGGAACATCACACACTGGGGCCTGTTGAGGGGTGGGGGTCTAGGGGAGGGATAGCATTAGGAGAAATACCTAATGTAGATGATGGATCGATGGGTGCAGCAAACCACCATGGCACACGTATACTTATGTAACAAACCTGAACGTTCTGCACATGTATCCCAGAAACAATGGAATATTATTCAGCCATGAAAAAGAAGAAAATCCTGCCATTTGTGACAACCTAGATTAGACTGAAAGACATTATGCTAGGTGAAATAGACCAGAAACAGAAAGATAAATACTGTATAATCTCACTTACATGTGAAATCTAAAAATGTCAAACTCCCTGGGCACAGTGGCCGACACCTATAATCATAGCACTTTGGGAAGCAAAGGCAGGAGGATTGCTTAAGCCCAGGAGTTTGAGACCAGCCTGCGCAATATGGGGAAACTCCATCTCTACAAAAAAATAAAATACAAAAAACTAGCCAGGCGTGGTGGCACATGCCTATAGTCCCAGCTACTCAGGAGGCTGAAGTGGGTGGATCACCTGAGTCTGGGGAGGTGGAGGCTGCAGTAAGCCATGATCACACTACTGCATTCCAGCCTGGGTGACAGAGTGAGACCCTGTCTCAAAAATAAAAAATAAAAATAAATTAAAAATAAGAAAGTCAAATTCACAGAAGCAGAGAGCATAATAAGCAGTTGCCAAGGACTAGGGTTAGAGAAATGTGGAGATGTTGGTCAAAATTTACAAACTTTCAGTTATAAGATGAATATGTTTTGGAGATCTAATATACAACATGATGATTATAGTTAATAATACTGCATTATATACTTGGAATTTGCTAAGAGAGTAAATCTTCAGCATTCTCACCAAACACACACAAAAAAATGGGCCAGGTACAGTGGCTCATGCATGGAATCACAACACTTTGGGAGGCCAAGGCAGGAGGATCGCTGAGGCCAGGAGTTTAAGACCAGCCTGGGCACCATAGCAAGATCCCATCTCTATAAAGAATAAAATTTAAAATAAAAAAATGGTAACTATGTGGTGATTGGATGTGTTAATTAGCTTGATTATTGTAACTATTTCACAACGTCTATGTATACCAAATCATCACATTGTATACCTTAAATATAGATAATTTTTATTCACAAATTATACCTCAGTAAAAATAGGGAAAAACAAATTAATATGTAAGAATGACAGACTGTCAGGGAGAGGGAAATGGAAAAAAAGAAAAACAGATTATTAAAAGTCAATAAAAATTAAAAGTTGGAGTTTAGCAGAAGAAATAAAACAAAATGTAAAAATAACTATGACAAGTAAACTATGCAATGATCAGTGCTCTTATAAAGGTGAAAAAAAGTTGCAATGGGAAAGAAAGACAAGTGAGAAGAGGGTCAAGATCAGAGCTGACTTTGGGGAAGAGAAAGCTCTTGAGCTAGTCCTTGAAGATTGGTGTGATTCCTGTGTACAACAATAAGGAGGGAAAGCCATTCAAGTAGAAGGAACCACAGGAGCAAAGACAGAGAAGTCAGAAAACAGAGTATCTGCAAAGAACACCAAATACTGTGCCTCAGTTTATCTGGCAAGTGGAGTGCATAGAAGGAGATAATGGGAAATAAGGAGAAAAAACAGGGTTAGATTATGACCCTTACAATTATCCTAGTACGTGACAGTAATAGCCTAAGGCAGTGTCAACAAGAATCGAGAACAAAAGTATAGATTCAAGAAATATTCCAAATACAGAATTGACAACATTTGGCAACAGAAGAGGAAGGAAGAGGGGAAAAGTCAAAGATGATGTCACATTCTTTGCCCTGATGGCTAGGGGAATGTTGGTGGCATTGACAAAAATAAGGAGAGAATGTGGAACAACTTCTGGTCCATCTGTTTGAGTTCTGTGTTCCAATGCTCAGCTAGCTCATTACAAAGCAAAAGTAGAGAACATTTCAAGCTCAACAGTCATTCCGTGACTCATCAGATGTGAGGGTGAAGTTATTTTTACTCTCACAGCAGTAAAACAAAACCTGAACATTGTTAACAAGATTCTTCAGGTTTTCTGAATGTTCAAGTGGGTTGTCCAGAACAATTAAGCCTTAACTTAGAGCCTCAAAGTCTAATCTTAGAGGAAACTTTAAATGGTTTTATGTTCCCAGTCCTTCAGTCCTTAGCTGGTTGAAATCTGAAAGCTATCTTTTCTCCTTTTGAGACATGAGTGTGACGCATCATTCATCTCTAAACTTTCTCAGTTTTCTCTTAATTAAATATTTAGTGGGACAAATTCTAACCTGTAGGGTGATAAGGAGGTACTCTACATTTCATCATCTGGATTTTCCCTCCACCAATATTCTGAATAGTTTTTCCACATTGCTCTCAATCTTTAACCACTCCGCCATCACTTGATGGTGTCACACTTCAGAGAACCTCTCATTTTAACCTCATTTCCATGAATCATTATCACTGTGGCTTGTGGGAATTGCTTGAGCTATACCCAGAGCATCTGACCTGTCACAACTGCCCAAGACCGCTTTAGGTGACCTTTTATGTGCACACATGGCCATGCTCCTAGACATTCTGTAAATCTAAACTAAGTGTGGGTAACAAACTCATTAAAAATCCAAGCACAAGAATTCCACATGAGACTTTACCTGGCGGCACAATAAGCAAATGCTTTCTGCTAAACAAGGAATTGGAGTCTACTTTCTGGACATATTTTTTCACCAGTCATCATAATTGAAACCTGACATACATAAAACTGTAACTAAATACTAATGCCATTGAAGCAGAGTACCATAAAGAGAAATGTCCTAGGCTCCTCTTATATCCAATGGGGAAACTTTCTATCCAATTAAGGGAACACAGATGTAGCTTCAAAAGGCCTACAAAAGAGTGCTAAATTCTCACTGATAAACTCCTATCTCCCCAGAATTACACTGAGCAGTCCTCTGACATTTAATAATTCTTTCATGTACATTTCAATGCAAGGTGAAGCTGTTTTATTTAATCCAACCTTGAGTGTGGATACTCTCCTCTTCCGAACTATTGATATAAGCATGACATTTAAACGCACACAAGTAGCAGCAATTCCATTTGGATCCCCTGATTGAGTCGATTACTGTGATGCTAACCATGCCCATTCCATCCCAGAGTTTAAGTAAACAAGACCACCCCTCCCTGCTCTTAGCCCAGGATTTATGAGGGCCGTGTGTCTGGCACTCGGGGAGATGTTGGGTTTCTCTCACCAGTGATTCCATATACAACATTGTCATATAAGTTTTAGATTTTTCAAAGACTTCAAAGTTCACAGCCTTCTGTGAAGTTGCTATCTGGGCATGTTTATCATGGCAAGAACTAAAGGGAGGAGCGCTATGCAGAAACTTCAAACTGTGGGCACTTCACAAATGCATTCTGTGCATCTATAAAATGTCAAAACGTCCAGGAGAAAAATTAAAAAGCCAGTCAGTTCACCACTCACACAGGGATAAAGCCAGGTTGGGGCAAATGTGACTTAAATGTTGGTTTGGAAGGGCTGTTTGATTTTTCCATGATCAAGATATTGTATCCTAATTGTTTCCTTTGCTAAATGAGCAGTGCTTAATTGCTAAGTAGAAATTAGTTCACTTCCTCCCTTCTCTCTTTTTGAAAGTGACCAAATGTTCCATTTGGGGGGGGTTACCTTTTGTGATGTGGTACTGAGAACACAGGACAAACTTTGTGTGTCTTTAGAGGCCACACTGCTTGATGATAAGGGTGGGGCTCTGCAGTCAGACTTGCCTTTGTGTGAAGCCCAGCTCCGCCACGCAGCAGCTGAACACCACCAGACAAGTTACCCTGTGTGTCTCAGTTACCCCATCTGTAAGATGGGGTTGTTAGTAATGGTACCTACTACCTCATCGAGCTGTGAGGAGCCAATAAAATAATGTGCTGAGTACATGAAAAGCATTCCACACTTATTATTTTATTATTATAATTGAAACATTGGACAAAAGAAACAAAAGTTCTTTTCTTCAGTTCAGGGATGAATCTCTGAAACACCAACAAGAATTCTCTTATTTGGGTTCTGAATTCTGTATCCCCATAGCTTTTGCTC
This sequence comes from Rhinopithecus roxellana, assembly GCF_007565055.1. Taxonomy (NCBI): domain Eukaryota; kingdom Metazoa; phylum Chordata; class Mammalia; order Primates; family Cercopithecidae; genus Rhinopithecus; species Rhinopithecus roxellana. The sequence goes on from NC_044553.1 coordinate 37,260,614, forward strand.
ATATTTTTTTATTGGAGCACTTACAAGACATATTGATATCCTACAGTGCATCAAGCACTGTGTAAGAGGCTTCTCAAATATATTACAGTCACAGAATAAAGCTACATGCTAGCACTGATTTAACGTCAATCTTCCCAAAAATACTCTCTCATTCACTCTCCTTATGTTCCATTCATCCAACAAGGATCTATTATGAGCCAGCCAATGGGCTACCCAAGTGGAGCTACCTAATATCCCTGGCTCTCACCAATCAAAGTAAATTCTTCTAGAAAAGCAATGTTTTCAGAGAAGCTGTCTAGACTCTCCATGTTAGCCAGCACATTCTGGGAAGGCTCTTCAGAGGGTTAGCAGGTTACACATACATCCTTCTGTGCAGTCCTGGCTGAGGACAGCCACTGTGTCCTTTGCATGCTGAGCATCACTGTGCGTCATCATGACTCACAAGTGATCAATCACCGAGTGACATTTAAACATCTTGACTAACTGCCAGCAGCATTTTGCTTCAGTTATTGGAAGTGTCTCAGAGTGAACGTGCTCTAAGATCTGAATCACTGTCTCTGAGGGCAACAATGCAAATTGCCAAGAAATGCATAACAACCAACCATGGCACAAGAATAGCCTTGTTGCATGTCACTGTGCACCATGAGGCATCTGATGTTTCTCCCTCCTTAATCATTCTCACAATGCTGCTTCTTGTGAGGTGACGCACATGATCCTTAGAGATAGATGTATACAGAGTTAGAGCTGGGAGAGACGTCATCTTGAAGATAAGGTGATCATCACAGAGAGGAGTGGAAGGAACCTAACATTTATTAAATTCCAGAACCCAGGCCTCCTAAGTGCTATTTTAAGGATGTTTTCACTGTACCACATCTAGTGACAAGACTCTCTGCTTAACTACTCCCTTATAAAAGTTCTCACTTACCAACTTAATTATCAATATTTAGTAACTGTGAGCTGTGAGCACAACCTGCCAACCGTCATGCTCATCTTAGTATCACTCTAGCCACTGACTGAGAGATTCTATCACATTTTCGTCTTTCTGCAATCTGTAAACCACATTGGGACAGCTTGTCTCATACCCTGGTGGTGAGAGGGTAGATTGGTGCAGTTTTTCCAGAGGGCAGCCTTGCAATGTATCAAACACCCCATACATGTGTCTACTTTGGGACTCAATCCTTCTATTTCTAGGAATTTACACTAAAGAAATGATCTGAGGTGTGTCAAAGGTGTGTGTACATTATTAGCAAGGGACAGAGCATTGCAGGTCCAGGTAGACAGATAGAGAGACAGAGAGAGAGAAAGAGACGATAGATAGATAGATAGATAGATAGATAGATAGATAGATAGATAGATAGATAGATAGATAGATAGATAATCTGGATAAATTATCTGCTCAGTCATTTGTTACCCACACCTAAACACCCTAAAAGGCACCACTGCCACACCTTAATATCCTACTAGGCATCATCTCCCACCTGGCAGATACTGGAATTACACAATGCCAAGGATGAACTATTATCTAAGAAGCATACCTTGTAAAGTCAACTGAATTTCACTGACTGGAAATATCCTGATTTCAAACTAGAAATTGGAAATTTTTAAAATGAAAACACTATTTCCCAGTCACTTCTTACCTTTTTCTCCCTTTATTGTTCTCTTATACCCATACAACGGCCACTTTCTCCTAGTCTTCCATCTTCTAAGAAGTCTGTCTGCATTGTAAATCCTTTTTATTTCCAAAGCCAAAGTAGCACGATAGGACTCAATTGCTGGTATAGAGGAAATTGTGTGAATAGATAAGTTAATTAAATGTGCCTGTTCTGATGCTGGCAAGGCTGTGGAGAAATAGGAACGCTTTTACACTGTTGGTGGGAGTGTAAATTAGTTCAACCATTGTGGAAGACAGTGTGGTGATTCCTCAAGGATCTAGAACTAGATCCTTGCTATCCCATTACTGGGTATACATTTGACCCAGCAATCCCATTACTGGGTATACACCCAAAGGATTATAAATCATTCTACTATAAAGACACATGCACACGTATGTTTACTACAGCACTGTTCACAGTAGCAAAAACTTAGAACCAACCAGCCCATCAATGATAGACTGGATAAAGAAAATGTGGCACATATACACCATAGAATACCATGCAGCCATAAAAAAGAATGAGTTTATGTCCTCTGCAGGGACATGGATGAAGCCGGAAGCCATCATTCTCAGTAAACTAACACAAGAACAGAAAACCAAACACCGCATGTTCTCACTCATAAGTGGTAGTTGAAAAATGAGAACACATGGACACAGGGAGGGGAACATCACACACCAGGGCCTGTCGGGGGGTTGGGAGCAAGGGGATAGCATTTGGACAAATATCCAATGTGTGCAGAACTTAAAATCTAGATGATGGGTTGATAGCTGCAGCAAACCACCATGGCACATGTATACCTATGTCACAAACCTGCACATTCTACACATGTATCCCAGAACTTAAAGTAAAATAAGTAAATAAATAAATATGTCTGTTTGATGGATGAGTCAATACTCCTTAGAGTGACTGTGATGGATCAGACTAGTAGTTCAGGCATTAAGTAATTCTCACTGTTAACAATCTTCCAACAAAACTTCAAATTTTATTTCCAGAAAATTCACTGACTACCCTGGAATATGCATATTAGGGGAAGTAACTTCATGAACCACTACATGCTAAAGAAACTATTTTTGTTAGAGATCACGTTTTCTCTTGAGTCCAACTGCACAGCAAGATGTTTTCTGCTTGATGAGCAGATAGAAATTAAAACTGGATAAGCACAATAGGTGTGCGAATACCATATGTTCTCACTTATAAGTGGGAGCTAAGCTATGAGTATGCAAAGGCATACAGAGTGGTATAATGGACTTTAGAGACTCAGAAGTGGAATGATGGAAGGGGAGCTAGGGATTAAAAAACTACATATGGGGTACAATATATACTATTTGAGTGATAGGTGCACTGAAATCTCAAAATTCACCAGTATATAATTTATTCATGTAAAAAAACAAAGACTTGTACCCCAAAAGCTATTGAAATTTTAAAAAATGTTTTTAAAGAAAGAGAAGAAAACAGTAAGAAAGATGAGTACATTGAGCCATCACTGATATCTAGGAGCTCCCCCAGGGTAACCATGACAACACTAGTTTCCAAGCAGCAAAGCCTAGTAATGTAATAAGCCAAGTTGCACACTCCAGGCCCAGACTCCTTACTCTTCCAAGACTGGCCTTGGGACTTAGTTAAATCACTTACAATCCATTTCCTAATGTGTAATGTGGAAGCCATAATTACATCCCTGTCTACCCAGCACTGTGTCGGATCAACACTAGAAATTCATTAAATATTTTTTGATTGATTACTTCCCAGAGTAGTTATGAAAACTTAGATAACAAAGCATTTAGGAAGGGTTAAGAGTGCCATAAATATCATTACTCAGTAAATGTGATTTACCAAAGTAGATCAATATTTATCATGTATTAAAACCATAACACAGTTTCATTTATTCTAATTCCTGGATTCCAAATATACAAAGAATGAAATAACACACCATGCTTCTCTGGGGAAAACTACTGACATATGATTTTTACTATATGTTTAGAGCAGTGGTTCCTAAACATCCACCTGAATAAATTGAAAGAGAATCAACAGGGGACCTTTTCAAAACATAGGGACTTTTAGGCCCCACTCCTGGAGATACGAATTCTGTAGTTCTGGGATGAGCCTGGGGAATCCACCTTTTTTAAAAACTCCTAAGGTGACTGTAATATGCAGGCAACTTTGGGAAGCAGTAACTGAGAATGTACAAACACTGATCTCTCTAAGACAATTAGACTATCCTTGAAAGAGAAAAATCCACTAGTACCTTCTAGAACTCCATCATGGAAGGAGCCATTGGTCAGAGATCCCCACCCCGATATCTGTGACCCTGGGATGCTCTTGACCTGCACCTGCCTCCAGGGCCCATCTTCTTTGTTCCTCTTTCCCCTTTTCTTAAGTCTGACTCCATCTGCCCCAACCCTTGAGACGTCCGTTTTCCAAGACCAGCCACAGCAAGAGCAGCGACCTCCTTTTCCTCTTCCTGTTTGGCTGCCCCTGTAGATAGGCACAAAGGCCCTTTCCCTTTTAAGGGATGATGACTGATTAATACCACCAAGAATAGGGAAACCAAAACACAACAAACTCAGAGGTGAAAGTTTCCAGACTCTCCAAGGCCTTACCACCATGATCCCGGGCCATGGTTTTTGATAGCTATTAGAGAAAGAGTAATGCAAAAACCTTGGGTAGAAATTCTCAGTAATGAGCTGAGAGGACTCAAAGGCAATCAGGGCAGGGTTCTTAGAAATACAATCCAATTATTCATTTATAGTAATTATTGAGTGTCTCTTAAGTAACAGGCTTTTCACTCACCAAGAGACTGATAAGGACAAAATCTTTCCCCTCAAAAAGCTCACGAACTTCCACAAGAGGAAGATATGTAAACAGGTGATTTATACACACATTCTGTGACAACTTATGATGGAGCTGCACTGTGCATATGTGGCTATTTAATTAAAATTAAATAAGATTAGTACAGAAAATGGGTGAATTTTATGGCATGTAAATCATACTCCAATAAAGTTGTTTTAGAGAGTTAAAAATTTTTTTAAGTGAAATGAAACTAAGAATTCCTTTCCTCAACCACACTAGCCAGGTTTCCACTGGCTACCATATTGGATAGCACACACAACACATTTCCATGAGCACAGAAAGTCTGCACAGCACTGTGAGAGAGGTGTTGTGGTAAGCCAGAGGAGGCAGTGACTTCTCTGTTTGAGGAGGGCACATAAGGCTTCATATATGGCATGTTTGAGGGGCTCTTGAAAGATGAATATGAGTTTTTCCTGAAATGTAAGAACTGAGGTAGGGAAAGAGGAAGTGGACAGAATGCACAAAGGCAGAGAAGTTGCATGGCGTGTTCAGGCAATGCTGAGAAATATCACTGGAAACACTGGTTGTGTGGGACTCAGGAGTGAGGTATGATGCTGAAGAAGCAGGTCCTGAACAGGAGCCATGGGGCAGCTCTGGATGCTGAAGGAAAGCAGGAGCTTTTATCCCTGACAGCAAGGAAGCCAACAGTGATGTTCACTTGTTTGTATGTTCATTTTTTATGAATATACTTTGTATTGCAATATAATATACATACAGAAAAACACACAGAGCATCCAGGACACAACTCAGAGTTATCACGAAAGGTACCCAACTGTACAATCACCATCAAGGTCAAGAAATAACATGGCGGCGCTTCAAAAGCCCCCTTCCCACTCACCGTCCACCTCCTCCTCCCCAAAGCAACTCTAGCCTAGATTTAACCCTACGGATCTGCTTTGTATTTTGGGTTTTTTAGGCAGGAAAACAACATGGCTATATTTCACTTTGAAGAAGAACATCTTGGCAGCTCTGTGGAGGAGTCCGTGGTAGAAAGAAATAGTAGTAGAAAGCAAGGAGGAATGATAAAGATGACTCTAGTTTAATGCAGTAATGAAAAGAGGCTGATGTCCAGGTAATCTTAGTAATAAAAATCATAGCATTTACTGAGTCCTGGGTATTTTCCAGGCACTGAAGTGTGGGCATGGCATAGATCTTAACAGTCAATCCCCCATGCAATCCTCCAAAGTCAGTAGATATGCAGGGAGGGAGAGGCAAAGCTGAGACTCAATTACGCACACATCTGCTTCCACAATCTATGACCTTGACTGTTACTCTGCCTCTGTTTCTACTATCCTCCCTTTTGATAAGAAATAAACTGTTTCAGGGTCTGACTATGCATAATGCATAGGAAGGAGTTAAGAATAAAGCAAATGCTTAGCTTAGGAGAGAAGCTGAAGACCTGGAGATGCCAGGACCTTCCTTTGAGGATATCAACCTCATCAAAGCCCTCATTTCCCTTAAAGGCAAGAACTTTTCTTCTAAAAATAGAAATCAAAGAGCAAGTAATTCTAGTTGGCTGCCAAAACTGTGCCATTAGAGGCTTGATAGTTGTATTATCTATTGCTATATAACAAATCACCCCCAACACTTGTGTGGCTTAAAACAACAATATAGTGTCTGTGGGTCAGAAATTCAGGAGCAAGTGGATAGGCAGTTTTGGCTTGCTGTCTTCAGTCAGATACTAGTTGATTATGCAGTCACTCAAGGGCTTCACTGGGGCGGGAGGAATCACTTTCTGAATGGCTCACTCACATGGTGGGCACGTTGGCGCTGACTGTTGAGTAAGGACCTCAGCTTGTCTCCAAGTATATCTCTCCATAAAGCTGCTTTAGTGTCCTCATAGCATGCAACTGGCTCTCCTCAAAGTGACTGATCCAAGACACTAAAGCAGAAACTACAAAGCTTTTGATAAGCTAACCTCAGAAGTAACAGATTTTTACTTTCACCATATTCCATCAGTTATTGACCATACGGGGTCAGCCATGATTCATTGTGGTCATTTCACAGTGCATGAGTACCAGGCAGCATGGCTCTCTGGAGGTCAACTTAGAGGCTAGGTGCCACAACAGTAAAGGGTGGCTTTGTGCAAATCACAAGTGTTCCATGAATGAAGCATTTAAAATGGAAACAGGGAGGGAAGATTCTGCATTCCTGACAGATGGAACAGCGTAATTAAAGATACCACGTTATATGGCCTCTGTCTGATTTGGCTAAAGTGAACTGATCATGAGTGAGGGGAAGAAAACCCAGAAAATACAGGCCCACATTGTAGACTGCCTTCCATGTCTAAAAAGGGAACATCAACTTCACCTGTAGATAAATGTGAGCCACACATGCTATCTCAGTGAAAGGATGACACATAAGGATCATAAAACATTAGAACGGAAGGGCTTTTTGAGACCTACTTCCTATCAATAGACTGTTTTCATGGTGCCCTGGAAACTGAGCCAATTCGGTCCCTTTGTTTTACCAAAAGAAACATACTAGTTAAGCGTTGTGCCTTAGGAAGGCAATCCTGGTCACAATGTGGAAAATAGATTAGAGGAGGGAAGAATGGAAGCAGGGATGCCAAGTTGAAACCTCGAGTCCATTTCCCAGTATGAAAAGCCTAGAGTATGATGATGGTGGTAGAAATGCAAAGGAGAGGAAGAGACGTGAAAAACATTCTGAGATAATTCTAGTGAACATGATAGACTTTTGCATTCACAGTGTATTAGTCCGTTTTTCAGACCGCTATAAAGAAATACCTGAGACTGGGTAATTTGTAAAGAAAAGAGGCTTAATTGACTCACAGTTATGCATGGCTGGGGAGGCCTCAGGAAACTTACAATCACGGCAGAAGGCAAAGAGGAAGCAAGGCACATCTTACATGACAGCAGGAGAGAAGAGCAAAGAGGGAAATTGTCAAACAATTATAAAACCATCAGATCACATGAGTCCCACTCACTATCTCGAGAACAGCATGGGGGAAACTGCCCCCATGATCCAATTACCTCCCACCAGGTCCCCCCCTTGACACATGGGGATTACAATTCACTATGAGATTTGGGTAGGAACACAGAGCCAAACCATATCACAAAGTTAAGTCATGTTTTCCTTCACTTCCTCATGAAAGAATGACTTAATATGAGATGATGTAATTTTCAATTACCTTTTTTTTTTTTTTTTTTTTTTTACATCTTTCCTCCTATCCACAGGGCCCACCTTTCCCTAACTACCAGCTCATATCTATGATTTCCTTCAGCACCTTTTTCAAAGTTCACTTACTCCTGGAAGCCCTCACTGACTACTCTCAGCTGATTAGATCACTCCTGCCCTCTACACTTACGGAAGAAGTTGCTTCCATATCATATTACACTACTGAACATCATAGAAGATATTTCTTTCCTATAGCCTAGCTGAGCCATGAAAAGTAGTGACTGATATTAAATAGAACTTTTTGCAAGATCTATTGAGTTAATCAGGGGTATGGTGTTACCTCTACAATCCCGGCTATATGTACCAGATCCTAATCTGAGTTGAAATGAACCTTGATATTTAGTTTACTTTTTGGCTTTGACTACTTTTTACTTGTTTTAAAAATCAGGATAAAACAAAATTAAACAAAAAGAGGTAAAGGGCATTCAATAAAGAGATTTTAATTAACACTGGGCATAAAAATACATTTTACTGCATCTTAAAGGTTTTTTAACATTTGCTGTTTATAGTATCTTGTCTGATTTGAGAGGCTATCAAATCACAGGTAAGTCATACATTGATCCAGGATCAGTCTCTTTCTTTTTTCAGTATATTACATTACTGAGGGATAAACTGGATTTAGAGTTAATTTTAAAAGTTAAATCGGTATTATCTGCAAAATGAATCCATTTAAAATGTTTCTGCATTGGATGGGAGTCTGTCCTAAACACACTCCACAGCTCATCATTCCATGTAGGTGGGTAACCCTGTCCGGAACACAAAGGAAACTTATTCTTGGAGTGTTACTGCCATCTAGTGGAAATTTTACTAACTGTGACTAACTTCTTAAGGCTAATTAGGCCTCCTACTCTCTCTGCCGCCACTCTCACCGTGCCTTTTTTTCTTTTTCCTTTCTTTCTTACTATCACAGGTGCACTCAGGTACACCAAGAAGAGAAAATGCTTGCTCAGTCATTGGAAACTTCTTTGAAAACTGGTGCTTTGTGCCAGCAAGACAATATTTTTATTTGGCCAAAGCTGATTTGTCAGAAAATACATGCATATGCCCTAATTTTTGCAAAAAAAGAAATGCAGGAAGGATTAACTGAAAACTAGTGGGATTGATTACCTAAAGCAAAAGGATGACAATGAATGAGAAAGATGAAAAAAGATGGAACTCTTCTGATTACATTTTTTACTTTTGAACCACATAAATGTTTACACTTTTTTGTTGTTTGTTTTGTTTTGTTTTGTGACGGAGTCTCTGTCACCCACGCTGGAGTGCAGTGGCACGATCTCGGCTCACTGCAACCTCCGCCCTCCGAGTTCAAGCGATTCTCCTGCCTCAGCCTCCCGAGTAGCTGGGATTACAGGCGTCTGCCACCGTGCCCAGCTAATTTTTTGCGTTTTTAACAGATAAGGGGTTGCACTATCTTGGCCAGGCTGGTCTTGAACTCCTGACCTCGTGATCCACCTGCCTCGGCCTCCCACAGTGCTGGGATTATGGGTGTGAGCTACCACGCCCGGCCTAGGTTTTCAAATATAAAATTTAATCACCAGGTTGGGAGGGCTGTAAGTTGAACAAAAATAGAAACAAATCAACCTAAGCATGTATCATATAAAAAATGTAATTATCCAGAACAAGAAAAATAATTATTTCAAGTAACTTTTGAATGTGAAATTCTAACTAGTCACCCTCAGGGAATATTCTAAGGATAATAACTAAGAAAGCCTTGAACTTTACCTGGTAAGGTAAGTTTGTCTTTGGTAGTGGTATTGATGTAGTAATTCTGAAACTACTTAGTGTGTGTTTTGGAATTTCAAATAGATAAACATATTGATCTTGCTGGTGTTGCAGGACTTTTCCTTAGTTCAGCTAAAGACAGGGTCCTTGTCCATCCCATGGTCACCAAAATTTAGGCTCATAGATGGTTTGAAGCTTGAGTAAAGCAGGGTTTTACTGGGTAAAAGGGAAAGGAAAACACGGATCCTCCTAAGGCCAAAGCCCCTGCTAGAAAGCTTCCCACCCACAAGTTCCACACAGGAAGAGGAGGGGCCTTGAATTCCAGGTTCCACACAGGAAGAGGAGCAGCCTTGCATCCTATTTCCACATAGGAAGAGGAGGGGCCTTGCAGGTTCCACACAGGAAGAGGAACCCTGATGCAAAGGTTGTAAACTTCTGTGTCTCCACCCCAGTGTGTACTCTTCCTAGTGCACAAGCCAGTTGGAGTTTTTCCAGGGACCCCCTTCCCACTTGGCTGTCTCACTGGGAACCAGTTTTTCTACTAACCAGTTTTTCTACTATGGGAGGCTTGTGTTTTGTTTTTTTAAAAAGATATGGAGTAAAGGAAGCAGCAAACTCTTTGGTGTTGAATTATGAAATCAGAGGTATCAGTACAAATTCGTGGTCTTTAAAACTATATATTAGCCAGGCACAGTGGCTCATGCCTGTAATCCTAGCACTTGGGGAGGTCGAGGTGGGCAGATCAACTGAGGTCAGGAGTTCAAGACCAGCCTCGGCAACATGGTAAAACCCTGCCTCTACTAAAAATACAAGAAATAGCCAGGTATGACGGTGCACACCTGTAATCCCAGTTACTCAGGAGGCTGAGGCATGAGAATCACTTGAACTGGGGAGGCAGAGGTTGCAGTGCACAGAGATCATACCACTGCACTCCAGCCTGGGCGACAGAGAGAGAGACTCTGTCTCAAAAAAAAAAAAAAGTATTTATTTTCTATTTTGTCCATTGAAAGAGCCTAGAAGCAGTAACCCTCCTGCAGAAGGAGTATACCTGCACCCTGGCTTCCATGCCTAAACACCATAGTCAAAAGACAAAAGCAGAATCCCACGGAGAAATGGCTTATTCCAGGGCTGGGTCAAGGGAAGCAAAAGGTGATCCTGGAACATCTCTTGTTTCAGAGCATCAGAACATGCTCAAAGGCTGATCAGGACCTGCCAAAAGACACAGGAGCCAACCAAGATCAATGACACGAAAGAATATATAACATTGAATTTTTTTTAAATTGCTGAGTCTATACCCATCCTTTAAAGGAGAATAAAAGAAAAAGAAAAGATGCCAATGAATGCATGTAGAAGGAATGATAGAAACAGAAAATAACCATCTCAGAACCACCATAGAAATAATAGATTCAGGCAAGGATCATCAAAGAGTGCCAAAATCATTCAGTGGGAAATTGAGGCATAAAAGAATATTTTTGCAATCTAAAAGTATAACTCCATGCAATATGTATTAATTATGAAGAAGAACTATATCTTTCCAATGCATCTGGAAGTTAGCATTTTTACTAAGTCATCAAACTTAATATGAGTAATAACGGGACAATCAGGCAGCAGATGCCTCCTGGTCTGACACACTGAGAAGGACAGAACACCACTTCTTTAGTGTTCCTGCCAAACTGCAAAACCTGAATCTAATCATGAGGAAACATCACATAATCCCAAGTTAAAGAACATTCAACAAAATACTGGCCTGGGCTCCAAAAATGTCAATGTCAATTAAAGACCAAGGAAAAGCTGGGGAACTGCTCTTGATTAAAGGAAACATAAAAGACATAAATAAGTAATTATATTTAATATTAAATGCAATGTGTAATCTAGATTGGCTTTTGGATGGTTTAAAAAAAAAAAAGCTATATAAGACATTGCAATGGTTTGAATGTGTCCCCTTCAAAATGTAGGTGTTGCTAATGTGATACTATTAAGAGGTGGGGCCTTTAAGAGGTGATTAGGCCATGAGGGCTCCTCCCTCATGAAGGGGATTAAGGCCCTTACAAAAGAGGCTTCATGCAGTGTGCATTCCTTGCCATTCCACCTTCTGCCATGTGAGGACACAGCATTCTTCTCCCTAGAGGCTACAGCCTTCACCAGATAACCCAACCTGCTAATGCAAAGGACCTTGGACTTTGCAGCCTCCAAAACTACGAAAAAATTAATTTCTGTTCTTTACAAATTACCCAGTCTAAGGTATTCTGTAATAGCAGCACAAAACAGGCTAACACAGATATTATTGAAATAATTAGGAAACTGAATAAGAATTCGTATTAGATAATATTAAATGTAATATTAGATAATAAAATTGTATCGACTTCAAGTTTCCCAAGTGTTATAATTCTATTGTAGTTAGATTACAAAATTCTCTAGTTTTAAGTGATACATACTGGAAGTGTTTAGGAATAAAATGTTATACTGTCTACAACTATCTCTCAAATGGTTTGATCTCATTTCATCCATAAAAACTTAGTATGTATCTCAAAAAGATAAGTATCCCTTTTAAAAATAACAATATATCATGCTATTTATAAAGCTTCCCAGGTGATTCTCTTATTCATCTATGAATCAATACTACAGAGATGAAAAGCAGAATTAGTAATCTCAGGGGTTAAATCTGTTAATATGGTGGCAGCAGTTGAGAGCACTGTGTTAAGAACAATTCTGACACAATTAGGCTCAGCCTAAGATAATGCCGTGATTGATTGGCTAGGTCTGCCGTAGTGCCCAGTATGTCCCTGTATATTATCTGAGTCATGTCATAAGCATGAAACACAGAAGACATGAGAAAGCAAGCTGTAGGCCAGAAGTTAGAAAGGAGATCCTAGTATCACTAGTAGAGTCCGATCTGGTCATAGACTGCTGACCTCTCTTCCTCTTCAAATCAGAGTCAGACCTGTTTTCCTGGTTAAATAGTTAATATTATAAGGAAACAAAAGGCAAGTGTGAGAGGGGATAACATGTGTATGTGCATTAAGCCTTGAAGCAGATCTCTTTGATCATGAGAGAGTCCACTGAGGTGGTAGGAAACAGTTGCAGAGAGGAGCTCTTTAGAGAAATAACCACAATAATAATGATGATAATGATGATGATATGCTCAAAAGAGAAGTGAATCTAATGAAAAACTACTTCATTAGAATGAAATTCTAATAGAGGCAACCTAAATAGCAAAGAGAGACCCTCTAAACATAAATGATATGTATTTGGGAATAAGGCATTGCAATAGGAATGCACATGCCATAGTAAACTATGTGTGAATTCAGGGAAGTAAAGGAAGACAAAGGCTTTTAAGAGAAAAATTAAGAAAATTTCATAGTTGGCTGGGCGCAGTGGTTCATGTCTATAATCCCAGCACTTTCGGAGGCCAAGGCAGGCAGATCACCTGAGGTCAGGAGTTTGAGACCAGCCTGGTCAACATGGTAAAACCCCGTCTCTACTAAAAATACAAAAATTAGCCAGGCATGGGGGCAGGCGCCTATAATCCCAGCTACTTGGAAAGCTGAGGCAGGAGAATCGCTTGAACCCAGGAGATGGAGGTTGCAGTGAGCCAAGATCACACTACTGCACTCCAGTCTGGGCGACAGAGCGAGACCTCATCTCAAAAAAAAAAAAAAAAAAAAAAAAAAAAAAAAAAAAATTCATAGTGTTTTTTGAGATAATTATCCTTGGCTACAAGGATCAGTAACAAGGGTGACAGCAGGTGAGCTTAAACAGTGAATTGCTGGGCAAATATCCACATAGAAGTGCTTTTTGTAAAGGCTGTGATGGTCTTTGTGCGAGGCTGGGAGTTTTGTAGTCTTTTGTGATAGTTTGTGTTATCAGGCATTTCATAAGACCTTTTCTCTGCATGGCCTACCCCAGCTCCATTTCTCAGAGAGGATTTTAACACGGTGGACTCCATTTTGATCCTGAGAACTTTTACACTTCCCTCCTTTTCATCCAGATCTTCTCCAAAAGCATCACTGATCAATCAACCTATAGTTGGATTTTGATGTCCCTCAGTGCCAGGATGGATTTGTCCCAGATTGCTAGTTTACTCCCACATTGGAGGGAGTGATTGGTGACTAGGAGTCATGTTGAAACTCTTCTGGCCACATTTGAGCAACAAAGGGAGCTTGAAGTGAAGCTCTCAGGCTAGTCTACCTGGAGTCCATTAATAAGTTTAATTTTGTCTGTTTCGTAGGGGATTGCTATTATCCTCAAGTTCTAGGCCAGCATTATTCTGTTCAGAGTTGTACCTCTGCAAGAATTTAAGAAATAACAAATACAAAGTTTAAAATAAGAAAATACAACACAAAATTAATAGTACTATGACAATTCTAGTTTGCATAATGGTTTTGAGATATGAACCTGGGCCAAAGACAACCAATTGAATAAATCAAATGACCATTATCCTGTAAAGTAAAAATGGTTGGCATTAACAGGGGTAAGAGTCTTATTATGATACGGATTCCTGTTGTAACATCTTGGGAAAGGCTGTCTAGAGCACAAAAACATCTTATCCTGGTTTGCAGATTAAATCTCTCTGTCTACGGCAGCAGGTGGTTTGGTAAATTTTTGTGTGACTCATTATCAGGCACAAGATTTGTTCCTTAAAATTTATCTAGTTTCAGCTTATAGGGCTTCAGGAATGGAGTATTTTCAATTTTTAGCAATTCCATGAAAGAAAGTTAGATTGGAAGGATCTAGAATTCAGGATTTAGTCTAGTCTGTAGGTAGATCACAGGAACTCAAAAACAATGCACAGAGCTACAGTGTAAAAACAGGTGTGTTATAGCTTTTCTTCAGAAACATAACTTTTTCAGTATATATTAATCACATAGGAAGCTCAGATTTAAACATGTCTCTAGGCTAGGAAGCCAAACCAAGGCAGATTTAGATTTTACCTATAGTCTTAAGGTTCCTGGGCCTGCCAGGGAGTGACAACTTTTATCTATTTTTTATAAGTCTGGGAACACTTGAGGCCATTCTATGCACATTCTCAAATATGATGTTTTAATCAAAGCCTTGGTAATATAACTAATGTTTCTGATTGTATTCTGCTATTGAAAAAAAAAAAAAAAAAAAAAAAGCTCCGACATGGTCAACATGACGAAACTCTGTCTCTACGAAAAATTTTAAAAGTAGCTAGATGTGGTCACACATGCCCGTAGTCCCAGCTACCCTAGGGCTGAGGTGGGATGATCACTTAAGCCCAGGATGTAGGGGCAGCAGTGAGCTGAGGTTGTGCCACCGCTCTTCAGCCTAGAAGACAGAGTGAGAAGCTGTCTCAAAGAAAAAAAAAAAAAAAGAGAGAGAGAGAGAGAGATAAGACTTTTACTGAACTTATGCAAATAACCATATTGCCATAAGAAAACTCATGAACAGTTTCCAAATTTTTGAGGAATAGTAAGAATTAAGAGTAAATGCTTCCAGCTTTATTCACAAAAGCATACTTTACCAAAATGTTGTAAACTATAGATAGCTTAAAAGAGAAAATTTTTTTTTTAAGTCTGGAAAACAAAACACTTGAAGAACAACTAATGTTAGATAAAAGTCATAAAAACAGGCTGGGCGTGGTGGCTGAAGCCTGTAATCCCAGCACTTTGGGAGGCCAAGACGAGTGGATCACAAGGTCAGGAGATTGAGACCATCCTGGCTAAGATGGTGAAACCCTGTCTCTACTAAAAAATACAAAAAACTAGCCGGGCGAGGTGGCAGGCGCCTGTAGTCCCAGCTACTTGGGAGGCTGAGGCAGGAGAATGGCGTGAACCCAGGAGGCGGAGCTTGCAGTGAGCTGAGATCCGGCCACTGCAGTCCAGCCTGGGCGACAGAGCGAGACTCCGTCTCCAAAAAAAAATAAAAAAGAAAAGGGGGCAGAGCAAGATGGCCGAATAGGAACAGCTCCAGTCTCCAGCTCCCAGCGCGAGCGACACAGAAGACAGGTGATTTCTGCATTTTCAACTGAGGTACTGGGTACATCTCACTAGGGAGTGCTGGACAATCGGTGCTGGTCAGCTGCTGCTGCCCAACCAGCGAGAGCTGAAGCAGGGTGAGGCATCGCCTCACCTGGGAAGTGCAAGAGGGAAGGGAATCCCTTTTCCTAGCCAGGGGAACTGAGACACACAACACCTGGAAAATCGGGTAACTCCCACCCCAATACTGCGCTTTACCAAGGGTCTTAGCAAACGGGCACACCAGAAGATTATATCCCACACCTGGCTGGGAGGGTCCCACGCCCACGGAGCCTCCCTCATTGCTAGCACAGCAGTCTGCGATCTAACGGTAAGACAGCAGCGAGGCTGGGGGAGGGGCGCCCACCATTGCTGAGGCTTAAGTAGGTAAACAAAGCCGCTGGGAAGCTCGAACTGGGTGGAGCTCACAGCAGCTCAAAGAGGCCTGCCTGTCTCTGTAGACTCCACCTCTGGGGACAGGGCACAGCTAAACAACAACAACAACAACAACAACAACAAATAAAAAAGCAGCAGAAACCTCTGCAGACACAAACGACTCTGACAGCTTTGAAGAGAGCAGTGGATCTCCCAACACGGAGGTTGAGATCTGAGAAGGGACAGACTGCCTGCTCAAGTGGGTCCCTGATCCCTGAGTAGCCTAACTGGGAGACATCCCCTACTAGGGGCAGACTGACACCCCACACCTCACACAGTGGAGTACACCCCTGAGAGGAAGCTTCCAAAGCAAGAATCAGACAGGTACACTCGCTATTCAGCAATATTCTATCTTCTGCAGCCTCTGCTGCTGATACCCAGGCAAACAGGGTCTGGAGTAGACCTCAAGCAATCTCCAACAGACCTACAGCTGAGGGTCCTGACTGTTAGAAGGAAAACTAACAAACAGGAAGGACACCCACAACAAAACCCCGGATCAGTACGTCACCATCATCAAAGACCAGAGGCAGATAAAACCACAAAGATGGGGAAAAGGCAGGGCAGAAAAGCTGGAAATTCAAAAAATAAGAGCGCATCTCCCCCTCCAAAGGAACACAGCTCATCGCCAGCAACGGATCAAACCTGGACGGAGAACGACTTTGACGAGATGAGAGAAGAAGGCTTCAGTCCATCAAACTTCTCAGAGCTAAAGGAGGAATTACGTACCCAGCACAAAGAAACTAAAAATCTTGAAAAAAGAGTGGAAGAATTGATAACTAGAATAATTAATGCAGAGAAGGCCATAAACAAAATGACAGAGATGAAAACCATGACACGAGAAATACGTGACAAATGCACAAGCTTCAGTAACCGACTCGATCAACTGGAAGAAAGAGTATCAGCAATTGAGGATCAAATGAATGAAATGAAGTGAGAAGAGAAACCTAAAGAAAAAAGAAGAAAAAGAAATGAACAAAGCCTGCAAGAAGTATGGGATTATGTAAAAAGACCAAATCTACGTCTGATTGGGGTGCCTGAAAGTGAGGGGGAAAATGGAACCAAGTTGGAAAACACTCTTCAGGATATCATCCAGGAGAACTTCCCCAACCTAGTAGGGCAGGCCAACATTCAAATTCAGGAAATACAGAGAACGCCACAAAGATACTCCTCGAGAAGAGCAACTCCAAGACACATAATTGCCAGATTCACCAAAGTTGAAATGAAGGAGAAAATCTTAAGGGCAGCCAGAGAGAAAGGTCGGGTTACCCACAAAGGGAAGCCCATCAGACTAACAACAGATCTCTCGGCAGAAACTCTACAAGCCAGATGAGAGTGGGGGCCAATATTCAACATTCTTAAAGAAAAGAATTTTAAACCCAGAATTTCTTATCCAGCCAAACTAAGTTTCATAAGTGAAGGAGAAATAAAATCCTTTACAGATAAGCAAATGCTTAGAGATTTTGTCACCACCAGGCCTGCCTTACAAGAGACCCTGAAGGAAGCACTAAACATGGAAAGGAACAACTGGTACCAGCCATTGCAAAAACATGCCAAAATGTAAAGACCATCAAGGCTAGGAAGAAACTGCATCAACTAACGAGCAAAATAACCAGTTAATATCATAATGGCAGGATCAAGTTCACACATAACAATATTAACCTTAAATGTTAATGGACTAAATGCTCCAATTAAAAGACACAGACTGGCAAACTGGATAAAGAGTCAAGACCCATCAGTCTGCTATATTCAGGAGACCCATCTCACATGCAGAGACATACATAGGCTCAAAATAAAGGGATGGAGGAAGATCTACCAAGCAAATGGAGAACAAAAAAAAAGCAGGGGTTGCAGTACTAGTCTCTGATAAAACAGACTTTAAACCATCAAAGATCAAAAGAGACAAAGAAGGCTATTACATAATGGTAAAGGGATCAATTCAACAGGAAGAGCTAACTATCCTAAATATATATGCACCCAATACAGGAGCACCCAGATTCATAAAGCAAGTGCTTAGAGACTTACAAAGAGACTTAGGCTCCCATACAATAATAATGGGAGACTTCAACACCCCACTGTCAACATTAGACAGATCAACGAGACAGAAAGTTAACAAGGATATCCAGGATTTGAACTCAGCTCTGCAGCAAGCAGACCTAATAGACATCTACAGAACTCTCCACCCCAAATCTACAGAATATACATTCTTCTCAGCACCACATCACACTTATTCCAAAATTGACCACATAATTGGAAGTAAAGCACTCCTCAGCAAATGTACAAGAACAGAAATTATAACAAACTGTCTCTCAGACCACAGTGCAATCAAACTAGAACTCAGGATTAAGAAACTCCATCAAAACCACTCAACTACATGGAAACTGAATAACCTGCTCCTGAATGACTACTGGGTACATAACGAAATGAAGGCAGAAATAAAGATGTTCTTTGAAACCAATGAGAACAAAGATACAACTTACCAGAATTCTCTGGGACACATTTAAAGCAGTGTGTAGAGGGAAATTTACAGCTCTAAATGCCCACAAGAGAAAGCTGGAAAGATCTAAAATTGACACTCTAACATCACAATTAAAAGAACTAGAGAAGCAAGAGCAAATACATTCAAAAACTAGCAGAAGGTAAGAAATAACTAAGATCAGAGCAGAACTGAAGGAGATAGAGATACAAAAAAACCCTCCAAAAAATCAATGAATCCAGGAGTTGGTTTTTTGAAAAGATCAACAAAATTGATAGACCGCTAGCAAGACTAATAAAGAAGAAAAGAGAGAAGAATCAAATAGACGCAATAAAAAATGATAAAGGGGATATCACCACCGACCCCACAGAAATACAAACTACCATCAGAGAATACTATAAACACCTCTACGCAAATCAACTAGAAAATCTAGAAGAAATGGATAATTTCCTGGACACTTACACTCTTCCAAGACTAAACCAGGAAGAAGTTGAATCCCTCAATAGACCAATAGCAGGCTCTGAAATTGAGGCAATAATTAATAGCCTACCAACCAAAAAAAGTCCAGGACCAGATGGATTCACAGCTGAATTCTACCAGAGGTACAAGGAGGAGCTGGTACCATTCCTTCTGAAACTATTCCAATCAATAGAAAAAAAGGGAATCCTCCCTAACTCATTTTATGAGGCCAACATCATCCTGATACCAAAGTCTGGCAGAGACACAACAAAAAAAGAGAATTTTAGACCAATATCCCTGATGAACATCGATGCAAAAATCCTCAGTAAAATACTGGCAAACCGGATCCAGCAGCACATCAAAAAGCTTATCCACCATGATCAAGTGGGCTTCATCCCTGGGATGCAAGGCTGTTTCAACATATGCAAATCAATAAACGTAATCCAGCATATAAACAGAACCAAAGACAAAAACCACATGATTATCTCAATAGATGCAGAAAAGACCTTTGACAAAATTCAACAGCCCTTCATGCTAAAAACGCTCAATAAATTCGGTATTGATGGAATGTATCTCAAAATAATAAGAGCTATTTATGACAAACCCACAGCTAATGTCATACTGAATGGGCAAAAACTGGAAAAATTCCCTTTGAAAACTGGCACAAGACAGGGATGCCCTCTCTCACCACTCCTATTCAACATAGTGTTGGAAGTTCTGGCTAGGGCAATCAGGCAAGAGAAAGAAATCAGGGGTATTCAGTTAGGAAAAGAAGAAGTCAAATTGTCCCTGTTTGCAGATGACATGATTCTATATTTAGGAAACCCCATTGTCTCAGCCCAAAATCTCCTTAAGCTGATAAGAAACTTCAGCAAAGTCTCAGGATACAAAATCAATGTGCAAAAATTACAAGCATTCTTATACACTAGTAACAGTCGAACAGAGAGCCAAATCATGAATGAACTTCCATTCACAATTGCTTCAAAGAGAATAAAATACCTAGGAATCCAACTTACAAGGGATGTAAAGGACCTCTTCAAGGAGAACTACAAACCACTTCTCAGTGAAATAAAAGAGGACACACACAAATGGAAGAACATACCATGCTCATGGATAGGAAGAATCAATATCGTGAAAATGGCCATACTGCCCAAGGTCATTTATAGATTCAATGCCATCCCCATCAAGCTACCAATGAGTTTCTTCACAGAATTGGAAAAAACTGCTTTAAAGTTCATATGGAACCAAAAAAGAGCCCGCATTGCCAAGACAATCCTAAGTCAAAAGAACAAAGCTGGAGGAATCATGCTACCTGACTTCAAACTATACTACAAGGTTACAGTAACCAAAACAGCATGGTACTGGTACCAAAACAGAGATATAGACCAATGGAACAGAACAGAGTCCTCAGAAATAATACCACACATCTACAGCCATCTGATCTTTGACAAACCTGAGAGAAACAAGAAATGGGGAAAGGATTCCCTACTTAATAAATGGTGCTGGGAAAATTGGCTAGCCATAAGTAGAAAGCTGAAACTGGATCCTTTCCTTACTCCTTATACGAAGATTAATTCAAGATGGATTAGAGACTTAAATGTTAGACCTAATACCATAAAAACCCTAGAAGAAAACCTAGGTAATACCATTCAGGATATAGGCATGGGCAAGGACTTCATGTCTAAAACACCAAAAACAATGGCAACAAAAGCCAAAATTGACAAATGGGATCTAATTAAACTAAAGAGCTTCTGCACAGCAAAAGAAATTACCATCAGAGTGAACAGGCAACCCACAGAGTGGGAGAAAATTTTTGCAATCTACTCATCTGACAAAGGGCTAATATCCAGGACCTACAAAGAACTCAAACAAATTTACAAGAAAAAAAACAAACAACCCCATGAAAAAGTGGGCAAAGGATATGAACAGACATTTCTCAAAAGAAGACATTCATACAGCCAACAGACACATGAAAAAATGCTCATCATCACTGGCCATCAGAGAAATGCAAATCAAAACCACAACGAGATACCATCTCACACCAGTTAGCATGGCAATCATTAAAAAGTCAGGAAACAACAGGTGCTGGAGAGGATGTGGAGAAATAGGAACATTTTTACACTGTTGTTGGGATTGTAAACTAGTTCAACCAGTTATGGAAAACAGTATGGCGATTCCTCAAGGATCTAGAACTAGAAGTACCATATGACCCAGCCATCCCATTACTGGGTATATACCCAAAGGATCATAAATCATGCTGCTATAAAGACACATGCACACGTATGTTTATTGTGGCACTGTTCACAATAGCAAAGACTTGGAATCAACCCAAATGTCCATCAGTGACAGACTGGATTAAGAAAATGTGGCACATATACACCATGGAATACTATGCAGCCATAAAAAAGGATGAGTTCGTGTCCTTTGTAGGGACATGGATGCAGCTGGAAACCATCATTCTCAGCAAACTATCACAAGAACAGAAAACCAAACACCGCATGTTCTCACTCATAGGTGGGAACTGAACAATGAGATCACTTGGACTCGGGAAGGGGAACATCACACACCGGGGCCTATCATGGGGAGGGGGGAGGGGGGAGGGATTGCACTGGGAGTTATACCGGATGTAAATGACGAGTTGATGGGTGCTGACGAGTTGATGGGTGCTGACGAGTTGATGGGTGCAGCACACCAACATGGCACAAGTATACATATGTAACAAACCTGCACATTATGCACATGTACCCTAGAACTTAAAGTATAATAATAAAAAAAGTTACAAAAACATTTCTTTATCATTTATATAATATCATGTAGTTAATTTTTATTCTACCTGATCTATTGATTAGCAGTTTCATAAACCCATTAGTTTCTTCATTCGAATTTTGAAAAAAATTATATTTAATTCATTAATCTTAAAGTTATTAGAAACCTGTATTTAAGAGTACTTGTTAGAGTCTTTTCCATAAATCTGATTGGAAATGCTTTTAGAGAAGGACTTAAAACAGTAACTAAGGAACTAAGGACTTAAAACAGTAACTATGGATGACAAAAACTTAGAACGGCTGTGTTAAAAATCTGATGGAAGTTGATCACAATCAGCAATTGGCAAGAAAATTTAGTTATTTTCATGGCAGACAACATAATAGTGACTGATTTCATATTAGATGTCTAAGAGTTTTATACAATTTAGAAATATTCATAGCAATAACATGCCCATAAATGTAATTGAAAGGCGATCTAGTATCACTTATTGTCTGACAATGTTTTCCATATAATTTGCCAATTAAGCCTAATTATTTAATATCTCTACAAGATGAGAGATACATTCCTTGAGGTTCTCCCAGGGCCTATCTAGAAAATCTCAAATTAATTCTAAATCAAGAAGATTTAATTTACAGTTTTAATCCTAGGAAAGTCTGTCAAAGATGTCAAAAAGTTCAAAACATTTGATTGAAAGAGAATCACAGGTCACTGTGAAATAATATTCATTTAACAAGAGCGATAATCAAACGATTTCAAACGCAATACAGAAAGGTACATGGATTTTTAAAACCTTAACCCTTTCAAAGCTCAGTTTTCCCAAGTAATCAAAAACCTGGTGAAGACAACATTGAAATTTATCTTGATAAAATGTAGTATTTTGTGGAGGTTTTTAGGCCAGTTATCAAAAAGGTAAAGAAAAACTTCCTGCATTGTGATTGCTTCTTCTTCTGGGAAGCCTGTTTAGATAACCTGGAAGTCAAAACTGATGAAAAGGACACTGCATTTAATTACACACAGAAAGAATGTGTCCAAAGTTATCAAGGTACACCATATTGTAGAGGAATGTAAATAAGAAAATGGTATATTGAGCAGAGGAATGCATGGGCTCTTGAAAAAAGTAAGAGTGTATGAAATTTGCTGGCTACATGGAACAATTCAAACATAACAAGAAAAGCCAAGAGTACAGAATCTAATTATACTGAAGGAAAACATTGTTTTTGTAAGCCTTCAAACAGAACATTTCAGGGACAAATCATAACAGCAGAATTAGAACTGAACAAGAGAAGTTACAGAAGCTGACAAAAAAGTTGAAGGAAGAGTTTTCATTCCAGGCAAACAAAAAGATACGCCTTCTTAAGGGGAGAAAGAGCTGAAGGCAATGATGCACAGCCTACAAATCATGTGCAACAAGATAAAGCAAAAATTGAACTTCTGAGATATGAATCTGAGAAGCTTTAAGAGAAAAACTCTTAGAGAAATACAAGAAATGAAATTATCATTCTGATTGAAAAAGACAACATTTCCAAACTAAAATTAAGGAAATGAGTTATGTGGCAGAAATAGAAACTGTCTGCAGTTTAGAAGATGGCTGTTAAACAGATTTTAAAATTAAAAATCGAAGCCTCTTCTAATTTTTACTAAAAGAAGATCGATACTTTAAAAAACCTTGTTGTTCTAACACAGAGGACCAAATTTTTAGTTTTATATTACTGTATTTTTAATATCCAAGCTCAATCTTTAGAAAGACATAAATAATTCCCTTCTAATCATAGCCAACTTGATCATATACAAAATTTCTTTCATAAACATATCGTTCACAAACATTATCACAACTTATTCAGTCCTTTAACAACATGCTGAAACTTTCTGCCTTGTCCTATACTTTCTATTTCGTGAATAACTAATCATTTTACTTAAGGACAAAAATTTATCACACAGGATTCTTTTTATCTAAAATTATTATCTTTTCTTTTTAACATATCTAACCAAAAATACATCTGAATAACCCAGGACTTTTTTTACATCTCTCTATCCTATTTACTAGTTCTGTTCTGTCTTGTTTTTATTTCCTTTCTAAATCCATATCTTGAAACAAATTAGACAAAATTATTGTTTTTCCTCAATTAGAAAAACACATTTTATGTCTTTCTTACAGTTTTTCTCATCAAAAACATATTTTTGGTACACTTTACTTATACAATTATATATATACTAATCAGAAATTTAACTAAGCGTAACCTTAATTTTTACCAAGCAATTATCAACTGTATGTTATATATCAATATTTTCTAGATGAGAACAATTTTATAATTTTTAGAAACCTATTTTTCTATTACATAATTTTTAATGTATATGAGTACATCCAAATATATTTAGTATTTCTATAAAAATTTAAGAAACCAAGAACAAACATATTTATATTCAGCATTTTTTTTTTTTTTTTTTTTTTTTTTTTTTGAGACAGGGTCTCACTCTGTCACCCAGGCTGGAGTGCAGTGGCGTGATCTCGACTCACTGCAACCTCCACCTCCCATGTTCAAGCCTCCAGAGTAGCTGCGACTACAGGTGCTCACCACCATGCCCAGCTAACTTTTGTACTTTTTGGTAGAGACAGGGTTTCACCATGTTGGCCAGGCTGCACAGCAATTTGTTTAAGTTTTTTATTTTATTTGAAATGATCCAAACATTTAATGAGTATCTATTACTTAATTTAATATAACATAACTTTAAGATTTTGAATTATATGAAAGCTTATTTATAAATATTTATCTTGTTTACATTACCTATTTTTAACCATTATGTATAGATTACTTACTAAAACTGAGATATTTGACAAAGCTAGCTATTTTTCTTGTTAACTACTTTTATAGCTTGTGAATATCAGGTGTTCACCTAAGTAAGAACCTTAAAGTTAAATATATATGCATTTTGCCAATAACTCAGAAGCTGTTTCTCAAATAGTTATTTCTATTAAACCAATAATACTGAATTAGTCTTATTTATCAAAGAATTGCACAAAGATCTGTTTTAGACTTATAGTATATAGTTGCATATGTTTATATGTTTATAAAGGTTATAAAACTATAAAGCTATATGTTTATAGCTTATATGTTTATAGTTTTATAACCTTTGTGTCAAACTCTGACACCTTAAAACAACTAATGAAGAAAAAGATAAAACTGTCTGAGCAATAAACCCAGGAAAAATGTGTGTTTACAATCTTGAAGTCATTTTTATTTTTATTTTAACAACAATTTTTAAACCAACTTTTTACTAAAGATTTACTTAAGTCACATGAACTAAAAGGCATTTGGGTTAATTAGTATATATTTTATGTAAACACTCATTTATCTAAGCCAATTTAAATAGAATTTCTTAAAGGGGTTCTAGATAACTATGTCATATTTTACCATGTAGACACAACATACAACGTAATGTATGTACATATGCATAAATACACTTAAACATATATACATACACAAAGATATTATAACTTTCATTTTAGAGCTTTAGTCATGAGATAGCAATACAAATTCACCAGTTAATAGAAATAATAGGTGGATGCAAATTATATTTCTGACAAAATGAGACCTGTTCACATGGTTAAACTTTATTTGCCCCAATAGGTCATCTAATGAAGGCCGTGAGCTACAATTTTGGGTAAAGAAGTTTGGTTTTTTTTTTTTTTTTTTTTTTTTTGTATCTGTTTTTATGCCAGTACCATTTTTTATTTGCTATAACTTTGTAGTAGATTTTCTTTTTTTTTTTTTTTTTTTTTTTCTCTCTTTTTTTTTTTTTTTTTTTTTTTTTTTTATTATACTTTAAGTTCTAGGGTACATGTGCATAACGTGCAGGTTTGTTACATATGTAAACTTATGCCATGTTGGTGTGCTGCACCCATCAACTCGTCAGCACCCATCAATTCATCATTTATATCATGTATAACTCCCCAATGCAATCCCTCCCTCCTCCCCCCTCCCCCCTCCCCATGATAGACCCCAGTGTGTGATGTTCCCCTTCCCGAGTCCAAGTGATCTCATTGTTCAGTTCCCACCTATGAGTGAGAACATGCGGTGTTTGGTTTTCTCTTCTTGTGATAGTTTGCTAAGAATGATGGTTTCCAGCTGCATCCATGTCCCTACAAAGGACGCAAACTCATCCTTTTTGATGGCTGCATAGTATTCCATGGTGTATATGTGCCACATTTTCTTAATCCAGTCTGTCACAGATGGACATTTGGGTTGATTCCAAGTCTTTGCTATTGTGAATAGTGCCGCAATAAACATACGTGTACATGTGTCTTTGTAGTAGACTAATTTATAATCCTTTGGGTATATACCCAGTAGTGGGATGGCTGGGTCATATGGTACATCTAGTTCTAGATCCTTGAGGAATTGCCATACTGTTTTCCATAATGGTTGAACTAGTTTACAATCCCACCAACAGTGTAAAAGTGTTCCTATTTCTCCACATCCTCTCCAACACCTGTTGTTTCCTGACTTCTTAATGATTGCCATTCTAACTGGTGTGAGATGGTATCTCATTGTGGTTTTGATTTGCATTTCTCTGATGGCCAGTGATGATGAGCATTTTTTCATGTGTCTGTTGGCTGTATGAATATCTTCTTTTGAGAAATGTCTGTTCATATCCTTTCCCCACTTTTTGATGGGGTTGTTTGTTTTTTTCTCGTATATTTGTTTGAGTTCTTTGTAGATTCTGGATATTAGCCCTTTGTCAGATGAGTAGGTTGCAAAAATTTTCTCCCATTCTGTAGGTTGCCTGTTCACTCTGATGGTAGTTTCTTTTGCTGTGCAAAAGCTCTTTAGTTTAATTAGATCCCATTTGTCAATTTTGGCTTTTGCTGCCGTTGCTTTTGGTGTTTTAGACATGAAGTCCTTGCCCATGCCTATGTCCTGAATGGTACTACCTAGATTTTCTTCTAGGGTTTTTATGGTATTAGGTCTAACATTTAAGTCTCTAATCCATCTTGAATTAATCTTCGTATAAGGGGTAAGGAAAGGATCCAGTTTCAGCTTTCTACTTATGGCTAGCCAATTTTCCCAGCACCATTTATTAAATAGGGAATCCTTTCCCCATTTCTTGTTTCTCTCAGGTTTGTCAAAGATCAGATGGCTGTAGATGTGCGGTATTATTTCTGAGGACTCTGTTCTGTTCCATTGGTCTATAGCTCTGTTTTGGTACCAGTACCATGCTGTTTTGGTTACTGTAGCCTTGTAGTATAGTTTGAAGTCAGGTAGCGTGACACCTCCAGCTTTGTCCTTTTGACTTAGGATTGTCTTGGCAATGCGGGCTCTTTTTTGGTTCCATATGAACTTTAAAGCAGTTTTTTCCAATTCTGTGAAGAAACTCATTGGTAGCTTGATGGGGATGGCATTGAATCTATAAATAACCTTGGGGAGTATGGCCATTTTCACGATATTGATTCTTCCTATCCATGAGCATGGTATGTTCTTCCATTTGTTTGTGTCCTCTTTGATTTCACTGAGCAGTGGTTTGTAGTTCTCCTTGAAGAGGTCCTTTACATCCCTTGTAAGCTGGATTCCTAGGTATTTTATTCTCTTTGAAGCAATTGTGAATGGAAGTTCATTCCTGATTTGGCTCTCTGCTTGTCTGTTGCTGGTGTATAAGAATGCTTGTGATTTTTGCACATTAATTTTGTATCCTGAGACTTTGCTGAAGTTGCTTATCAGCTTAAGGAGATTTTGGGCTGAGACAATGGGGTTTTCTAAATATACAATCATGTCATCTGCAAACAGGGACAATTTGACTTCTTCTTTTCCTAACTGGATACCCTTGATTTCTTTCTCTTGCCTGATTGCCCTAGCCAGAACTTCCAACACTATGTTGAATAGGAGTGGTGAGAGAGGGCATCCCTGTCTTGTGCCAGTTTTCAAAGGGAATTTTTCCAGTTTTTGCCCATTCAGTATGATATTAGCTGTGGGTTTGTCATAAATAGCTCTTATTATTTTGAGGTACGTTCCATCAATACCGAATTTATTGAGCGTTTTTAGCATGAAGGGCTGTTGAATTTTGTCAAAAGCCTTTTCTGCATCTATTGAGACAATCATGTGGTTCTTGTCTTTGGTTCTGTTTATATGCTGGATTACGTTTATTGATTTGCGAATGTTGAACCAGCCTTGCATCCCAGGGATGAAGCCCACTTGATCATGGTGGATAAGCTTTTTGATGTGCTGCTGAATCCGGTTTGCCAGTATTTTATTGAGGATTTTTGCATCAATGTTCATCAGGGATATTGGTCTAAAATTCTCTTTTTTTGTTGTGTCTCTGCCAGGCTTTGGTATCAGGATGATGTTGGCCTCATAAAATGAGTTAGGGAGGATTCCCTCTTTTTCTATTGATTGGAATAGTTTCAGAAGGAATGGTACCAGCTCCTCCTTGTACCTCTGGTAGAATTCAGCTGTGAATCCATCTGGCCCTGGACTTTTTTTGGTGGGTAGGCTATTAATTGTTGCCTCAATTTCAGAGCCTGCTATTGGTCTATTCAGGGATTCAACTTCTTCCTGGTTTAGCCTTGGGAGAGTGTAAGTGTCCAGGAAATTATCCATTTCTTCTAGATTTTCTAGTTGATTTGCGTAGAGGCGTTTATAGTATTCTCTGATGGTAGTTTGTATTTCTGTGGGGTCAGTGGTGATATCCCCTTTATCATTTTTTATTGCATCTATTTGATTCCTCTCTCTTTTTTTCTTTATTAGCCTTGCTAGCGGTCTGTCAATTTTGTTGATCTTTTCAAAAAACCAACTCCTGGATTCATTGATTTTTTGGAGGGTTTTTTGTGTCTCTATCTCCTTCAGTTCTGCTCTGATCTTAGTTATTTCTTGCCTTCTGCTAGCTTTTGAATGTGATTGCTCTTGCCTCTCTAGTTCTTTTAATTGTGATGTTAGAGTGTCAATTTTAGATCTTTCCTGCTTTCTCTTGTGGGCATTTAGTGCTATAAATTTCCCTCTACACACTGCTTTAAATGTGTCCCAGAGATTCTGGTATGTTGTATCTTTGTTCTCATTGGTTTCAAAGAACATCTTTATTTCCGCTTTCATTTCGTTATGTACCCAGTAGTCATTCAGGAGCAGGTTGTTCAGTTTCCATGTAGTTGAGCGGTTTTGATTGAGTTTCTTAGTCCTGAGTTCTAGTTTGATTGCACTGTGGTCTGAGAGACAGTTTGTTATAATTTCTGTTCTTTTACATTTGCTGAGGAGTACTTTACTTCCAATTATGTGGTCAATTTTGGAATAAGTGCGATGTGGTGCTGAGAAGAATGTATATTCTGTTGATTTGGGGTGGAGAGTTCTATAGATGTCTATTAGGTCCGCTTGGTGCAGAGATGAGTTCAATTCCTGGATATCCTTGTTAACTTTCTGTCTCGTTGATCTGTCTAATGTTGACAGCGGAGTGTTGAAGTCTCCCATTATTATTGTATGGGAGTCTAAGTCTCTTTGTAAGTCTCTAAGGACTTGCTTTATGAATCTGGGTGCTCCTGTATTGGGTGCATATATATTTAGGAGAGTTAGCTCTTCCTGTTGAATTGATCCCTTTACCATTATGTAATGGCCTTCTTTGTCTCTTTTGATCTTTGATGGTTTAAAGTCTGTTTTATCAGAGACTAGGATTGCAACCCCTGCTTTTTTTTGTTCTCCATTTGCTTGGTAGATCTTCCTCCATCCCTTTATTTTGAGCCTATGTATGTCTCTGCATGTGAGATGGGTCTCCTGAATACAGCAGACTGATGGGTCTTGACTCTTTATCCAGTTTGCCAGTCTGTGTCTTTTAATTGGAGCATTTAGTCCATTAACATTTAAGGTTAATATTGTTATGTGTGAACTTGATCCTGCCATTATGATATTAACTGGTTATTTTGCTCGTTAGTTGATGCAGTTTCTTCCTAGCCTCGATGGTCTTTACATTTTGCCAAGTTTTTGCGATGGCTGGTACCGGTTGTTCCTTTCCATGTTTAGGGCTTCCTTCAGGGTCTCTTGTAAGGCAGGCCTGGTGGTGACAAAATCTCTAAGCATTTGCTTATCTGTAAAGGATTTTATTTCTCCTTCACTTATGAAACTTAGTTTGGCTGGATATGAAATTCTGGGTTTAAAATTCTTTTCTTTAAGAACGTTGAATATTGGCCCCCACTCTCTTCTGGCTTGTAGAGTTTCTGCCGAGAGATCTGCTGTTAGTCTGATGGGCTTCCCTTTGTGGGTGACCCGACCTTTCTCTCTGGCTGCCCTTAAGATTTTTTCCTTCATTTCAACTTTGGTGAATCTGGCAATTATGTGTCTTGGAGTTGCTCTTCTGGAGGAGTATCTTTGTGGCGTTCTCTGTATTTCCTGAATTTGAATGTTGGCCTGCCCTACTAAGTTGGGGAAGTTCTCCTGGATGATATCCTGAAGAGTGTTTTCCAACTTGGTTCCATTTTCCCCCTCACTTTCAGGCACCCCAATCAGACGTAGATTTGGTCTTTTTACGTAATCCCATACTTCTTGCAGGCTTTGCTCATTTCTTTTTCTTCTTTTTTCTTTTGGTTTCTCTTCTCGCTTCATTTCATTCATTTGATCTTCAATCGCTGATACTCTTTCTTCCAGTTGATCGAGTCGGTTACTGAAGCTTGTGCATTTGTCACGTATTTCTCGTGTCATGGTTTTCATCTCTGTCATTTCGTTTATGATCTTCTCTGCATTAATGAGTCTAGCTGTCAATTCTTCCACTCTTTTTTCAAGATTTTTAGTTTCTTTGCGCTGGGTACGTAATTCCTCCTTTAGCTCTGATAAGTTTGATGGACTGAAGCCTTCTTCTCTCCTCTCGTCCAAGTCATTCTCTGACCAGCTTTGATCCGTTGCTGGTGATGGGCTGCGCTCCTTTGCAGGGGGAGATGCGCTCTTATTTTTTGAATTTCCAGCTTTTCTGCCCTGCTTCTTCCCCATCTTTGTGGTTTTATCTGTCTCTGGTCTTTGATGGTGGTGACGAACTGATGGGGTTTTGGTATAGGTGTCCTTCCCGTTTGATAGTTTTCCTTCTGACAGTCAGAAGGACTCTCTGTTGGTCTGTTGGAGATTGCTTGAGGTCCACTCCAGACCCTGTTTGCCTGGGTATCAGCAGCAGAGGTTGCCGAAGATAGAATATTGCTGAACAGCGAGTGTACCTGTCTGATTCTTCCTTTGGAAGTGTCCTCTCAGGGGTGTACTCCACCCTGTGAGTTGTGGGGTGTCAGACTGCCCCTAGTGGGGGATTTCTCCCAGCTAGGCTACTCAGGGGTCAGGGACACACCTGAGCAGGCAGTCTGTCCGTTCTCAGATCTCAACCTCCGCGTTGGGAGATCCGCGGCTCTCCCCAAAGCTGTCAGACAGAGTCGTTCGCGTCTGCACCGGCTCCCGCTACTTCCCCTGTTGGTCTTCAGCTGTGCGCTGTCCCCAGAGGTGGAGACTACAGAGACAGGCAGGCTTCCTTGAGCTGCTGTGAGCTCCACCCAGTTCGAGCTTCCCAGAGGCTTTGTTTACCTACTTAAGCCTCAGCAATGGCGGGCGCCCCTCCCCCAGCCTCGCTGCTGCCTTGCGGATAGATCGCGGCAGACTGCTGTGTTAGCAGTGAGGGAGGCTTCGTGGGCGTGGGACCCTCCCGGCCAGGTGTGGGATATATTCTCCTGGAATGCCTGTATGCTTACAGCGCAGTATTGGGGTGGGAGTTACCCGATTTTCCAGGTGTTGTGTGTCTCAGTTCCCCTGGCTAGGAAAACGGATCCCCTTCCCCCTTGCGCTTCCAGGTGAGGCGATGCCTCGCCCTGCTTCAGCTCTCGCTGGTCAGGCTGCAGCAGCTGACCAGCACCGATTGTCCGGCACTCCCTAGTGAGATGACCCCAGTACCTCAGTTGAAAATGCAGAAATCACCGGTCTTCTGTGTCAGAAGTTTGGTTTTAAAAGATTTTTTTTTCAGTTGCAAATGAGTTTAGGGCTAAATTTTCAAAGTTTATATTTTAGCTAGGACTGGCTGACTGGTATAAAAACAAACAATCTAATATCCCTGAATTCTTGGTAACAAATATATATATATTTGTTTGCTGGTTTGATTTAACTAGTCAATGCAGATGGCAAAGCATTTTAGAGGTTTTTCGTTTTGTTTTGTTGCTTTTCCTTTTGGCCCCTGTGCACCAAACAAAGCAATTTTTATGACAGATAGAGATACTTGATATAATTGCTCTGAGACCTAACTTTTATACACATTTATTTAGGTTTTTTTCATTTTAAACTTCAATCCTTCATTAAATATTTCATCACCTTAAGCAATTGTTAGACAGGCAAACCTAAATTTATACTTCCAAAAGCTCTCTAGGGAGTTGGGTACCATAACGCTGTTATAATTTGTAAAACCATTAATTTCAAAGCCATTTAATACTCACCCTCTCTCTTTTTTGGGCTGGAATATCATAAGTAGTGAGTTTTATTTCAACATCAGAAGAAAGGTCAGCAGATTCAAGGCAGGCAAAAAAGAGAGACAGAGATAAGCAAAAAACTTAGTAGGCTCTACATGTTAACTATAGTTGTAGATTTTTTAGGTTCAAATAATGTAAATTGAGCTCTACATTTTCCTTGATGCAATTTGCATATCAGTTTTTAAATGTGCATGAGAATGAATAATACTATAGCTGGCCAGAGTCTCAGAAAACCTTGGCATGACTTAATGTTTGAGATTGCCATTCCACTTCTTAAAAATCTCTCAAGAGCAAAGACTATCTTATAAATCCTGTCAGACAGTATCAGGAGCTTGGACTGGTATTTTAGATTGTCGTGATTGTCTTAGTGGCTTTTAAGTAGTCATCTTGTATCTACCATTTAGTATGTTTATTTTTGCTCTTGAAAGATTTTTAGAAACAAGCAAGGGAAGCAGCTAAATCACTTAAATAACCAGAGACCAAAATTAAACCAAGATAAATGTTCAGAAAAATTGTAACTCAAGTGTGCAGATCAAACAAAATATTAAATTAGGCACACAGAAAGAACCACAAGTAAATTTACCAGAAAAGACATGCCCACTGATAGAATGTAAGTTCTGTAAAAACCAGAGTACTCAAACCAAAAGGATACTTAAAGAATTTGCCAGAAAAGATAGAAAGTTTTTTTAACATCCCAAGAGGATATATAAGGTCCTTTATATAAAGTGGCGTCATAACCAAACCAAATCCCAAATAAAGTCAAAAGCTTCTATCAAAAAGAGAGAGACTCGGCCTGAGAGAAGACTCACCAGTGCAGAAAAGATGAGCCATGGAAGTGGAGGGCTCAAAGAGCTCAAGCAATATTGTACGCTAGTTCTAAGAATCATCCGTTCTTTACAAAAATGATACTGCTTCAGATCCCACTTCTTTATTTTTTATTTCAATAGCTTTTAGGGTACAAATGGTTTTTGGTTACATGGATGAATTGCACAATGATTAACTGAGATTTTAGTGCACCCATCCCTTCAGGTTTTTTGTTGTTGTTGTTGTTTGTTTGTTTTTGCTCAGGATACTTTTGTGGTTCCATATAAATTTTAGGATTTTTTTTCTATACCTGTGAAGAATATCATTGGTATTCTGATAGAAATTACACTGAATCTGTAGATTGCCTTGGGCAGTAGGGACACTTTAACATATTTATTCTTCCAATCCATGAACATGAAATATCTTTCCTTTTTTGTGTCTTCTTCAATTTCTTGCATCAATGTTTTGTAGTTTTCATTGTGGAGATCTTTTACTTCTTTGGTTAATTTGGTATTTTATTTTATTTGTAGCAATTGTAAAGGGGATTATATTCTTGATTTCTTTTTCAGATTGTTCACTTAGCATATAGAAATGCTACTAATTTTTGTGTGTTGATTTTGTATCCTGAAACTTGACTGAATTTGTTTATCAGTTCTAATCATTTTTTGGTCAAGTCTTTAGGTTTTTCCAAATATGAGATTATATCATCTGTAAACAAGTATAATTTGACTTCTTCCTTTCCAATTTGAATGTCCTTTATTTCTTTCTCTTGTCTGGTTGCTCTAAATAGTACTTCCAGTACTATGTTGAATAATAGTGGTGAAAGTGGGTATCCTTGTCTTGTTCCACATCTAAGAGGAAAGGCTTTCAGTTTTTCCCCATTCAGTATGTGTCAGCATGTGGGTCTGTCATATATGGCTTTTATTATGCTGAGGTCTGTTCCTTCTACCTGATTTTTGAGGGATGTTGAATTGTCTCAAATGCTTTTTCACCATCAACTGAAAAAATTATATGGTTTTTGCTCTTCATTCTGTTGATATGAGGTACCACATTGATTTGTATATGTTGAACCATCTTTGCATCCCTGGAATAAATCCCATTTGGTCATGATGAATGATCTTTTTAATGTGTTGTTGAATTTGATTTGCTAAAATTCTGTTGATGATTATTGGCCTCCTAGAATGAGTCAAAAAATATTCCCTTCTCCTCTATTTTTTGGAATAGTTTGAGTCGGATTGATATTGGTTCTTCTTTAAATGTTTGATAAAATTCAGCAGTAAAGCCATTGGGTCCTGGCTTTTGTTTTGCTGGGAGACGTTTTATTATGTCTTCAATAAGTCCATTTGGTCCATATTGCAGAATAAGTCTCATGTTTCTTTACTGATTTTTCTGTCTGGATTAACTGTCCAATGCTGAAAACGTGGTGTTGAAGTCTCCAACTCTGATTGTATTGGAGTCTATCTCTCTCTTTAGCTCTAATAATATTTGCTTTATGTGTCTGGGTACTCCAGTGGTGGGTGCATATATACTTAAAATTGTTATATCCTCTTTCTGAATTGACCCCTTTATCTTTATGTAGTGACCTTCTTTGTCTCTTCCAGTTTTTGTCCTGAAATCTATTTTATCCAATATAAGGATAGTTACTTCTGCTCTTTTTTGGTTTCCATTGGCATGGAGTATCTTTTTCCACCCCTTTATTTTCTGTGTATGTGTCTTTACAAGTGAAATGTGTTTCTTGTAAGCAGTAGATCACTGGGTTTGCTTTTTTATCCATTCAGCCACTGTGTGTCTTTTCATTAGAGAGTTTAGTCCATTTGTATTCAATGTTGTTATTAATAAGTAAAGATTTACTTCTTCCATTTTGTTGTTTTCTGGCTGTTTCGTGATCTTCTCTTTCTTCCTTCTTTCTTGTCTTCCTTTTAGTGAAGGTGATTTTTGCTAACTGTATGTTTTTATCTCTTACTTTCTATTTGTATGTATCTGTTGTAAGTTTTTTTATTTGAAGTTACCATGAGGCTTGTAAATAATGTCGTAAGCCGTTAGTTTAAACTGCTAACAACACAGATTGCATAAACAAACAAGCAGAGAAAATAAAAACTCTACACTTTAACTATATCCCCCACTTTTTACCTTGTTTTTTCTATTTATATCTTATTGTGCTGTCTATGCCTTAAAATTTTCTTGTAGTTACTATTTTTGATAGGTTCATGTTTCAGTATTTTTATGCAAGATATGATTAGTTTTCACACCACAATTATAGTGTTGTAATATTCTTTGTTTTTCTCTGTACCTATTATCAGTGAGTTTTATACCTTCAGATGATTTCTCAATCATTTCTTAATCTCATTAATGTTCTTTTCTTTCAGATTGAAGAACTCCTTTTAGCATTTCTTGGAGGACAGGTCTTGGGTTGATGAAGTCTCTCAGCATTTGTTTGTCTTGAAAAGTCTTTATTTCTCTTTTATGTTTGAAGGATATTTTCACTGGATATACTATTCTAGGATAAAATATTTTTTTACCTTGAGCACTTTAAATATGTCATGCCACTTTCTCCCGGCCTATAAAGTTTCCACCGAAAAGTCTGCTACCAGATGTATTGGAGCTCCCTTGTATGTTATTTGTTTATTTTCTCTTGCTGCTTTTAGGATCCTTTCTTTATCCTTGACCTTTGAAGTCTGATTATTACATGCCTTGAGGAAGTCTTCTTTGGGTTAAATCTGCTTGGTGTGCTATAACCTTCTTATACTTTATTAATATCTTTATTTATTTATATACTTTATTAATATCTTCTTATACTTTATTAATATATTTCCCTAAATACGGAAAACTTTCTGTTATTACTCCCTTGACTAAATGTTCTATCCCAATCTCTCTTTCTACCTCCTCTTTAAGGCCAGTGACTCAGATTTGCCCTTTTGAGGCTATTTTCAACATCTCATAGGCATGTTTTATTCTTTTTTGTTTTTTTTTCTTGTTTCCTCTGTGTATTTTCAAGTTGCCTGCCTTCAAGCTAATTCTTTATTCTGCTTGATCAAGTCTGCTGTGAAGAGACTCTGACGTATTCTTTAGTATGTCAATTGCGTTTTTCAGATTCAAAATTTCTGCTTCTTTTTAATCATTTCAATCTCTTTGTTAAAATTTATCTGACAGGATTCTGAATTCCTTCTCTGTGTTATCTTGAATTCCATTAAGATTTCTCAAAACAGTTATTTTGTATTCTCTGTGTGAAAGGTCACGTATCTCCATCTCTCCAGGATCAGTCACTAGTGCCTTATTAAGTTCATTTGATGTGGTCATTTTTCTGGATGTTTCGGATGCTTGTGGAGTTTGTCAGTGACTGGGCATTGAAGAGTTAGGTAGTTATTGTAGTCTTCACAGCCTGGATTTGTTTGTACCTGTCCTTCTTGGGAAGGCTTTCTAGGTATTCCAAGGGACTTGGGTATCGTGATCTAAGTCTTTGGTAACTGCAGCTATATCTGCATTGGGGCACCCTAAGTCCAGTAATGTTGTGACTCTTGCAGACTCATAGAGATACTGCCTTGGTGGTCTTGGTAAGATTTAGGAGATTCCCTTAGATTACCAGGCAGATACACTTGTTCTATTTCCTTACTTTTCCCCAAACAAATGGAGTCTGTCTCCGTGCTGAGCTGCCTGTAGCTGGGTGAAAGGTGACACAAGCATCCCAATGGCCACAACCACTGGGACTGAACTGGATCAGTCCCAAAGCCAGCACAGCACTGGGTCTCACCCAAGGCCTAGGGTGACCACTGCCTGGCTACTGCTTATGTTTACTGAAGGCTGAAGGGCTCTACAATCAGCAGATGGTGAATCCAGCCTTGCTTGTATCTTTCCTTTCAGGGCTACAAGATCCCCCTAGCCCTTAGTGGGTCAGGATGCTGTTCAGGAACCAGGACCTAAAGTCAGGAACCTCAGAAATCTACTTGGTACTCTATTCTACCATGGTTGAGCTGGCACCCAAGCTGCAAGACAAAGTCCTTCCTCTTCTTCCTTCCCCTTTTCTTAAGCATAAGAGTCTCTCCCCATGGCCACCACTGTCCCAGACTCATGGAAAGTACTGCCTGGCTACTTCCAATGTTCTCTCAAGGTCCAAGGGATCCCCAGTCAGCTTGTGGTGAATTCTGCCAGGCCTGAGTCTCTCTTCCGGGCAGTGGGCTCCCCTGTGGCCCAGGGCAGGTCCAGGAATGTTGTTCAGGAGCCAACGCCTGGAGTCAGGGACCCCAGGAGCCTGCTTGGCACTGTACCCCCACTGTGGCTGAGCTGGTACTCAAGCTATAAGACAAGGCTCCCTTTACTCATCACATTTTTTCCCTCAAACAGAAGGAGTCTCTCTCTGTAGCCACCACAGCTGGAATGTGCTGGGTTACACCTCAAGCCAGCGTATTTCTGAGTTTCACCCAAGGCCCACAGCAAATACCGTCTAGCTACCGCTGCTGCTTATTCAGGGACCAAGGGCTCTTTAGTCTCAGGTGATGAATCCTGCCAAGACTGGATGTTTCCCTTCAAGGTACCAATTCTCTTCTGGCCCAGGGCGTGTCTAGAAGTGTCATCTGGGAGCTAGGGCCTAGAATGGGGGCCTCAGGTCCCTGCTTTGTGTCTCATTTCACTGTGGCTGAGCTGGTATCCAAATTGTAAGACGAAGTCTTCTTTACTCTCCCCTCTCCTCTCCTCAAGCAGAAGAAAGAAGTCTCTCCCAGAGCTGCACAGTCTCTCTACTGTGCTACCTGGGGTTGAGGGCGGGATGAAGCAAGTACTCCTTTGGCTGCTCCAGCTG
This sequence comes from Rhinopithecus roxellana, assembly GCF_007565055.1. Lineage (NCBI taxonomy): Eukaryota > Metazoa > Chordata > Mammalia > Primates > Cercopithecidae > Rhinopithecus > Rhinopithecus roxellana. The sequence goes on from NC_044553.1 coordinate 37,298,193, forward strand.
GTGTCTCACCAGGTCATGTGTACTCCAAGTCCACTGGCTCTAAGCCCAGGACAGTAACAGGACTTGTGCAGGAATTGCAGTCCTTGTCTAGATCAAGTTTATTTAGGACTCTACAGCACTTTAGCCCACGGTGGCGGGGCTTCCAGAACTCAGACTGACCACTGGGATGGGAGATTCACCTCTAGCTATGGCTGGTCTTAACATTCTCTTCATGGGCAGCAGCTGAATTCAGTTAAATGTTGCTTTCCATCGTGACAGGACAGTCCTGAGTTCCAATGCAAAGTCCTACAATTACTGTGCTTTCCTTCTCCCAAGCACACAGATTATTTCTCCATGCCATGAGGCTGCTGCCAGGGGATTTGGGAAGGGTTGTGTAGGCAATTCAAGAGTGTCTTTCCTACCCTCTTCAATACTTTTTTTTTTTTTTTTGAGATGGAGTCTCGTTCTATTGTCCAGGCTGAAGTCCAGAGGCACAATCTTGGCTTACTGAAACCTCTGCCTCTCGGGTTCAAGTGATTCTCTTGCCTCAGCCTCCCAAGTAGCTGGGATTACAGGTGCCCACCACCACACCACCCAGCTAATTTTTGTATTTTTAGTAGAGATGGGGTTTCACCCTGTTGGCTAGGCTGGTCTCGAACTCCTGACCTCAAGTGATCTGCCCACCTCAGCCTCCCAAAGTGCTGGGATTATAGGCATAAGCCACCATGTCCAGTCCCTCTTTCCTTAATAAGATATTAAAACACAGTGAGGTACTGTGTTCACTCACCTGGTTTTTTTGTTTTACTTATAAACATGTTTTTTTGTGTAGATAGTTGCTCAATTTGATGTTCATGTAGGGGGTGGTGGGGGCAATCACTGGAGGCTTCTATTTGGTCATCTTGCTCTACCTCCTCCCCCCACATAAAAAACTTTTAAAGGATCTAGTTGAAAAAGTCAACAACATGTGTGAGAAGATAAGGAAATATCAACAGAGATGAAACCGTAAAAATAAAAGGGCGAGGGTCATATGGAAATTCTGGAAATAAAGAAACACAATATCATAAATAAAGAATTACCTAGAGTTATCAAAGCTGAGGCGGAAATCCCAGTCAACTGAACATAGGTTTAAAATTATCAAAATTGAAACTCAAAAAGAAAAAAAGCAAATAAAAAAATGTTCATGTAAAAACTGTTGAGCAATATCAAACAACCCAACACAAACTGGAGTCAAAGAGAGAGAAGAGAGATAACAGACAGACAAAAAATTTGAAAAGATAATGACCCCAAATTTTTCCAAAGTCATCAAAGATATCAAACCATAGATCTGAAAGCTCAGAGAATCCCAGAGGACAAACACACACACACACACACACACACCCTCAACTAACTGTTGAAAATTAGATAATGGGAAAATCTTGAAAACAGGAAAAAAATAACAAACATAAGAATTACAGCAGCCTGAAACTATGTAAGTCACAAGATAATAGACTTATATCTTGAAAGTACCAAAAGAATAAAAACTATCATATCAGAATTCTATACTCAGTGAAAATACTATTCAAAAGTGAAAGTAAGATAAAGACTTTATCAGAAAACGAAGGTGAAAAAAGCAATTGCCAGCAGATCTCCAGTACAAGAAATATTAGGGGAAATTCCTCCAGCAGAAGGAAAATGACATCAGACAAAAATCTGAATTTCCATAAATATTTTAAGATATAATCTTGTCACACAAGTAAGCACTAAATTACATCATAATTTATTAGTAATAGAAAGTAGCTATTCATGACTGTTGTATGTAGTCATCAGAGAGAATTATATCTTAACAAAGCAGGAGATAAGCTCCTTTAGAGGGAAATTGCCAACTATCTACTGGTGAGTGCCTTATTTATAGCGACGATGTTTTGAATAAGGAAACCCAACTATCTTCCCTATTTCCACTTCCATCCACCTCCAGAAATACACACAGCTGACTGGACCAGGACCATGCATCTTACTCAAGTACAATAGTCTAATGGCTGGACTGAAACCTCAGCATTCTACACAATCATGTATGTGGGTGATTGTCTGGGCTACCAGATTTATTATCCTAAGAATATGACCTAGAAAACTGGGAACATAGTTGAGTCTACAGGGAGCCAAAGGTGAAAGATTTGTAGGGAGAAGGAGGTAATCACATGCCATAAGCCAATAGAACACCTGATTACGCAGAATCCATGCATGGGGGGTTGGGGGTTGGAATGTTTTATAGTACTGAGGGTGAAATTTGTGGCAGGATCAACAAAACAGCAATAGAAAAAAGCTGAATCACCACAACAGTAAATGATCAGTTAACTTGAGATTCTGGGGTCAACAAGCTGACCTTGACTCCATGGGAAATGTTTAATTCCCAGATCACAATTTTACTCACCATGAGGCCAATTATATGAGGATTCTCACTGTTTCAGTGAAATAGTTACAGCCTACTTTAGATCCTTATACTTCTTTCTATTTTGTCAACTACTGGACTTTTTTTGACCATTGGGCATCCTAGTTTTGAAGTCAAAATCCCAATTTATTTGAAACACAATGTGGTTTAGCATATTAGCTTCCTAGGGCTACTGTAACAAATCACCACAAACTTGATGTCTTAAAACAACAGAAATTTATTGTCATACAGTTCTGGAGGACAAAAGTCCAAAGTCAAGGTGCCAGCAGAGTCGATTCCTTCTGAACACTCTGAGGGAGAATCCATTCCAGGCCTCTCTCATACCTTTTAGTGCCTGCCAGCAACTTTTGACATTCCTTGGCTTGTAGAAATAGCACTTCAATCTCTGCCTCCATCTTCTCATTGCCTTCTCTTCTCTGTCTCTTTTCTTTTCTAAGGATACCTGTCATTGAATTTGGGGCCCAGCCTAACCCAGAATGATCTTGTCTCAGGATCCTTAGCTTAATGATATCTGCAAAAACACATATTTCAAATAATGTCAGATTCACAGGTGCTGGGTATACATATCATTTTTTGGAGGGCAACATGAGACACATTCGACCCACTACACTTAGCATACCAGCATTTAACTAGGAATCAGAAAATTTGGGTTATAATCCTTGCTTCACAATTGACTTGCTATGTGTGGCTTTAAGCAAGTTGGTTAATCTCCCTGAGTTTCAATTCCCTTACCAAAAAATGGGAATAATGTTTGTCCTACATGCTTCAATATGAAGTAATCTGCACATAGTACACTTTAAATAAACAACAAATGAATAAATTAGTATGTGAGTAAATAAAGGAATGGATTCATCTGGAGGTGTTCAGTAGGCCATAATTAAATCAGATCTAGAACTCAGCAGACATATTTGGGCTGAATATTTAGATGTCCTCAGCATACAGGTGGCAGTCAATTCCGTAGGAATAAATGAGATCAACTAGATAGAAAAACAATAAAAAGCTGAAGTAGATGACATAATGCTAGGAAACTTTTACATTTAAGAATTGAATGAGAAGAAAAGATATTACAAGAGAAGGAAACAAAGAAGCAAAGGACCTAAGTAGTAAAGAATTAACCAACACATTCAGAAATAAAGAGTACATGGTGACTGGGAGCTCCCGACAGAGCAGCATGCGGAGGCTTGCATTGTGAATTTTAGCTCCAGACCAACTGCAAGAACAAACCCACAATCCCAAGAGGACCCACAGACCCTCTGAAGAAAGCAGACTGCTCCTGCAGAACCCAGGAGACACTCCAAATACTGTGAGTGCCCCAACTGCAGACGTGGGAAAGGTAGACCCTCCTCTCTCAAACCACACACCCCCACTGGAGAAGCTGAAGGTCTGTTTGTGGAAGAGGTTGCCGATGTTACTTGAAGCTGAGTCCATTTGGAGAGCTGAGTGAAATACAGGAGTAGAGAAAGGCCCTGTGAGCTTGCTGGGCCCCCAAGCAGCCCATTCCTGCCTGGTACCAAAGAGATCTATCAGGAGGGTGACCAGAGGAGCAGGGGGTAAAAGTCCACAGGGAGAAGGAATTCTCTAGTTGAACTTTGTGACAATTTGAATGAGGTGAAAAGCCTCCTGGCCAGAAATCAGAGGAGGGCACTAAATGGGTGTGTAGACTTCACAGGTTGGGGAAGAACTAAAGCCCTTTTCTCTCGCAGCTGGTAGGTGGAAAGCCTCAGGCAACTTTTCAAACCCCTCTCGCCCTCCTCCTGGAAACAGACTCGGGGCTGTTAGGGGGCATGGTGAGAGTGAGACCAGCCTTTCAAGTTGCCTGGGAGCTGGGTGAGGCCTGTGACTGTTGGCTTTCCCCCACTTCCCTGACAACCTGCAAGACTCAGCAGAGACAGCCATAATCCTCTTAGGTACACAGCTTCAGTGACCTGGGAACCTCACCCCCATCCTCAACAGCAGCCACAGCAAGACCCGCCCAAGGAGACTCTGAGCTCAGACATGCCTAGCCCACCCCCATCTGATGGTCCTTCCCTATCCACTCTGGTAGTGGAAGAAAAACAGCCTATCATCTTGGGAATTCTAGGGCCCTGCCCACCACCAGTCCCTCCTCACACTACTACAGCTGATGCTTCCTAGAAAGTGCCACCTCCTGGCAAAAGGTCAACCAGCACAAAATAGAGTACCAAACCACCAAAGCTAAGGACACTCATGGAGTCCCTTGCAGCCTCCGCCACCTCCACTAAAACAGGTGCTTGTATCCATGGCTGAGAGACCCAGAGACAGTTCACATCACAGGACTCTGTGCAGACAATCCCCAGTACCAGCCCAGAGCCAGGTAGACTTGCTGGGTGGCTAGAGCCAGAAGAGAGAAAGCAATCACTGCAGTTCAGCTCACAGGAGCCACATGCATAGGAAAAAGGGGCAGAGTACTATATCAAGGGAACACCCTGTGGGACAAAAAATTCTGAACAAAAGCCTTCAGCCCTAGACCTTCCCTCTGACAGAGCCTACCCAAATGAGAAGCAATCAGAAAACCAACCCTGGTAATATGACAAACCAAGGCTCATCAACATCCCCAAAAGATCACACTAGTTCACCAGCAATGAATCCAAACCAAGAAGAAATCCCTGATTTGGGAGGTTAGTTATTAAGCTAATCTGGGAGTGACCAGAGAAAGATGAAGCCCAATGCATGGAAATTCAAAAATGATACAAGAAGTGAAGGGAGAAATATTTATGGAAATAGATAACTTAAAGAAAAAACAATCAAAAATTTAGGAAAGTTTGGACATGCTTTTAGAAATGTGAAATGCTCTGGAAAGTCTCAGCAATAGAACTGAACAAGTAAGAGAAAGAAATTCAGAGCTCAAAGACAAGGTCTTCGAATTAACCCAATACAACAAAGACAAAGAAAAAAGAATAAGACGATATAAACAAGGCCTTCGGGCTGGGCGCGGTGGCTCAAGCCTGTAATCCCAGCACTTTGGGAGGCCGAGACGGGCGGATCACGAGGTCAGGAGATCGAGACCATCCTGGCTAACATGGTGAAATCCCGTCTCTACTAAAAAATACAAAAAAACTAGCCGGGCGAGGTGGCAGGCGCCTGTAGTCCCAGCTACTTGGGAGGCTGAGGCAGGAGAATGGCGTAAACCTGGGAGGCAGAGCTTGCAGTGAGCTGAAAACCGGCCACTGCACTCCAGCCTGGGCGGCAGAGCAAGACTCCGTTTCAAAAAAAAAAAAAAAAAAACAAGGCCTCCAAGAGTCTGGGATTATGTTAAATGACTAAACCTAAAAATCATTGGTGTACCTGAGGAAGAAGAGAATTCTAAAAGCCTTGAAAATATATTTGGGGGAATAATTGAGGAAACCTTCCCCAACCTTGTTAGATACCTAGACATGCAAATACAAGAAGCACAAAGAACACCTGGGAAATTCATCACAAAAAGATCTTTGCCTAGGCACACTGTCATCATTATCCAAAGTTAAGAGGAAGAAAAGAATCTTAAGAGCTGTGAGACAGAAGCACCAGGTAACCTATAACGGAAAACTTATCAGATTAACAGCAGATTTCTCAGTAGAAACCCTATAAGCTAGAAGGGATTAGGGACCTATCTTCACACTCCTCAAACAAAACATTTATGGGCCAAAAACTTTGTGTCCAGCAAAACTAAGCATCATATATGAAGGAAAGATACAGTCATTTTCAGACAAACAAACGCTAAGAGAATTTGCCATTACCAAGCCACCACTACAAGAACTGCTAAAAGGAGCCCTAAATCTTGAAACAAATCCTGGAAACACATCAAAACAGAACCTCTTTAAAGCATAAATCACACAGGACTTATAAAACAAAACTACAAGTAAAAAGCAAAAACAAAACAAAACAAAAACGAAGTACACAGGCAACAAAGAGCAAAATAAATGCAATGGTACCTCACATTTCAATATTAACATTGAAGGTGAATGGCCTACATGCTCCACTTAAAAGATACAAAACTACAGAATGGATAAGAACTCACTAATCAACTGTCTGCTGCTTTCAGGAGACTCACCTAATACATAAGGACTCACATAAACTTAAGGTAAAGGGGTAGAAAAAGGTATTTCATGCAAATGGACAAAAAAAGCGAGCAGGTATAGTTATTCTTATATCAGACAAAACAAACTTGAAAGCAACAGCAATTAAAAAGAGACAAAGAGGGACAGTATAGAATGGTAAAAGGCCTTGTTCAACAGGAAAATATCACAATCCTAAATATAGATGCACCTAACACTAGAGCTCCCTAATTTATAAAACAATTAACTAACAGACCTAAGAAATGAGATAGACAGCAACACAATAATACTGGGGGACTTCAATACTCCACTGACAGCACTAGACAGGCCATCAAGACAGAAAGTCAACAAAGAAACAATGAATTTAAACTACACCTTGGAACAAATAGACTTAACAGATATATACAGAACATGTCATCCAACAACCACAGAATACACACTGTATTCAACAGCATAAGGAACTTCCTCCAAGATAGGCCATATGATATGCCATAAAATGAGCCTCAATAAATTTTAAAAAATTGAAATTATATCAAGCACTCTCTCAGACCACAGTGAAATAAAACTGGAAATCAACTCCAAAAGAAACCTTCAAAACCATGCAAATACATGGAAATTAAATAACCTGATCCTGAATTAGCTTTGGGTCAAAAACGAAATCAAGACAGAAATTTAAAAATTCTTCTAACTGAATGACAATAATGACACAACCTATCAAAACCTCTGAGATTCAGCAAACACGGTGCTAAGAGGAAAGTTCATACCCCTAAACACCTACATCAAAAAGACTGAAAGAGTAGAAACAGACAATCTAAGATCACACCTCAAGGAACTAGAGAAACAAGAACAAATAACCAAGATCGGGGCAGAATGAAACAAAATCGAAACAAACAAAAAAATACAAAGAACACATGAAACAAAAATCTGGTTCTTTGAAAAGATAAATAAAATTGACAGACCATTAGGAAGATTAACCAAAAAAAGAAGAGAAAAAAATCCAAATAACCTCACAAAGAAGCAAAAGAGGAGATATTACAACTGACACCACTGAAATGCAAAAGATCATTCAAGGCTACTATGAACACCTTACACACATAAACTAGAAAACCGAGAAGAGATGGATACATTCCTGGAAAAATACAACTTCTAGCTTAAATCAGAAAGAATTAGATACACTGAACAAACAGTGAGATTGAAATGATAATTTAAAAATTACCAAGAAAAGAATGTCCAGGACCAGATGGATTCACAGCAGTATTCTACCAGACACTCAAAGAAGAATTGGTACCAATTCTTTTGACACTATTCCACAGGATAGAGAACAAAAAACAGCCCTCCCTAATTCATTCTATGAAGCCAGCATCACCCTAATACCAAAACCAGGAAAGGACATAACCAAAAAAGAAAACTACAGACCAATATCCTTAATGAACATAGATGCTAAAATCCTAACCGAATCTAACAATATATCAAAGAGATTATCCACCATGATCAAGTGGGTTTCATACCAGGGATGCAGGGATGGTTTCACATATGCAAGCCAATAAATGTTATACATGACATAAACAGAATTTAAAACAAAAATCACATGCTCATCTCAACAGATCCAGAAAAAGCATTCAACAAAATCCAGCATCCCTTTATGATTAAAACTTTCAGCAAAATCGGCATACAAGGGACATACCTCAATGTAATAAAAGCCATCTATGACAAACTCATAGCCAACATAATACTGAATCAGGAAAAATGGAAAGCATTCCCTCTGAGAAATGGAACAAGACAAGGATACCCATTCTCACCACTCCTCTTCAGCACAGTACTGGAAGTCCTAGCCAGAGCAATCAGACAAGATAAAGAAATACATGGCATCCAAATCAGTAAAGAGAAAGTCAAACTGTCATTGTTTGCTGACGATATGATCATTTACCTTGAAAACACTAAGGACTTCCCTAGAAAGCTCCTAGAACTGATTAAATAATTCAGCATAGTTTCTGGACACAAGATTAATGTACACAAATCAGTAGCTCTTCTATACACCAACAGTGACCAAGCAGAGAATCAAATCAAGCACTCAACCCCTTTTACAATAGCTACAAAAAAAAAAAAAAATTAGGAATATACCTAACAAAGGAGTCAAAAGACCTCTACAAGGAAACTACAACACATTGCTGAAAGAAATCATAAATGACACAACAAGTGGAAACATATCCCATGCTCATGGATTGGTAGAATCAATATTGTGAAAATGATCATACTGCCAAAAGCAATCTACAAATTCAACACAATCTCCATCAGAATATCACCATTCTTCACAGAATCAGAAAAAAACAATTCTAAAATTCATATGGAACCAAAAAGAGCCCATGTAGCCAAAGCAAGACTAAACAAAAAGAACAAATCTGAGGCATCACACTACCTGATTTCAAACTATACTATAAGGCTGTAGTCACCAAAACAGCATGGTACTGGTATAAAAATAGGCACATAGACCAGTGGAACAGAATAGATAACCCAGAAATAAACCCAAATACTTAAAGCCAACTCATCTTCGACAAAGCAAACAAAAACATAAAGTGGGGAAAGGACACCCTTTTCAACAAATGGTGCTGTGATAATTGGCTAGGCACATGTAGGAGAATGAAACTGGATCCTCGTCTCTTACCTTATGCAAAAATCAACTCTAGATGGATTAAGGACTTAAACCTAAGACCTGAAACTACAAAAATTCTAGAACATAACATTGGAAAAACCCTCTAGACATTGGCTTATGCAAGGACTTCATGACCCAAAACCCAAAACCAAATGTAATAAAAACAAAGATTAAATAGCTGGGATCTGATTAAACTAAAGAGCTTTTGCACAGCAAAAGGAACAGTCAGTGGAGTAAATAGACAACCCATAGAGTGGCAGGAAATCTTTACAATCTATACATCTGACAAAGGACCAATATCCAGAATCTACAACGAACTTTAACCAGTAAGAAACTAACAAATCTAATCAATAAGAAACGAAGAAACTAACGAACAAATGTAATCAGTAAGGAAACAACAAACAATCCTATCAACAAGGGGGCTAAGGACACGAATAGACAATTCTCAAAAGAAGACATACAAGTGGCTAACAAGCATACTAAAAAATGCTCAACATCACTAATGATCAGGGAAATGCAAATCAAAACTACAATGTGATACCACCTCACTCCTGAAAGAATGCCCATAATCAAAAAATCAATAAAGAGTAGATGTTGGCATGGATGCAGTAAACAAGAAACTCTTCTACACTGCTGGTGGGAATGTAAACTAGTACAGCCACTATGGAAAACAGTGTGGCGATCCCTGTGTGTGATATACACACACACACACACAATGGAATACTACACAACCACAAAAAGGAATGAATTAACAGCATTTGCAGTGACCTGAATGAGATTAGAGACTATTATTCTAAGTGATGTAACTCAGAAATGGAAAACCAAACATCATATGTTCTCACTGATATGTGGGAGCTAAGCTATGAGGATGCAAAGACATAGGAATAATACAGTGGACTTTGGGGACTTGGAAAGAGTGGAAGGGGAGCAAGGGATAAAAGACTACAAATCTGGTGCAGTGTATACTGCTTAGGTGATTGGTGCACCAAAATCTCACAAATCACCATTAAAGAACTTGCTCATGTAACCAGATACCACCTGTACCCCAATAACTTATGGAAAAATAAAAATTTTTAAAAATTAAATTAAAAAAACAAAATGAATAATAAAATTTTAAAAAAGAGTACATTGTGACTGGGATGGAGAGTACATGGGTTGCAGCTGGATACTGAAAGAAGAGAGAGAGAGCTGTTGAAAAAATAGAACCCAAATCTGGCGAATTAGCACACATATTAACACTAGAAACAATGATAATTTCATTAAGAGTTTTCCCTAAGTTAGAATTCGACACCTAATCAAAGACATTCTGGTCAGAACTAAAGAGGGCAAACACCTATTTCTCAAATTATAATTTGTCCTGACTGTATAGCAAGCACAACTGGGATGCCAATGCAAGGGTTCCCTGCTCTCTCATGTCTAATATCAATAATCCGTTGTTCCCAGTCTCACCTTTTTTTCATTCTTCAAAAAGAGAGTCAATCTTATCACACACCATCTCCATCAAACCCTTGCCATTTTGTTCTCTGAATATCTGCACATCCTGTTGTCTCACACGTCTGTGTGAAGAGACCCCCAAACAGGCTTTGTGTGAGCAATGTGGCTGTTTATTTCACCTGGGTGCAGGCAGGCTGAGTCCGAAAAGAATCAGCAAAGGGTCGTGGATAGGCGGTGGAATTAGGAGCAATGTTTTGTGGGCAGGGGGTGGATCTCACGAAGTACATTCTCAAGGGTGGGGAGAATTACAAAGAACTTTCTTAAGGGTGGGGGAGATTACAAAGTACATTGATCAGTTAGTTTGGGGCAGAAATAAATCACAATGGTGGAATGTCATCAGGTAAGGCTATTTTCACTTCTTTTGTGGATCTTCAGTTGCTTCAGGCCATCTGGATGTCACATCTGGTCACAGGGGATATGATGGCTTAGCTTGGGCTCAGAGGCCTGACACTTGTAGGTCTATACTCAGATGGCACCATGCTAGACAGTCAATAGGGTAACAGGCACCCACATTTCAAGAAATGTGATTAACTTATGGCAACCACAGTCAGAGATTATTCTTCCCACAAACCACTGAATGAGTCAGTTACACAAAATTTATATTGTAGCAAGTATGTAATGTCACAAAAATGGCAAGTTTCATAATCTATATTTTTCTTTCAAGAATGGCCCTGTGCATTAGGTGCCTCAAATTCTACAAAATTCACACAAGTCACTGTAAGAGCTCAGTACACTTCTCAAAGCTACTCAGCCAATGCATGATAAAGACTCAAAATCAGGTCTTCTGGCTTCAAGTCTCACAATCTTTTCTATTACTTCATTCCAGGACATTGAATTCTAGTTATGAAGGCAAAACTGACAGGTAAGAAACAATCAAAAGCCAAGCTATGCGATGGGTTTATAAGTTCAGTACAAAGGCTAGATCAGCATGGGCTAGAAGATTTAAAGGAAAAGTTTGGGAATACTTTTTTTCACGTGAACTCTGCATGGAAGTGTAAAACAGGTATATGAGCTGTTTTGATTGGAGCTAGGGTAGGATCCTCCCAGAGCCCCTTACCCACTCTCTGCAATGAACTCTCCTCAGTGGCTTCTCAGCCACTAGGGCTCTACTGAGTAGTTTGGAAGCCAATGGACTAAATCAGTAGTTCTCAAAGTATAGTGCCTGGACTAGCAGTGACAACATTACCTGGTAATTTCTTAGAGATGTGAATTCTTTGGCCCCACCCAAGACTCACTGAATCAGAAATTCTGGAGATGGGGTTTAATGAACTATGTTTTAGCATGTTCCCCAGGTGATTCTCAGTCTTGTAAAGTTTGAGAAATAGTGAACTACGTCATCTCCATAAAGTAGGAAGGGAAGCCACCTACTTTAAAAGAACATTTGAGATTGGGATTGGGAATTTTGGAAGGGGTAGGGAAGGTCTGGGACTGCCATTAGGAAGCCTTCTCTCAAATAGCAGAGATAGATGATAGGGATGAATGTCCTGACCAAGGCTAGAAGGTGTCAATATACACACCCAGTAATCCTGTCTTGCCCTAAATTTCTCCTGCAATACCTAGAATAGGACAGAAGACAGTGGGCATTTGAGGTCATCTATACCTGGACAGAAAGTTTAAGGAAAAGAGGGGTCTAGGAGGCCACATTGAAGTGACTGGCCAGGAAGGGACCAAAAACTTGATAAAGGAAATGAGTAGGCTCAATAATGTCGGAGAATGGGAGGAGTGGGATGAGGAGGCTTAACTAAGGCTATGGGGACGGAGAATCTCCATGTCTGAGATCTCAGTGCTGACAAAATCCTAAATTATATCAAAGTCCAAGATATGGCTCTATTTCATATTTCACTGTGGAATTTATGTTACTGAATAGACAAACTTGTATAAAAACAATTTCTACATGGTATCAAAACCCAGACAAAAGTTGCAGTTTTCTACATTTTAAAATATTTTCTTTTTTATTTTTATCTGTTTGTGAGAATTTGTAAGATTATTTTGTTCTGTTTTTTATATGAGAAGGGGTCTCACTCTGTGGCCCAGTACTCAAGTGATTCTCCTGCCTCAGTCTCCCGAGTAGCTGGAATTACAGGTGCATGCCACTATACTTGGATAATTTCTGTACTTTTTATATGTTGGTGTAACATTGTCTTCATCTTTTCTTGGAAAGGGCTATATGTTTGTTGTTACTGTCTTAAAAATTGTGGTAAAATATTCATAACATAAAAATTAACCATTTTAACCATTTTTAAGTGTACAGTTCAAGTATACTTTTTTAGTGCCAAAAATGTCATTCGTCTATAAAAAAAACAAATACACTGTTACGGGGGAGGGGGTTGTTTTTGCTAGAAAAATTAAGAAGTTGTTACCTTTTTTGAGTCCCTAACTTGGTTTCGAAATACAACATTACTGGACTAAGAAATTCAGGAATCAAAGAACTTCTGCCCTAAAGGAGAGTTGAGATTTACAGGGTTAGGATGTTCAGGGGTGGAAAGTGGTAAGAACAAGCCAGTAGAAAGAGGAAGGTGCAGGGCATTTTTAGGTTTTTAGCAGACCAGCCTTGCTAAAAACAAAGTGCCCTTGAAAAGGAACAGTTAGAATTAAGTTTTGGTCCATTTTAAAATATTTAATACCTAATGATGTTTGGTTCATAGTAGAAACTCAATAAATATTTGTTACTCAATAAATATTTGTTAATTGAGTGTAGTGAAAGCTTGAGTCAGATTCAGAAGAGCCAGAAAATAAAGTTTAAATTTCATTTTATAGACCAGAGGTTCCCAAGAGATGTACCAAGAATGGGCAGCCAATGTGCTAAGCTATCGATCACCTTTCAAAGGAGTCAGGCAGAAGCCAGGGCACCTGGTCAACTCTAGGCCAGGTATGTTCTAGTACGCTGTACAAATACAACTGTCTATAGATGTCATTGGTGGAAGACAATAGGAAGCGATGGGGAACCACTAAAGATAATTGAGCAGTGGAGATATAAGATGGCAGCGATATTTCCAGGAAGACTATTGCTGTGGTTTTAATGTTCATGTCCCCCACAAAATTCATATATTGAAATCCTAACCCCCAATGTGATGGTATTAGGAGGTAGAGCCTTTGAGGAGTAATTTGATCATAGGGCAGAGCCCTCATGAATGGGATGAGTACCCTCATGAAACAGGCCCCAGAGAGGTAATTTGTCCCTTCTACGAAACAGTACACAGTGAGAAGGCACCATCTATGAGAAAGTAGCCCTTCACCAAACACCACATCTGCTGGCACCTTGATCTTAGACTTGCCTCCAGAACTCTGAGAAATAAATTGCTGCTGTTTATAAACTACCCAGCTTACAGTATTTTGTTATAGCAGCCCAAACAGACTAAGACATCTATTGATCTCTTGAGAGAGCGAGAGCTGGATCCCAGGCTCAAAGCTGGAATCACTGGGACTCCTGAGGTATATATTATAGACATTTGCAAATTACTTTCCCAGATTTATTCTCCCTAACTCCACTTTTTAATAATACCCTAAAATGTTCCATAAAATGGCCTAGGTGAAATTGATTATACTCTCAGCCCCATGCGTGAGCCCTGATTGGCTTAAAACAACTAGCACCTTTTTTCCCAGGACCCAGAGACATTGGTTCAGGAAAGGGTGCATAATCCAGTCAGGGATTTTTTTTTTTTTTTTAATGAGAACTCCTAAGAAGATGATTCTTGTATTTCTCTCTGAAGTTGAGCCAGAAAGCATGTACCCCTAAGGGCTGTTGGCAGCCATCTTTGGGCAACAACAGGAAAGCCTGAACGAGAACAAAGGAGGTGCAGAGGAGAAATAGTAAAAGTGAAACTAGATCCAGGTGTCAGCATTTAAGCCATAGATTTAAAATCCTTGATGTCTTGGCCCCAGGACTCTCCAGTTACCACTTAAATTCCTGCTTCTGCTTCAGCTAGCTTGGGTCTTGTTTTCTTTTACTTGCAACTGAGGTTAAAGTGATCCTCAGAATAAGAGGGGAAAAAGTGGGCCCTTGTGGTAATCTAGCACTCTGGGTAGACAGTAGCTGTTTAAGGAAAAGAGGGGTGCAGGTGGCTACACAGAAGTGACTAGCCATCAAGGGACGAGGGTGGCATTGGGATGAAAAAGGAAGGGCTGGCTCTGAGCTTCAACATGAAAGAAGTGTACATGAGAATGGTGTCTGTTGGGCCCTCACTTTGGTTAATTCTACTGCTTTCTCCTCAGGGATGATGAAGGCCCTCAACTCTTCCCCAGGAAAATGATGCAACCAGGTAACTGGATCAGAAATGAGAAAGTCAGGAAAAGGAAAAGGTTGCTTGAGCAGTTACTAGGGATAAGAAAAGGAGGCTAAAAAATAGCAGGGGGTGGCCTGGAGGGAATGTGAAACATTTCTATGTGCTTTACACACACCTAAAAAAAGAGGACATGGACAGAAACCTAGAGAATAGGAGGACAGCATAATATAGTTACCAAGAATAAGCTAAGAGTTGGTTCCCCGGAACCAAACAGACACCAGTTCCAAAACCCACGAATTACTTACCAGCTGTCTCAATTCACCGAAGCTTCTCTTTCTTGTCTGTAAATGAGCATGAAAGTGCCACGTGTATAAAATAACAGAGGCTCCCAAAATGTAACATAGGGAAACCTCTAGCAGCGTGTCTGGGAGGAGTAAGCATTATTTGTATTTATCGTATCAAATTAAGGTAGAGGAACACAGGAGGACAGGAGAGGATGAAAATAAAACACTACTTGGATCCTGACCCTCCTCAGTGGCAAGTAGTGAACATTCACTTTGTACAGAAGTAGCACTAAGGCAGATTAAAAGAAAGCTTCACATTTCCTCTAAAAGGTTTCTGAGACACGCCAATACCACTTACTCAGTGTCCTCTGTACTATACTATTCTCTGACAGAGCCACCTTAGTAAATGTATGAACTGTGCTGACACTTGCGAACTTTCAACATGAGGGAACAGCAGGATCACTTAACAGAACAAAATCTTAAAATAATGTCAAAGCTTGATTTCACATGGTGATCTGTGGCACTGCTCCTCACGAAATCAGGACTCCCCCGGCCTGGCAGGGCCGACTAGGTTAGGGTGTCCTGCCCTCACTCACCGGGCAGGGCTTGGGATGAGCTGGACGTGACTGCTGCGGACATTTTCTGTTCAACCTTGAAGCCTTCGCTACAGGAGACCGCCTGGCAGTCGGATTGGGAAACAAATCTTAGAAACAAGGGAAAGCCCTTGGGACCAGGAAGCAGAGATAAGATTCTGGTTTGGCAGTGGCATCTGGTGCCCGCTATTAATAAATAATACGACTGTCTGACATTTATAAGGCACTTCATCGGTAATAACAGTGTCATCTCCATAAGCCACTCTGTTAGTGGTAACAAATTATAGCCCCACGCCTCCATTATCTAATATTCTCAACGTCCGCTAACTGCGTCTTATTACCATTTAAAGAAACCGTGGCTCCTAGAGGTAAAGTACTTCGGTCACAATGAGAGGGGGTCCAGACTTGACCCCAGACCTCCAGACTCGGGCGGGGAGGTGGCCAAGGCCCCCGGTGAGCCGCAGGGCAGCCTACCCAGCCCGGGAAGGACCGCGTGGGCGGGCCGGGAGCGCAGGTGGCTGCCCCCCACAAGGGGGCGGGCTCTGCCGGCCAGTCCGGCCCGGAACCCCTGGCGGCCCGCACACAACTACACCTGTCCCGGAGCCTGCGGCGGTGCCTGCAGCGGAGGAGCTCTGTCTTCCCCTTCATCTCACTACGAGCCCGGCGTCCCGCCGCGTGCGCCCCGGCGCAGCCCGCCAGTCCGCCCGGAGCCTGCCCAGTCGCCGCGCTGCACGCCCGGGGTGCGCCCTCTGCCCTGGCTGGAACAGAGGGCCCCGCAGCCGTCATGCTTTCCGCCATCTACACAGTCCTGGCGGGGCTGGTGTTCCTGCCGCTCCTGGTGAACCTCTGCTGCCCCTACTTCTTCCAGGACGTGGGCTACTTCTTGAAGGTGGCCGCCGTGGGCCGGAGGGCGCGCAGCTACGGGCAGCGGCGGCCGGCTCGCACCATCCTGCGGGCGTTCCTGGAGAAAGCGCGCCAGACTCCACACAAGCCTTTTCTGCTCTTCCGCGACGAGACTCTCACCTACGCGCAAGTGGACCAGCGCAGCAACCAGGTGGCCCGGGCGCTGCACGACCACCTCGGCCTGCGCCAGGGAGACTGCGTGGCGCTCTTTATGGGTAACGAGCCGGCCTACGTGTGGCTGTGGCTAGGGCTGATGAAGCTGGGCTGTGCCATGGCGTGCCTCAATTACAACATCCGCGCAAAGTCCCTGCTGCACTGCTTCCAGTGTTGCGGGGCGAAGGTGCTGCTGGCGTCGCCAGGTGAGCCCCGAGGATCGCCCTGCCCTGGCACCAGGGCTTCTCGGCGCCTTGACTAACGAGCCACAGCGTGGCATAAGGGGTTCGCAGAGGGAGGTTCAGATTGGAACTGGAGGTACAGAAAAAAAGGTTGGCAGTGTTTCCTTGAATCGCAAATAATGATCATTTAGAACCACCTGTTGTGGAAGCTAATTATGTGCTAGGTTCTGTGTAAAGCACTCTACAGGCAGTGTGGCTTTTAATCCTCACAATGGGTAAGATTTGTTATAGGACTTTTATAGATGAGACCACTGAGGTCCTGAGAGGCGAAGCCTCATGCCCAGCTATCTATCTCCAAATTCCAAGCTCTTAATCAATACTTATAACATCTGCATTAAAATGCAGAGGCTCTTGAGTGCGAACTCTAGTGGATCCAGAGGGGCTCTTCTCACCTCTGCTGCTTGACTGGCTGTGTGATCATGGGAAAGTCACTTCTCTCTGTCCCTTGGTTTGCTCCTCTCTAATGAGGCAGGTTTCAATGTTGCTTCCAGCTCTCAACTGCTGTTAGCATCCCTGTCCCCTCCCTGCCAAACAAAGGTGACCACACCTGATCCCCAGAGAGAAGATATTGGGGATCTGCTACAGGGCCCTTGTGAGCCCCCACTGCATCTATAACAGTAGTGACCCTTTCAGTTCTGTGGTTACCTCCTGCCACATTTCAGCCAGACTTGAAATAGTAACTTAAGTGACGACAAGGCCAGGAAGCGACAGAGAACCTGTTACTCACAGGGCTGATGGCTTTCCCCTCCCAGAGAGCTTGTCTCTGCGCTTGAATAAGGACCAAGGGTTCCTTCTCTCAGTCAGTAAGAAGAGGCCTACCCAGGTGTGGGCTGAAAGACCTGGGTGACAGGGAAGGGGTCTAGGGAGTCAAGGAGCCTCAGCTTTCTAGAATGAATTTCTGTGCTAAGCCCTATAGTAGATGCTTTTATTAGCCCGGGAGATAACATATCACTACCCCCCACCCCACCACCACCACCATTATACAGTTGAGAAAACTGAGGCTTAAAATTGGAGCCTGGCTCTATCCAAATCCAAATTCGAAGTCATGCTCTTTCCTACTTTTTTTTTTTTTTTTTTTTTTTTTTTTTTAACAATCTCATTCTGTTGCCCAGGCTGGAGTGCAGTGGTGCTATTTCAGGTCACTGTAACCTCTGCCTCCCAGGCTCAAGCGATCCTCCCACCTCGGCCTCTCAAGTAGCTGGGACCACAGGCATGCACCACCATGCCCAGCTAATTTTTTGTTATTTTTGGAAGAGACAGGGTTTCACCATGTCGCCCAGGCTGGTCTCAAACTCCTGAGATCAAGTTATCCACCCACCTTGGCCTCCCAAAGTGCTGGGATTACAGGTGTGAGCCACTGCACCCAGCCTCTTTCCTACATCTTATTGTCTTCCTCTGCATGAATGTAAAGTCTAAGTGTGCTGGAAGGGATGAAGCGTCCAGTTGCTCTACCCCTTCATTTCATAGCTGGGGAAACTGAGGCAAACTAAGGGGGCTACAGAAAGATGAAAGATTAATTCACTTGTGAGAAACCAGGAATCTTACACACCTGCTTCACGTGGCATGAAATAAATAATCCAAAAAATACAGGCTTTGTATAAAAGTTTAAAAGCAGAAAGCCAAGTTTTAGGCTGGACGTGGTGGCTCAAGCCTGTAATCCCAGCACTTTGGGAAGCTGAGGTGGGCGGATCACTTGAGGTTAGGAGTTCAAGACTAGCCTGGCCAACATAGCAAAAACCCCATCTCTACTTAAAAAAAAAAAAATTAGCTGGGCATGGTGACACGTGCCTGTAATCCCAGCTACCTGGGAGGTTGAGGCAGGAGAATCACCTGAACCCAGGAGGCAGAGGTTGCAGTAAGCCGAGATCATGCTACTGCACTCCAGCCTGGGGGACAGAGTGAGATTCCATCTCAAAAAAAGAAAAAGAAAGAAAGAAAGAAAGACAAGTTTAAAGGTGGCTAAATTATTTGGAAGAGATGGTCCTTTCAAGAAAATTCCTATTAATTTCTAGTTGCCTGAGAAAAGCAGTAACTTCACTACTTTGTAACTAGAAGACTCTCCTAAGCCTATTACTTTACCAGCTTACTTGGAGGGAAATTATTAACACAGTGATCTTTGTACCACTTCAAGAGGCATCTAAATTGTGTTTATCACTTTAGTATCCCAGGCCCCCTGAGAGGGAGGTCACAGGGTTTGGAGTTTTGCTGACAAAGAAGTTCAGGATTAAATGACCATGATACAATTTGGTTCTGTAATAAAGTCAGAAGTACAACCAGATACCCTCTTCCCACCCAGGCAACAGTTCTCTGCCATAGAGCTATGTATTTACATAGAGAATATATGGAAATTTCTACATTAAAATCAAACATGAACCAGACTTTGCAGTGGACCTAAGGCACTCTCTGGACAGTCAACTGACCTCTGAGGGAGGCCACATATTGGGGGGAAAAAAAGTCAGTTTTTCCAAATCACTGAGATACCTTTGCACATGAAGCAAAATTACAGTCTGTCACAGAGTTGCATGTTTACTAAACATCCCCATGGGAAAATATGTTGAATGGACTTGATTCTTAGAGTTCTTTGGCGTTGGAAGGGACCTTAAAGATATTCTAACCCTATAATCCTCTACCTTTAATAAATGAGTTATACTTTTAAAAAAAAAAGTTTACAGAAGAAACTTTAATAAGCCTAAGAATCGCCTGGGAAGCTTACTTTTAAAAACATTCTGAGGCCGGACGGTATGGCTCACTCCTGTAATCCTAGCAGTTTGGGAAGCAGAGGAGGGAGGATCACTTGAGCCCAGAAGTTCAAGACTAGCCTGGGCAACATAACGAAACCCCATCTCTACAAAAAAAAAAAAAAAAATACAAAAATGAACAGGACATGATGGTGAGTGCCTGTGGTCCCAGTTACTGGGGAGGCCGAGGTGAAAGGATCGCTTGAGCCTGGGAGGTTGAGGCTGCGCTGAGTTGTGATTGTGCCACTGTACTCCAGCCTGGGTGACAGAGTGAGACCCTGTCTCAAAACAAAAAAATAAAATTTCTGAGATCATCCCCAAAAATGCTGATTCAGTAAGACTATGTTGGGGCCCAGGAATGTGTATTTTTATAAGAAACCACACCCCCAACCCCAGGTGATTTTGAAACAAATGGTCTGAGGACTAGGCTTTGAGAAACAGTCTAGTTTCCCATTGTTTTTCGTTGTTGTTGTTTGTTTGTTTGTTTCTTAGTTTTTGAAACAGAGTCTCGCTCTGTTGCCCAGGCTGGAGTGCAGTGGCGCAATCTCAACTCACAGCAACCTCCGCCTCCCAGGTTCAAGCCATTCTTCTGCCTCAGCCTCCCAGGTAGCTGGGACTATAGATGCCCGCCACCATGCCCAGCTAATTTTTGTGTTTTTAGTAGAGATGGGGTTTCACCATGTTGGCCAAGATGGTCTCGATCTCTTGACCTCATGATCCACCCGCCTTGGCCTCCCAAAGTGCTGGGATTCGAGGCATGAGCCACCGCTACTGGCCTTCCCGTTGTCTTATAGCTGTATAAACAAAGGCCTAGAGGGATGATATGAATTGCCCATGGTCAAGTGGATAGTTAGGAACAGAAAGGTAGAGATAGAACCCAGATTTTTTTTTTCTCATTTACGAGGCACTGTTTATTCTATCACACCATCTTGAACATGATACATAAATGTGAGTTTGATTCCATACTTTGAATTTCAGCCCAGGGCTTGTAGGCTAGTAAGAGCTCTTGAGCTCCATCTGTCAGTTAAATTCTGCAGTATATGTAAAGGACCAGCACAGAGGCATTTATCATGAGGATTGATCCAGTTGTTATGAATTTGGGGGTTTCTTTATAAAACTTAACAGGACTCAACCCTGCAGGGTTGAGTGCAGGAATTTCAGTACTCAATTACTCCTTCCAATTTTACTATAGTTACAGAAAGTCAAGACTCACAAACACTTCCCTGAATCAAGCAGCAGCACTGTTTCCCAGAGAATATAACTTTCTCTCTGTTGTACGTTTCATGATCGTTCTCCAGGGCAGGGTATGATCTAGGTAATCACATGGAAAAATTGTCTCCAACGATAAGAACCTGTATCAATGTTGTAATTAATAAAAGCCAACTGGCTGGGCCAGTAGTTTTTCACACAACTTTCCAAATACAGAATATGGGTGAAACAGTAAAACATATTTTATTTCACACAATATAGGATAGTTTATAAAAACCTACAAAAGAGGCCTGAAATAGTACATTTGTTCTGTTTCCATTTATCCTAGCATCAAGACCA
This sequence comes from Rhinopithecus roxellana, assembly GCF_007565055.1. NCBI lineage: Eukaryota > Metazoa > Chordata > Mammalia > Primates > Cercopithecidae > Rhinopithecus > Rhinopithecus roxellana. The sequence continues at coordinate 37,319,477 of NC_044553.1, forward strand.
TCATTAAACTAGCTCTTCTACTGGGTAGATAACCCAGGTCTCCTGAAGGTCCCCTCAGCAGCTCACTGGCAGGGTATACACTATCTAACTCAACACAGCCATGCGAGGCTCCCACCGTGTAGGCACTACTCTTATACAAGTCTTTAGTAACAGTTAAAGATACTCTCTGTTGCAAAACTGAGTCCCAGATAAGTTATAAAATGTTCCAGATTACCTTTGACCTGCTGTTGCAAGGTTGCAGAAAGCAAAATTAGACCTCCTTTAAACAATGTGATAAAGGAAAATGCTTACAATAGCTTTCAAAAATATTGCATCATTAAAAGCTCTAAGACCGAAGAACTTCATTACAAAACAAGTGTTGGGACCAAGGATAACCCCTGTCATCCAAACTTTTGAGTTTAGATTGAGAAAAACTGATGGTACAACAATTTGATTTTCAAAGCAAGAAACATTTGGAGGAGAAGCCACAAAAAAAAAAAAAAAAAAAAAAAAAAAAAGAGAGAGAGAGAGTCCCAGTAAGGTACAAGCTAGTTTTCTCTCTGCCATGATGGGATGGAGAAATAAGAAGATGAATTAGTTCAAGGATCTTACAGTCCAGTAAAAGAACTAAACCACATGCACAAATGATTGTGACACCCAGGAGAATGTGCTCCGTGTGCTGGGAGAGCTACAAGTGCTGTAGGAAAACAAGCAGAGGTCAAGAGAAGGCTTTCTGGGGGCACTGACTATTGAGCTGGACAAATGCATTGGGGGAAGGGGAATTCCAGGCAAAAGGAGCACCAGAGGCACTTCTGATCAGGTGCTTAAAACAGTGAGATGCTTCATTAAAGTGTATTGCGATGTAAGAACAATGGCAGGCTGGACTTAATAACAGTCATTTTTTAAAGCTGTTTCCTGAAGGGACTCAGGAAATGGAAAAAATAGGGACTCAGAGAGTCCAAAGAATGGCCAACAGCAGTGGCCTCACTTCCACAGAAGGAAATATTTAATTTTCTAATGCCAACTTTAGTCCAGAATCAAGGCACAGAAATAATCTGATCTCCACTCTTCTCACCTCTTTGGGCTGCCCAAAGAGTAACTTAAATGAGGTGCTTCAATGCACTTTGTCTCAAAGGCTTAGAATTCTCTCATATATCTTTGAATAATTCCCTAGTAATGTCTAGCACATAGTAGGCAGTCAATAAATGTCAGTTGGGCAGGGCATGGTGGCTCATGCCTGTAATCCCAACACTTTGGGAGGCCAAGATGGGCCTCCTGACCTGAGGTCAGGAGTTCGAGATCAGCCTGGCCAACATGGTGAAACCCTGTCTCTATTAAAAATACAAAAATTAGTCGGGCATGGTGGCAGGCACCTGTAATCCCAGCTACTCGGGAGGCTGAGGCACAAGAATCACTTGAACCTGGGAGGCGGAGGTTGCAGTGAGCCAAGATCACACCACTGCCAGGGTAACAGAGTGAGACTGTCCAGATAGATAGGTAGGTAGGTAGGTAGGTAGGTAGGTAGGTAGGAAGGAAGGAGGTAGATGGATGGGTGGATGCATACATACATACATACATAATAGATAGATAATGTCTGTTGAATTAATGGGTTCCATTATTCTGGTTGATTGTGACAGGCTTTGTTCCCTGAAGCTTAAGGACCACTGGGTTGGGCATGAGGGCCTGAAAAGTGATGTAACAAAATCAGATGTGAAAATATCCATTTAAACTCAATCTCCCCTGGGCCCGGCCTTACCCTACTACAGGCTTACTTATCTCCCAAAGGTCCTCCTAATCAATAACCGTGTCCCGCCCTCTGGCAGTACCCGGTAGGACAGCGGTGCTCTCCTCGGGTCTCAGTGCAGCGAGTAAGCCAGTGGTGAGCACAGGATGGGCTGGAAAGGATCTGTGAGTAGGATGGTGGAGGACCCTGTACAAGGACAGAAACCCAGACACCAAATGATTAATATATCCAAGGGCTGAGATTTCCAGCCTAGTAGCCCAAGGAAAGGTAGCTTAAAGATATTCTCTAAAATTTATCTTCTTTCCCTGCTCTTAACTGAAGCTTGCAAAGGAGATGATTGTACATCTCCATCCAAGAACAAAATTAGCACTTTGCTGGCATATATGGGAATGCACTTTATTTTCTTCAGAAACAGGGAATTAAGAGGTAAAAACAAACTCTGAATCAGGTGTTAATGTTATTGAATCTGAAAGGTAAGGATAGAGTTCAGATTATTCTATATAAGTGGCTAGTATTTGAAAAGGACCTTCCCATAGCCTCTGAGAAAAAGGAAGTAGATCGTTGGTAGACAGATGACATGGTTGCTTACAGATATCAAATGCTAACAATTATGTAAGGCCTTGTGTGACCTAGTAACTCAGGATAAGGAATTACCTTTGATTCCAGGGCTATCTAGAAAGCAAGAGTTCATATAAGCAAGAACTTTAACTTGGAGAAATAAAAATTAACATCAAGGAGATTACTACTTAATTACATAAATGTAAAATGAGTATGTATTTCCTCGTTAAATTTTTGCTTACTCCTGGTGGAACTTAAACATTTCTATGACCTCTGGGTGGTTTGTTTTGTGTGGGGAAGAGGGAGGAGTACACACACGTCTCTCTCTATATATATATTTAGTATTATAATATGCATCATCTTGCTGTACAAAATACTGTCATTCCAAACTGCCAATGATTGAGATACAAAATTACAGTTACAAATGGCATTTTAGGAACTATTTTTAGATTGTCTTCAAGGACTACGTTATTAATAGCACTAGTTTGTGTTTCAGTTGCTTTCCTGAGTGAAGAAAAGAGATAAACCTTCAAGCTTGACTTGCTCATCAACCAACCATTTCATGATGAGAGTACATTTCCTTTCACTACCTTCCTTTTGGACCTTACCTTCTTGGTAAATATTTCTGGGGTGTTTTGTTTAATCCAGTCAGTTACTCATTCACTGAGGCAGTCTAGTAGCAGAACAAGCTACTAAACTGAATGTTTTCCTATTGGAAACCTGCAGGTTTAGCCTGAGCACCTAACACCTTAGTAATGAAGATTGATTCAGCTCACCACCCACTCAATCTCCCTGCCTTCTAGCAATGGGCTTGTTTTTTCAGAAAATTCCTTTTTCCTTAAAAAAAAAAAAAAAAAAAAAAAAAAAGGCAGGGACAGACTTAATATGCTACCTTAATTTTTTAAAATTTCCTTTGAACAGACTTTAAGGGGATGGGGAAGTGGTGTTGTAATCACTTGATTTTTCAACACCCAAGTGTGTGCTCTTTCGCTGAGGGTTTATTTCAGTCTACAACTTAAAACTATACTGATGAAGAACTAACTGATGGAGCTGCTCTACACCCTTCGGCAACTTTCTGTGACTACTGTTTCTCATACTCAAACTTTTAATAAAGCTTGAGGTTTTGCTCTTCAAGAAAAGATCATCCATGTTACTCATTAAAGGCAGATCCACAGGATTGAAAAAGCACTGAGCAGAAGGCCAAGCAGCCAGCCTCTTCCAAGAAATAAGGCACTTTGCTAGAACTTAATCTGAATGGCTCATACAAGGAGGTGGGAATCTCAGAAACCCAGAATGATTCTTTTCATTTTGCATGTGACCCTCCATACACTGACTTGGTGAACATCTTCTCATTTATAGAAATAAGATTACTGGTATCTATATCACAGGGTTGTTATGAAAATTATGTGAAGTGATATATGTATAAAACTATACCAACAGTTCTATGCAAATGCAAATTTTAAATGTTTGTTATTAGTAAAGGAGAGGTGGGTGCATGCTGTGATGTACCACCCAGATCCCCGCTTTAAGACTGACAGACTCACTCTTCAGCAGCTGGGAGCTCTCAGCTGAGACCTCTCCCAGGACTTGTCCTTGGTTGAAGAGAGACACTTTGCCCAAGGTTAAGCACCACCACCCCAGCCTGAGTCCATTGGGCTGGTCAAAGGGCAGGTGTGAAGGCACAGCCTACCTCCCTTAATTTGGGACAACCCTGAAGGGCATCCCAGGTCCAGAATCCCCTTAGGATTAGAGGATCTGCTGAGGGAGGCTTCTGATGTGTCTGCATTACAGTTCAATGTCTCCCTCTATCCAGTCTACTTCCCTTGCAGCCTCACAGGTCCCATTCCCAAGAGCACTCCTGCATGCACATCTCAGAGTCTCAGAGAACCCAACCTTGACAAATAGAATTATAGCTTATATGTTCTGGTTGATATTCACTCTTAGATGAGCAGACTTTACAATAAGAATTATGTAAGTATTTTATGCTTAAATTAGAAAATATGTAGGCCAACCAGGCACAGTGGCTCACACCTGTAATTCCAACACTTTGGGAGGCCAAGGTGGGTAGATCACTTGAGGTTGGGAATTCAAGACCAGCCTGGCCAACATGGTGAAGCCCTGTCTCTACCAAAAGTACAAAAATTAGCCGGGCATGGTGGCAGGCATCTGTAATCCCAGCTACTCAGGAGGCTGAGGCACGAGAATTGCTTGAACCCAGGAGGCAGATATTGCAGTGAGTTGAGATCACACCATTGCACTCCAGCCTGAGTGACAGAGTGAGACTCCATCTCAAAATTTAAAAAAGACATTAAATATCAACTAGATAGTTGACAGGTAGATTCACATCCAGAATTTCCTTTCAAATTTCATTTCTTCTTTCTACATCTTTAAGGGAAGAAAGGCTTCCATAGTGTGTCCTGATATGGTTGGCAAGCCAGTGGAAACTCAAGTGTGCCCAAATAACAAATCTACACCAACAGCCTACAGGAGATGGAAGGAAATGGTGTAGGGCAGGGGCAATGGCCCTCCCTTCAGATTAGATGACTTGCATAAAAGGTCAGGAATCACAAACTACATGCCTGCAGAGGGCCAGCTAGGAACATGAATGAAGTACACATGATGTGAAGTTGCTTAGACTGTGATCAAGCATGACACCAGCTTAATTGCATTTCCTTTCATTATTATTAATTTTTCATACTAATACCTGAGTACATTTTTCTTTTTTTAGTTTTCTTTTCTTTTTTTTTTTTTTTTTTTTTTTTGAGACAGGGTCTCACTCTGTTGCCCAGGCTGGAGTCCAGTAGCATAATCATGGCTCACTGCAGCCTTGACCTCCCAGGCTCAGGTGATCCTCCCACCTCGGCCTCCAAAGTAGCTGGGACTACAGGTGTGCACCACCACATCCGGCTAACATTTTTGTGTGTGTGTATTTTTTTGTAGAGGTGTTTCGCCATGTTGCCCAGGCTAGAGTACATTTTTCTTAAAAAAAAATGTACAGAAAAACTTAAAGTCCCTTTTGACCTACCATTTTCCCCTCATTAAGGTGATTACTTGGAGGTGAAAAAGAAAAAAGAAAAAAAAGACTGTTACTAAGTCCTATCTATTCTACCTACCAGATATCTCTTAAGTACATTCACTTCTCTCTACCCACTGCTGCCTCCACAGTGTAGACAAGCTTCATCTAACAGCTGGTCTCCCTACCTCTGCTCACTGCCCCTCCAGTCCATTTGCCTGGCTTAAGCCAGGCCCTCAGGGACCTGCTCTCTAAGTCTCCAGCCTCTTCTCCCAACCTTATTCCCCTCCCACTCCACATTCCAGTCAGCTTTAACCTCTTTTAGTTACTGGGCCCCAGGCTGTGTTGGCTCTGGGCCTTTGCATAAGCCGTTCCACTGCCCAGACGCAGGCTTAGTCAGTCCCAGCAGATCTTCATCTCCACCGTCTGCTCATCTTTCAGGTCTCAGTTTTCAGGGCACTTCTTATAGGTCGTCTTTCTGCCCCCCCCCCGCCCCACCACCACCTGCTCCCCAAATACCTTCTCCTTCCCCTGTGGTGACACCTATGGCCACTTATTTTGATTTTTGTTTGTTTCTCCTCTATTAGACCTGGGCTCTATGAAAACAGGGACAGTGTTTTGCTCACTGTCATATCCAGTGTACAGAGACCTGTCTGGCACACAGGGAACACTCTTTAAATAGATGTTGAATAAATGTTGGGAGGGAGGGAATGAGAATGGATCCAGGTAACTTATGAATGGGTTGTTTGACTATGGACCATGAGTCTCATGACAGGAGGAAAGAAAGGAGATTTCACAATTCTTTAGCAGTAGGAATTGCTGTTTTTAAATTTACCTCTGTGGGCCCTTACTTGTAAGCAAGGCATACTTGTATCTCAAAAATTATTTCATCTTACATTATGTTTTCTTAAAGGTTTATCAACTCGCAGATTTGAATCCTTTAAGCAGCTTTAGCGTATTCCTCTGTCTCTTCCACACTAATATCATACTTTGTGCAAATTTTTTTCAATTATAGACATTTATTGAGCACTTATCTAGTAGTTCTGGGAGTGCAAAGATGATTTGATTATGATCTTAATTTCAAAGATCTCCCTGTCTAATAGAGGAGAAAATGAATTAAACCACATCTGCCGGGCATGGTAGCTCACACCTGTAATCCCAGCACTTTGAAAGGCAGAGGTGGGAGGATTGCTTGAGCTCAGAAGTTGGAGATCAGCCTGGGCAACGTAGTGGGACACCATCTCTACAAAAAGTTAGCTGGGCATATGGTACTCCTGTAGTCCCAGTTACTTGGGAGGCTGAAATGGGAGGATCACTTGAGCCCAGGTGGTTGACGCTGCAGTAAGCCATGATCACGCCACTGCACTCCAGCCTGGGAGACAGAGCAGGACCCTGTCTCAAAAGAAAAAAAAAATTGAACCCTATCATACTGTGTATAAGTGCCCTGATAATTATAAATACGGGCTCCTATGGGAGCTGTAGAAGGGAGCAGCTAACTTTGCAGAGGAGGAAAAGGTAACAGAAAAGAAGTGCTACCTACACTGAGTCTTGAAGGATAACCAGGAGTTTTCCAGGTGACCAGCGGGTGAGAGACCATGAAACAACCTGGGCAAAAGTAATGAGACGTGAGCATACGGGTACCTTCAGGGATTTTCCATACATCAGTGTGGTTAGAGGAAAGAGGGCAAGAGGTAGCGAGTAGGCGATGACACAGAATGCCAGCAGGAGTGGGACCGGGAGGCACCTCTGGACCTCCCGAATAAGGAGAGTGGATTCTGTGACAAGGATGAACAGCCCTGAAAAACAGGGTGGCAACAAGAAGTTGGATGAGAGTGAAGCTGATAAATTAGAAGCAGGAAGAGACTCAAGGGCAAGACTTTGGTCAGGAGGCTATAGCAATAATCTAGGTAGGATATAATGAGGACATGAGCCAAGGCGGTGGCACAGGAGTGGATGCTACCATCCCAGTTTCTACAACAGTCATATTTCTAGTAACCTTTCTGGAGTGCTGAAGGACTAGAGAGCAACCAGACACAAATTAAAAAAAAAAAATGTAAAGGAGGAGAATAAAGATTCTTGGGACAAAAGAAAAAAAGAGAACTTCAATAAAGAAAGTACAATCATAGCACTTTACGTGGCTCTGCAGTGAGTATTTTCGTAGTCATAATTGTGTTGATTCTGATTGTTGGTTTTCAGCTCCTAGAGCAAATCCATAAAGCTGGGAAGACAGAATAATGGTATCAGAATAAATGTAAATGCTATTACCCTAGACAATGTAAAGTGAAGATAATAACTGTCAGAAATGGACAGGGTGAAATGGAAGTAGGAATCAAAATTGATAGGCCAAGAACTAGCAGGAAATGCATATTTTTTGGTGATGGAGAGGTAATTGCCAGAAGAAACAGCTTTTTAAAAATTGACAATGGTGGGCTGGGTGCTGTGGCTCACACCTGTAATCCCAGCACTTTGGGAGGCCAAAGTAGGTGGATCACAAGGTCAGGAGATCAAGACCATCCTGGCTAACACAGTGAAACCCCATCTCTACTAAAAATACAAAAAAAAAAAATTAGCCAGGTGTGGTGGCAGGCACCTGGGACAAGTAGTCCCAGCTACTTGGGAGGCTGAGGGAGGAGAATGGCATGAACCCGGGAGGTAGAGCTTGCAGTGATCCGAGATCGCGCCACTGCACTCCAGCCTGAGTGACAAAGTGAGACTTCATCTCAAAATAAATAAATAAATAAAATAAATTAAATTAAATTTAAAAAATTGACAGTGGTTTCCCCTAGGCAATAGCTTTAGTTGCGAGGAAGGCCTGGGTAAGGACTTGTTTATTTTCATTATAAACCCTTTTGTACTATTTGATTTATTGTTACCAGGTGTGTGAGTCTTTTGATTAAAATATTTTTTTTAATTTTAAATGCATCTATCCTGATGATATTTCTTGTCTTCATGGAGATATCATACACAAACATCTGAAAAGCAAAGCATATCAGATGAATTAGGTGTAGCCTCCCCAAGGTAATTCCCTGGGACATTTAGTTACCTTCCTACCCAGCACTTTGGGAGGCCGAGGTGGGTGGATCACGAGGTCAGGAGATCAAGACCATCCTGGATAACACTGTGAAACCCTGTCTCTACTAAAAATACAAAAAATTAGACGGGCGTGGTGGCGGGCGCCTGTAGTCCCAGCTACTGGGAGGCTGAGGCAGGAAAATGGCATGAACCCGGGAGGCGTAGGTTGCAGTGAGCCGAGATCCGGCCACTGCACTCCAGCCTGGGCGACAGAGCGAGACTCCGTCTCAAAACAAAACAAAACAAAAAAAGAGTAAGTATATTCACTTCCGTTATCACAATTCCAGACAAGTAGGCTTAAAAGCAGTCTCACTTTATGGCTTAAAGGCACAAAATCCAAGTGGCAAGCCTGAAATGTGGTTTGCATATTAAATCAATGCCTTTAAAATGTTTGACCTTAACCCAGTGAGAAATACTTTTGTGCATGACCCAGTACCCACACACCCACATAACTGAAACAAAACTTTTAAAAATGAATAGCCCTGTTCATCTATTAAGAATAGTTCCTATAACAGTGTTATGGGACACTGCCATATGGAAGAAGTAACATTAAGGGTAGTGTGTACTAGGCATTGTTCAAGGAGCGCTATAATATTTGTTGATAAGATTCTGCCACCACTTTTGAGATGGGTGCTATTTTTACTTCCATTTTAGAGATGCAGAAAATGATGCTTAGAGAGGTTAAGAACTTCTCAAGATAAGCAGTAGAACTGTTACCTTTTACTATGTTAAGATGTGCTTCAAAATTTCTATTTCCTTCTTTTAAGTATTTTTCATTTTTTTAAATATCGCTCAGTTTAAATGATTTTAACAATCCACTACTGTAATTATGACCCACAGGTTGGGAAACACTGCTCTAAATTAATCACTCCTTTTTTTCCCCTCAGACTGGAGAATGTGCTTATGAAATTTAGAGCTTATTTCTCAGATCAGTTTAACCTTCCTAGGAAATTACTTGTTACTGATGCATACGAAAAAATTGTTACATAAAGTTAGCGTCTATCATCTTTGTTCATTAGCATGGCTCCCTTCTTTTCATTTCTCTTCTCCTTCCTTAAAATTTTCTCTCTTTTGTTCATCTTTAGTCCTGTGTGGCACATATTAGGAATAGCTACATTTATTTCTGGAGTTATATTTAGATATATATCAGTTACACACTGATATTTCTTGGGTTTTGCCCATACGTCCATTGGTTTGCACTTGCCACAGGAAGTACAGATTTCAGCCAACCATCTGCTATGCTTGTGAAACCATCAAAACCCAAACTTCCCTCAGTATTGGAATCTCGTGATTTTTTTTCAAATGTAGTAAATTTCATATTTAAAATGCACAATAGGGCTGGGTGCAGTGGCTCACGAGCTCTGTAATCCCCACACTTTGGGAGGCCAAGATGGGAGGATTGCTTGAGGCCAGCAGTTCGAGACCAGCTTGGTTGACATAGACCCCATCTCCATTAAAATAATAATAATAATAATATAAAATACATAATGATAAGCATCATTTGTCATGTCCACAAATTTAACCAAAAAATTATGCTGAAAATAAAATTATGATGCTTATTGAAGCACTAATAGAACTTTAATAGACTGATTTAGTTGTTTTGATTTTTTTCTTATTAAATTAAGAACTACAAACAGCTGTTGAAGAGATACTGCCAAGCCTTAAAAAAGATGATGTGTCCATCTATTATGTGAGCAGAACTTCTAACACAGATGGGATTGACTCTTTCCTGGACAAAGTGGATGAAGTATCAGCTGAACCTACCCCAGAGTCATGGAGGTCTGAAGTCACTTTTTCCGCTCCTGCCTTATACATTTATACTTCTGGAACCACAGGTAAAAATAAAGGGGGGATTCCCCAAAAAAATGGATCTGAAGGAGTTAAATGTTGGCACAGGTTTTCAAATCTCTTTCTTTGCCAAACTTATTGGATAAATAATACTTCAGGAGATTTAGTTATTTGCCTGTGGGAACTGATCTTATTTCATAGCATGTGATCTCATTTGGGTTTCTCCAAGCTATGCATATTTTCCCCCAGTTGGTATAGAACAGATAAAGAGATTAACCAAGAACTACAGAAGGAGTTATGATGATGAATGAGATTTGACTCTGAATAGGTAGTTGGAATTGTTTTTCATGCTTGTTGTGTTTTGATTATATTACATCCAGAGTCCATATAGACTTTATAATTGATTATAAATGGAACACAGGAGAAGACCAGTGAACAATTAGGGGGTTCTGTCTATATAAATGTTTTAACCATTATCTTCCCATGCAACACTGATTTGGAGCTGTTTGGTGCTGTGGATGTGGGGTGGCTATAGCATAAGGCCTAAAATACTGTATTTCAAATACAGTATTTTATCTAGGATGCCTTCAACTGTAAGCTGCACCATTATGAGCCACTAAGAAGAAACACTGCCAATTAACAATGTTATGGGAGCACTGCTATATGGAAGAAGCAATATTAAGGGTAGTATGTGTGCTAGGCATTCTTCAAGGGGCTTTACAACATTTGTTGATAAGATTCTGCCCCAACTCTTGACATGGGTACTATTTTTACTTCCATTTTAGAGATTCAGAAAATGATGCTTAGAGAGGTTAAGAACTTCCCAAGATAAGCATTAGAACTGTCAGGATTCACCTTGGAGGCTGATTCCATAGCTCATACAATTGACAGCTCTACCCCAGTACCTTCTTGTTTATTCATGTGGTAGATATTTAGTGTCTGCCTACTATAGGCCAGGAAGACCAAAATGTAATAATATGAAGCCTGAGGGGTATATTTAAAAGAAGGACAGGAAGCCAGCCCCAGCATACCAATTATTATTATCAATATTGGAAAATTGAATCTGTGAGTCTTTTACCTCTGTTGATTAAAATTTTAATTTAATTTAAGCAGGTAATACGTGTCTTCTCCTTGTTAAATAATCAACAGACCAGGCTAAAATGTCCTTTGAGCCTTTTATCTCGGCTACAGCTGACAGGAACTGTCTCCTTCACCTCGACAGGCCCTCAGCACCCACCTGAGCTCACAGTTCCTGGACCTGAGTTTAACTTGACTGTTGGCCTCACTTCATACAGTCACTTTTGCTAAGTATTTAAGTAAATAAGAAGCAGCCAGGATTGATATATTAAAGCTGGTGCCCAAAACATAATGTCTCTCATTTTTTTATTTTTTTATTTTTATTGCCAGGCCAACAGAAAGGTGAGATGGCACAATTAACCAATTGCTTCTGCTGCATACAGACATTCCCTTAACATATGGGACTTTTATCATCATTTCTTAATAGAATGGTAAAATTAAATTGTAAATGTTTATTTGGGAAAGGATTGAGCCCTTGGTTAATGAGGGGGAAATCCAATCTTAGTACTGTGTAAACAAGTATGAAATTTTGTTATAATGCTGTTTTCACAGTCAAATAGAAAATCCCTTTTAGGGAGAAAAAGGAGAATGAGCATTCTCTGATTTAATCTCTTAAGTCAGAATTTATATTTAATTGGAAGACAATTGAATGGGTGTTTATTTTACTTTTTTCATTTTCTCTGAATCAAATATTTGCTAGGCCAAGCACAGTGGCTCACATCTATAATCTCAGAACTTTGGGAGGCTAAGGCAGGAGGTTCGCTTGAGCCCAGAAGTTTGAGACCAGGCTGGGCAACATAGCAAGACCCCATCTTTACAAAAACATTAAAAAATTAGCTGGCATAGTGGTACACCTTGTAGTCCTAGCTACTTGGGAGACTGAGGTGGGAGGATCACTGGAGCCCAGGAGTCTGAGGCTACAGTGACGTGCCACTGTACCCCATGCTGGGTGACACAGCAAGACACTGTCTGTAGAAAAAAAAATTGCTAAGTTACTCTTGTAAACATTAATTAAAAGAATTCATTTAAACAGTTGGAGAACAAATGTCCCTGTTCCTCAAAGGAAGTCATTAGCACAAAATTATATAATAGTTACCAGATATTCTCATTTCTTCATTAATACAAAATCTTAATTTGGGAAAGTTCTGGAAGTACTTCAAGGCAACAAAGATGAGCATTTCTTTTTAAAAAGTTCAGAGGCCAGGCATGTTGGCTCTTATCTACAATCCCAACACTTTGGGGCCAAGATGGGAGGCTCACTTGAAGCCAAGAGTTCAAGATCAGTCTGGGCAATAAAGCAAGACCTCGTCTCTACAAACAAATATAAATAAATAAATTAGCCAGGCATGGTGGTGCACACCGGTGGTCCCAGATACTTGGGGGGATGAGACAAGAGGATCACTTGACCTGAGGCTGTGGTGAGCCTTGAACACCACTACACTCCAGCCTGGCAACAGAGTGAAAGCCTATCTCAAAAATAATATTAATAATAATATATAAAACAAAACAAAAAAACTGGCCCATTGTCAAAGAAAATGAATTTTGAATTGTGTTTACAGTAATGGTAGGTTGCTGACCATATTTGTCTGCCTCGGAACAAGTTGCTGCTATTTGGGCAATATCCGGTGAACGTATTATCAAGCATTGAAGAATCTGAGTCAACAGAGATCTGTCTTCCTCTTCATGAAGTCTACTTACCCACTCAGATCTTAAACTCTTAGTCCCCTTCCCAGTGACCTCATGCCCTCCCCAATTAAACTGTTCTTCCATGGGAAACAATATAAGTAAACACTTAACAGAATAAAATCTTACAAAAAACGTATATAAATTATGGTTAAGAAAATGCAAACGCATTTAGTCTAATGTACTAAAACTACATGGAGATACCGTTTTTCACCTTTCTGACTGGCAAAGGTCCCAACATTTAAGAGCACACATTGACAAGGCAAGGAGGAAACAGGCATACTCATGTATTGCTGGTAGGAGAATGAATGGGGACACCCCTTATAACTGGAAATGTGGCAGTTATTTATCAAGATTACAAAGACTTTTTTTTGAAACAGAAACTCAATCTGTTGCCCAGGCTGGAGTACAGTGGCAGGATCAGGGCTCACTGTAGCCTCAACCTCCTGGGCTCAAGCAGTCCTCCCACCCAAGTAGCTAGGACTACAGATGCATGCTGCCACGCCCAGCTAATTTGTTTTACTTTTTGTTGAGGAGGGGTCTCACTATGTTGCCCAGACTGGTGCTGAACTCCTGGGCTCAAGCGATCCTCCTGCCTCAGCGTCCCAAAGTGCTGGGATTACAGGACTGGCCATCTTTTATCTTTTGACACAACAATCTCACTTCCGTGAATTTATCCAAAAGATATGGTGTCATTCATATGTGAACTACCATATGGACGAGGTTCTTCACTGCAGCATCATTTGTAACAGCAAATAGTATAAATAAATTATAATAGACTCATAAAAGAACTTCTGAAGGAGCTGAGAAAGAGAATAAATAAATGAATAAGAGAAATCTCTATGTACAAACATGAACAAATCTCCAATAAACAGTGTTAAGCAGCAGAGACAAAAAACATGCAAATAGTGTGGTTTTTTTTTTTTGTTTTTTTTTTTTTTTGAGACAGGGTCTGGCTCTGTCACCCAGGCTAGAGTGCAGTGGTGCTATCTTGGCTCACTGCAACCTCCGCCTCCCAGGTTCACGCCATTCTCCCGCCTCAGCCTCCCAAGTAGCTGGGACTACAGGTGCCCACCACCATGCCTGGCTAATTTTTTGTATTTTTAATAGAGACGGGGTTTCACCATGTTAGCCAGGATGGTCTCGATCTCCTGACCTTGTGATCCACCCACCTTGGCCTCCCAAAGTGCTGTGATTACAGGTGTGAGCCATCGCACCCGGCTGAGTGTGCATATTTTTTAATGGAAAAGGCAAGAACATATAAGCAAATGTTCATATTTGCTTTGTTTGTATAAAATAACTGCAGTACATAAGAAATCTCTCTGACTCCCAGCCTTCACATCTGTGGATTAGAGAATATAATTCTGTTTATGTCATACATAAACGTGTTATGGAAATTAAATGAAATTTTTTAAATGTCTTACAAAATGGTAGCCACAGAGCAGAAATTCAATAGACATTCATTCCTCTGTTTTCGGTTTCTCTTCAGATTACTACTGTCATAACCATCTAACTCAGGAGTTAGCAATCTGTGGCTTGTGGGCCAAATACAGCCTCCCACCTGTTTTTATAAATAAAGTTTTATTGGAACACAGCCACACTCCATTTATGTGTATGTGTATGGCTGCTTTTGACCACAATAGCAGAGTTTAGTTGTTGCAACAGAGATTGTATGACCCACAAAGCCTAAAACATTTACTCTCTGGTCCTTTATAGAAAAAATTTGTCAACTTCTGGTCTAACCGGTCATGGCCCTTCCCAGCACAATTCTCAAAATACAGGATGATTAATCTTCCTAAGCCAGATCTCTCTCCTACACTGTAAATGCCCAGTCTTGGTTAACTCATGCCTTCTCTTGTATATTTGCAAAGGTCTTCCAAAAGCGGCCATGATCACTCATCAGCGCATATGGTATGGAACTGGCCTCACTTTTGTAAGCGGATTGAAGGCAGATGATGTCATCTATATCACTCTGCCCTTGTACCACAGTGCTGCACTATTGATTGGCTTTCACGGATGTATTGTGGCTGGTAAGCTTTTTCTACAAAGTGTTGGAGGCGAGTGCACATTTACATTTTCTCACAAGGAACAGTAATATAAAATTTGGCTACGTTGCTGTCTGCTAGGAACAGTCTTCAATTTTGCATTAACAATAAGGCTATTTGACTCATATTACAAGCAAGCATCTAAAATAATCTGTTTTTTCATGCCTGCTTATCTAATAATATAATGCTATAATTGTTCAGTATATCAAGAGAGAAAATCCTTTAAAATATTTTAGAGCTGGGTGCAATGGTTCACACCTGTATTCCCAGCACTTTGGGAGACCAAGGCAGGAGGATTGCTTGAGGCCAGGAGTTCAAGACCAGCCTGGGAAACAGAGCAAACCTCATCTCTACAAAAATAAAAAAAATAGCCAGGCATGGTGGCTCAAGTCTGTAGTCCCAGCTACCCAGGAGGCTGAAGTAGGAGAATTGCTTGAGTCCAAGAGTTCAAGATTGCAGTGAGCTGTGATTGCACCACTGCACTCCAAGCTGGGTGACAGAGTGAGACCTCAACTGTGAAAAATAAAATAAAAATAAAAATAAAAAATTATCTGTATCTAGGTTATGACACTTGAATCTTAGATTCTATGTCATGTCATTTCCATCTTTAGAAACTTACATGTTGATCTCCATCAGCATCTGATTTAAACTTCTTCAGTTGTGTGCACTCTTCTGCAGCCTCCCCTGTTTCCACAGCTTTTCAGCTCTACTAGAAGGAGAGAAGATGGCAACTCCATCAGAATACTTGGCTTGGCTTGCCATCTCTTCTCTTTCCTTCTCAGACTTTACTATTCAAATTGGAGTTGCCATCCTCTCTCCTTCCAGGAGGATTTATGTCACTTGTATACATTACCGCAAAGTTCAATAGCCATCTCTTCCAGGAAGCTATCTGTAACTTTCTGACTGAACTAAAAAACAACTTTTTCTCCCATGTGGCATTTCATTTTAAATAATCATATATGTATATATAAATATATATACACATATGTATATACACATACACATATGCGTGTGTATATGCATGCATGTCATGGATGGATATTTTTGTCCCCCAAAAATGTATGTGTTGAAATCCTAACCCTCAATATGATGGTATTAGCTGGTAGGGTCTTTGGGAGGTAATTGGGTCATGAGAGTAGCACCTTCATGAAAAGTAGTGCCCTTATCAGAAGAGACAGGAGAGAGCTTCTTTCCTGACTCCGTTCTCTTCCATGTAAGGACACAGGGAGATGATGACCATCCCCAAACCAGGAAAAATGCCCTCACCAGACACCTGATCTGCCAACACCTTGATAGGGACTTCCCAGCCTCCAGAACTGCAAGAGATATATGTTGTTTAAGCCACCTAGTCTGTACTATGTTGTTATAGCAGCTCAAATACACACACACACACACACACACAATCCAAAAATGTGAAATCCAAAATGCTCCAAAATCTGAAACTTTTTGAGCACCAGGACACCACAAGTGGAAAATACTACAGATAAGTACTTAACACAAACTTTATTTTATGCACAAAATTATTTAAAATATTGCATGAATGAGCCAGGCACAGTGGCTCCTGCCTGTAATCCCAGCACTTTGGGAGGTTTAGGCAGGCGAATCACTTGAGGTCAGGAGTTTGAGACCAGCCTGGTCAACATGGCAAAACCCCATCACTTCTTAAAAAATACAAAAATTAGCCAGGCCTGATGGTGCCTGCCTGTAATCCCAGCTACTTAGAGACTGAGGCACAAGAACCCACAAGGCGGAGGTTGCAGTGAGCCAAGATTGCACCACTGCACTCCAGCCTGGGCAACAGAGCAAGACTCGGGCCAGGTGCAGTGGCTCACGACTGTAATCCCAGCACTTTGGGAGGCCGAGGGGGACAGATCACGAGGTCAGGAGATTGAAACCATCCTGGCTAACACAGGGAAACCCCATCTCTACTAAAAATACAAAAAATTTGCCAGGCGTGGTGGCACACACCTGTAATCTCACCTACTCAGGAGGCTGAGGCAAGAGAATCACTTGAACCCAGGAGGCGGATGTTGCAGTGAGTCAAGATGGCACCACTGCACTCCAGCCTGGGTGACAGAGCGAGACTCAGTCTCAAAAAAGGAAAAAAACAAAATAGAACGAGACTCTGTCTCAAATATATATATATATAAATATGTATGTATGTGTGTATATATGTATATTTGAGACAGTCTCACTCTATATATAGCATGAAATATTTATATATATATATATATATTGCATGGAATCTCTGTCCCTCTCCCCTCCCTCCCTCTTAGGACCTCATTTGAATCTCTTACTGCAAGCTGACTTTTATTAAAACGACCTTTGTATGAGTCTTCTCCTCCATAGATTGGAAGCCCCTATCAAACAAAACCATGTCTTACTAATTTTTTGCATTGAATATAAGGTACTCAGTACTTGTTTGCAAATATAATTTATTTTTAAATTCCTGTCTTTCAAAGTTCCCAAATTAAACATAATTGGGAGAATTTTTTCTACCATTTCTTTCTTGACACTTTCTATGCTTTCTCTGTAGGTGCTACTCTTGCCTTGCGGACTAAATTTTCAGCCAGCCAGTTTTGGGATGACTGCAGAAAATACAACATCACTGTCATTCAGTATATCGGTGAACTGCTTCGGTATTTATGCAACACACCACAGGTAACACTGCCCCCGTTGTACTATCATTTTGAAATGGGTAAGATGGAAATTCAAGTCACTTTGGGTTGTGCTAGGCTTTAGCTGATTTGCATATATCAGTTTTGAGTTTAGTATACAATTATCATGATAAAGTACTTGGCACTATACCTACCATATAGAGGGGACTTAGTAGGTGGGAGTTCATATTATTATGATGATGACGATTATTTCCTGACTTTTTACTTGTTTTCACATCTTACCCCCCACCTAGCATATCCTGCGTTTCCCTCTCTGCTTACTAAAAGCCATTGTCAAAGCCCAGTTCAAATGATACCTCATACATTAAACCTATTTGGGTCACTCCAACAAAAGTCATTACTCTTCTCCCCTACGTCATTTTATTTCTACCCTCTGTGGCCCTTGTCACATAGCAGGAGTTCGCGTGCATGCCTCCCATCCTTCCTTGGCTATAATATCTTTGATGGCTGGAACCACATCTTGTCTCCTTGTTTTCTGTTATACCAAAAACATACAGGAAACTTTTACTTAATATTGTTTAATAAATAAATCCCTGTGTGACTTTGAAACCAACCAGCCAAGTCTGTCACCAAGCTGGGAACAGAGGCCCCAGGGCATCTCCAACGGCCTTGGATCTGCCCTGTTTGCAGATGTTCAGCTCTCGATAGGGTTGTTCTCAAGAGCTCTTCCTGCCCAGTCCCTCAACTCTCATCAGAGATCTGGTATCAGATAGGATTTATCAACGGTGGCACTGCTGACACTTTGGGCTTTTAATTCTTTGCTGCACGGACTTATTCCGTGAATTGTAGAGTGTTTAGCACCCTTTGAACTTTGCCCACGAGATGCCAGTAGTAACCTCCCCACCTGCCCAGGTTGTGATCATCAAAATGTCTCCAGATACTGCCAAATGTCCCTTGGCAGGCAAATGCTACCCTAGTTGAGAACCACTGGGCAAGACAATGCAGTAAACTCGCCAGATTCTAATCCCCTTCACCAGATTCTAGTTCCTTTAATCTACTCAGTCAACTTAACCTCAAAGGATCACTAAGTTGATAAATTACTATTGATAAACACCTGTCGTGCTCACCTTACATACCAGCCGCTATGTGACGCAGAAAGAAGTGTCGGATGCTCTTCCCCCAGGTCTCTCTCACCTTGCTTTACTCAGTATCTGCCCAGATGTTACCTCATTAGGAGAGAGGCCTCTCCTGCTAATAATCAAACATATCACCTGCCCCTCACTGTCCCGCTTGTCACTGCATTTCATGGCACCTGTCACTCCTGACATAGTGAAGGTTTATGTGATTATTGTTTGCCTCCCCCCAATTAAATGAAAGTCGCATATGAGCAGGGGCTCTGTCCACTACCAGATCCACAGCACCGAGATCTGTAAATGACACATCATAGGCATCAACAGATTTTGCGGACTGAACCTCTTAAATCCTTGATCCTGAAAAACGTATAGTTGAGTTGAGGGAGCCAAAATGTTTCCCCCAAAATGTTTGGGCTTAGCACATATTATTCTGATTTTTTGGCATATTCAATAGATTCTTGAGGATCATAATTAGCAGTGAGTTGGGTCAGGGCATTTTCCACAGCAGTTTCTGTTAATGTCATTATCGAATTTTTTTCACATTAATATTCCACGTGGCCCTCAAGATAGCATGTCTCTCCATTAACATCCAGAAATCCATATGGGGCCCTTCTGCTGGGCTTTTCTTCTCTACCTTAAAGACACCCCCTTGTCAGTTAGAAATCTCCTGGGAGTGTGTGTTGTTTCTATACGTACTAATGGGAGCTTCCTTTCGACTGGAGGAAAATAAATATGTTTGTGTGTAGCTGTTTTAAGGCTCACACATATCCACATACACACATGCACACATACACACACACATGCATACACTCTCCCAGTTTTTCTCTTATACTGTTGTCTCGAATACTGGAAAACAAAGACAATTTGATCGGGGTTTTATGACTTCAAAATGTACTATGATTTAATGCATAATCTTGAATGACCCCTGGACTTCCTATTTGCCAGTGCTTCCCCACCCCTGAGTTCTGTTTGTCTGGAAAATACTTATAAAAAGTGTAATAAAAGATCAAAGTTATCTAAAAAAAAAAAAAAAAAAAACTTCAGTTAAAGATTTTTTTTTTAATCACAGTTCATCAGTCCAGGCGCGGTGGCTCACGACTCTAATCCCAACACTTTGGGAGGCCGAGGCGGGCAGATCATTCAAGGTCAGGAGTTCGAGACCAGCCTGGCCAACATGGAGAAACCTAGTCTCTACTAAAAATACAAAAATTAGCAGGGTTTGTTGGCACGCACCTGTAATCCCAACTGCTCGGGAGGCTGAAGCAAGAGAGTCACTTGAAGCGGGAGGCAGATGTTGCCGTGAGCCAAGATTGTGCCACTGCACTCCAGCCTGGGTGACAGAACAAGACCCTATCTCAAAAAAAAAAAAAAAAAAAAAGGAAAAGAAAAGAAAAGAAAAAAGAAAGAAAATAATCATAGGTCATTAGACAAGCAGGAGATCTATGCAAAATTTTTTTTTAAAAATTTAATCATAGGTCATCATAGGAAGTAGGAAGTCCAGTTTCTGTGGGGTATAGGGAAAGATTATATCAAAAAGACTTTGCAAAAAATAAAAATAAAAAAGACTTGGATAAAAACTAGAATGAATGGGGGAAGGGCCTAGATCAATGTAATCAGGAACTTCCTAACCCTTAGAGCTGCCTAGAATACGCTGTTGCTGGAGGGACTAACCCCACCAATGACTCCCAAGCACTGGATGCCAGGGAGGCAACCTCTGCCTTAGCAGAGCAGCTAAACCAAGTGACACCCATCCACAGACATACATGGCCCAGCTCATCAGGAGAATCTGGGGCCAGTGCTGGGAGGTGGAAGCCGCTGTGCTTCTCTGCCCTCTTCTCAACCATATTCAGTAGCTTCTCTGGTAGAGCAGGGGGCTATGGAGAATGTTCCCAGCCACACTCAGTGGTTCAGATTTGGCTCCAGATACTTAAAGTAGTGCTGAGAGCAAGTACTCTGCTAGTTAGTCGGCCTGAATCCTGACTCTACCTTTGGAGCAGGATAGTTAACCTCTCTAAATCTCAGCTTCCCATCAGCCGACAAGGAGATAATAGTAACTAACTCACATGAGGTCTACAAAGACAACGTGAGATGATATATGTAAACCACGTAGTAGCTGGAACTTAGTAAATGCTCAACACATGTTGCCATTATTATCATTATCATTTTCCATGCCTAACAGTGTGTCGCTCATAATAGGCATCCCATACATATTTGTTGAATGAATCAATGAAAATTCTGCCCACTTACACAAAGGAACAAATAAGGGAAAACATTCTACTTAATTACCTTCGTCTGAGGTTGAGTAGGGGATTAGATAGCAAAGCTGTTGACCTAAGTGATTTTTAAAATATTATAGTGAATATTTTCTATCTATTTTGCCATCTTCCCACATTGTTTTTGGGCCTTTCCTTTCAGAGCGCCTGTTTGTAATGAAAGGCCGTTCTGATTCATTTCTTGCAGTGTATGGTTGTCACCTTCCATTCGGTTTGTGTAGTTGCCTAAAAACCATGCCATCTAGGGAAAGTTATTTACTGGAACATGATATTGCTAAAGCTCAGTGTTTCTTTCCTCAAATTACAGACTGAAGCTACAGCAAGGGGTCTCAGTGAGGCTTTATGCCACCTGCTGGAGTGTGGGAGGAGGAAGACAGAAAGGGAACCAAAAAAGAGTTCCAGGGGCCACACATAGAAGCATGATATTTGGAAGGAGAAATAATATTGACCAAAACCCTGAAAAAGCTGAATAGACTCAACTTACCTCTAGTGTTGTCTGCATCCCCCCGAAATTGGATAACCTCTGTAGTCCCTTCTAGCCTAAAATTTCTGTCTCTGCATCAGCTTCATTCTGTTCAAAAAAGAGAATGGATGGATGTGTTGCAGCACAGAGTGGAGAGTGGCCAGTATGACTGGGGCCCAAGACAGAGGGAGGCCAAAAGAAAGAGGGAAGGGGAGCAGAATCAGGAAGGTTCGCCAGGGAAAGTGGGCTTTGAAGAATACAGAGAAGTTCTGCAGGCAGGCAAGAAAAGAAGGGTTTCTGGCCAGCAGGAAAATCACGTGAGCAGTGAGATGAAGGACCCAGCACACTGGGGACTGCAAGCAGTCTGGCAGGAGGTGAAGCTGAAGGGCTGGGTCAGGTGGCAAGGGCTTTACTCTGCTGAGACTCAAATGTGAACATGACAAGCCATGACTAAAGGGCCTTACATGGAAGAGTAATGTGGGAGATGGCATTTTTAGACAGTCCTTTTGGCTGTGGTGGGAGAATACACAGAAGGACAAAGGGCCTCTTGTGTAAAGCAAACAGGTGGAAACTTGTCCAGGCAGAAGTGTAACATATTAATTACAGGGACTCTGGAGTTTTCCTAAGGTGATAAAGAGCTTCTGCCCTTTCACCTCTTGGAAGTCACCCCAAAACAAGGAGATGAGAAAAACACACAAAAACACCATCATCTCAGAAACTTAAGAGACATTGCAACCATGAACTACATAGTATAGGAAGCTAAAAGATAACAGTGACTGACATAATAGGCTGAGAAGGGTGAAACTTAAGAGGCAAGTCCCAATAAGAAGGTTGTTGCCGGCCGGGCGCGGTGGCTCAAGCCTGTAATCCCAGCACTTTGGGAGGCCAAGACGGGCGGATCACGAGGTCAGGAGATCAAGACCATCCTGGCTAACATGGTGAAACCCCGTCTCTACTAAAAATACAAAAAACTAGCCGGGCGACCTGGCGGGCGCCTGTAGTCCCAGCTACTCGGGAGGCTGAGGCAGGAGAATGGCGTGAACCCGGGAGGCGGAGCTTGCAGTGAGCTGAGATCTGGCCACTGCACTCCAGCCTGGGCGACAGAGCAAGACTCCGTCTCAAAAAAAAAAAAAAAAAAAAAAAAAAAAAGAAGGTTGTTGCCTTCCTGAAAGCTGAGAAATTGCAGGTGCTGAATACAGCTGAAGGTGGGATGAAGTGTCAGGCTTAAAACAGGGGGGTTATTTGAAAACCTGTGTAAGAAGTAAAATACAGAGGACAGGGGATCAAGGCGAACGCGAGGCAGGACTAGATTGTGGCTCCAGACAGAGCAGCATGCGGAGGCTCGCATTGTGAATTTTAGCTCCAGATTGACTGCAAGAACTAACCAGCAATCCTGAGAGGACCCACAGACCCTCTGAAAGAAGTGGACTGCTCCTAGAGGACCCGGGAGACACCCCAAATACTGTGATCGCCCCAACTGTGGAAGTGGGAAAGGGAGACCCTCATCTCCCGAACACACACTGGAGAAGCTGAAGGTCTGTTTGCAGGAGACGTTCCCAACTTTACCTGGAGCTGAGTCAAGAGCCAAACTGAGCAAAATACAGAGGTAGAGGAAGCTGTAGAAAGGCCCTGGGAGCTTGCTGGGTCCCCTAGCAGGGCATTCCTGCCTGGCACCACAGGGATCCATCAGGAGGGTGGACAGAGGAGCAGGGGGTAAAACTGCACAGGGAGAAGGAATTCTCTAGCTGAACTTTGTGACAATTTGAATGGGGCAAGAAGACTCCTGGCCAGAACTCCAAGGAGGGCGCGAATCTGGCTTGCAGACCCCACAGGTGGGGAAGAACTAAAGCCTTTGCTTTAACAGCTGGGAGGCAGAAAGCCTTGGGCAAGTTTTCAAGCCTGACTCGCCCTCCACCTGGAGACAGACTCGGGGCTGTTGTGGGGTCACGGTGGGAGTAAGACCAGCCCTTCAGGTTGCCTGGAAGCTGGATGAGGCCTGTGACTGCCAGTTTTCCCCCACTTCCCTGACAACCTGCATGACTCAGCAGAGACAGCCATAATCCTCTTAGGTACACAACTCCAGTGACCTGGGAATCTCACCCCATCCCCCACAGCAGCCACAGCAAGACCAGCCCAAGGAGAGTCTGAGATCAGACAGGCCTAGCCCACCCCCACCCGATGGTCCTTCCCTATCTACCTTGGTAGCAGAGGACAAAAAACATATAATCCTAGGAATTTTAGGGCCCTGCCCACTGCCAGTGCCTCTCTACACTACTGCAGCTGATGCTTTCTGTAAAGTACCACCTCCTGGCAGGAGACCAACCAGCACAAAACAGGGCATTAAACCACCAAAGCTAAGGACCCCCATGGAGTCATTGCATCCTCTGCCACCTCCACTGGAACAGGTGCTGGTATCCATGGCTGAGAGACCCATAGATAGTTCACATCACAGGACTGTGCAGATAACCCCCAGTACCAGCCTGGAGCCGAGTAGACTTGCTGGATGGCTAGACCCAGAAGAGAGACAACAATCACTGCAGTTTAGCTCACAGGAACCACATCAGTAGGAAAAGGGGGAGAGTACTACATCAAAGGAATAACCCATGGGACAAAATTCTGAACAACACCCTTTAGCCCTAGACCTTCCATCTGACGGAGCCTACCCAAATGAGAAGGAATCAGAAAACCAGCCCTGGTAATATGACAAACCAAGGCTCGTCAACATCCCCAAAAGATCACACTAGTTCACCAGCAATGAATCCAAACCAAGAAGAAATCCCTGATTTGCCTGAAAAAAAATTCAGGAGGTTAGTTATTAAGCTAATCAGGGAGGAACCAGAGAAATACGAAGCCCAATGCAAGGAAATCCAAAAAATTTTACAAGAGTGAAGGGAGAAATATTCAAGGAAATAGATAGCTTAAAGAAAACAGCAAGCAAAAATTCAGGAAACTTTGGACACACTTTTACAAATGCGAAATGCTCTGGAAAGTCTTGGCAATAGAATTGAACAAGTAGAAGAAAGAAATTCAGAGCTCGAAGACAAGGTCTTTGAATTAACCCAATAAATAAAGACAAAGAAAAAATAATAAGGAAATACGAACAAAGCCTCCAAGAAGTCTGGGATTAAATGACCAAACCTAAGGATACTTGATGTTCCTGAGTAAGAAGACAATTCTAAACACTTGAAAAACATATTTGGGTGAATAATTGAGGAAAACTTTCCAGTCTTGCTAGACCTAGACAGACAAATACAAGAAGCACAAATACAAATACAAGAACACCTGGGAAATTCATCACAAAAAGATCTTTGCCTAGGCACATTGTCATCAGGTTATCCAATGTTAAGACCAAGGAAAGAATCTTAAGAGCTGTGAGACAGAAGCACCAGGTAAGCTATAAAGGAAAACCTATTAGATTAACGCTGATTTATCAGCAGAAACCCTACAAGCTAGAAGGGTTTGGGGCCCTATCTTCAGCCACCTCAAACAAAACAAGTGTCAGCCAAGAATTTTGTATCCAGCGGAACTAAGCATCATATATGAAGGAAAGATATAGTCGTTTTCAGACAAACAAATGCTGAGAGAATTCGCCATTACCAAGCCACCACTATAAGACATGCTAAAAGGAGCTCTAAATCTTGAAACAAATCCTGGAAACACATCATAACACAACCTCTTTAAAGCATAAATCACGCAAGACCTATAAAACAAAAATACAAGTTATAAAGCAAACAAAAAACAAAAAAGCAAAAGTTCACAGGCAACAAAGAGCATGATGAAAGGAACAGTACCTCACATTTCAATACTAACATTGACTGTAAATGGCCTAAATGCCCCACTTAAAAGATACAGAACTGCAGAATGGCTAAGAACTCACCAACCAACTGCTGCCTTCAGGAGACTCACCTAGCACATAAGGACTTACATAAAGTAAAGGAGTAGAAAAAGGCATTTCATGCAAAAGGACATGAAAAGTGAGCAGGGGAAGCTATTCTTAGACAAAACAAACTTTAAAGCAACAGCGGTTAAAAGAGACAAGGAGGGACAAGTGTAGAATGGTAAAAGGCCTTGTCCAACAGGAAAATATCACAATCCTAAACGTATATGCACCTAGCACTGGAGCTCCCAAATTTATAGAACAATTACTAATAGACCTAAGAAATGAGATAGCAATACAATAATAGTGGGGGACTTCAGTACTCCACTGACAACACTGGACAGGTCATCAAGACAGAAAGTCAACAAAGAAACAATGGATTTAAACTATACGTTGGAACAAATGGACTTAACAGATATATACAGAACATTTCATCCAACAGCAACAGAACACACATTCTATTCAACAGCACATAACTTTCTAACTTTCACCAAGATAGATCATATGGTAGCCCATAAAATGAACTTCAATAAATTTAAGAAAATTGAAATTATATCAAGCACTCTCTCAGACCACAGTGGAATAAAACTGGAAATTAACTCCTAAGAAGCCTTCAAAACCATGCAAATACAGGGAAATTAAATAACCTGCTCCTGAATGAGCATTGGGTCAAAAACATAAGACGGAAATGAAAAAATTCTTCAAACTGAACGACAGTAATGACACAACCTATTAAAACCTCTGGGATACAACAAAGGCGGTGCTAAGAGGAATGTTCATAGCCCTAAACACCTGTAACAAAAACACTGGAAGAACACAAACAGACAATCTAAGGTCACACCTCAAGGAATTAGAGAAACAAGAACAAACGAAACCCAAACCCAGCAGAAGAAAGGAAATAACCAAGATCAGAGCAGAACTAAATGAAATTGAAACAAACAAACAAACAAAATACAAAAGATAAATGAAACGAAAAAGCTGGTTCTTTGAAAAGATAAAATTGATAGACCATTAGTAAGATTAACCAAGAAAAGAAAAGAAAAAATCCAAATAACCTCACTAAGAAACAAAACAGGAGATATTACAACTAACACCACTGAAATACAAAAGATAATTCAAGGCTACTGTGAACACTTTTATGCACATAAAATAGAAAATCTAGAAGAGATGGATACATTCCTGGAAAAATACAACCCTCCTGGCTTAAATCAGGAATAATTAGATAACCTGGAAAAGGCCAATAACAAGCAGCAAGATTGAAATGGTAATTTAAAAATTACCGACAAAAGAAAGTCCAGGACCAGATGGATTCACAGCAGTATTCTACCAGACATTCAAAGAAAAATTGGTACCAATTATTTTGACACTATTCCACAAGATAGAGAAAGAAGGAATGCTCCCTAATTCATTCCATGGATCCAGAATCACCCTAGCACCAAAACCAGAAAGGATGTAACCAAAAAAGAAAACTACAGACCAATATGCTTGATGAACACAGATGCTAAAATCTTTAACAGAATACTAGCTAGCCAAATCTAACAACATATCAAAAAGATAATCCACCATGATCAAGTGGGTTTCATGCCGGGGATGCAGGGATGGTTTCACATATACAAGTCAATAAATGTGATACACCACATAAACAAAATGTAAAACAAAAATCACATGATCATCTCAATAGATGCAGAAAAAGCATTCAACAAAATTCAGTATCTCTTTGTGATTAAAACTCTCAGCAAAATCGGCATACAAGGGACATACCTTAATGTAATAAAACCCATCTATGATAAACCCACTGCCAACAAAATACTGAATGGGGAAAAGTTGAAAGCATTCCCCCTGAGAACTGGAACAAGACAAGGATGCCCACTCTCATCACTCCTCTTTAACATAGTACTGGAAGTCCTAGCCAGACCAATCAGAGAGGAGAAAGAAATACAGGGCATCCAAATCAGTAAAGAGGAAGTCAAACTGTCACTGCTTGCTGATGATATGATCATTTTCCTTGAAAACTCTAAGGACTTCTCTAGAAAGCTCCTAGGACTGATAAAAGAATTCAGCATAGTTTCCAGATACAAAATTAATGTACACAAATCAGTAGCTCTTCTAAACACCAACAGCGACCAAGCAGAGAATCAAATCAAGAACTCAACCCCTTTTACAATAGCTGCAAAAAAAAATAAAATACCTAAGAATATACCTAACTCAAGGAGTCAAAAGGCCTCTACATAAAACTACAAAACACTACTGAAAGTAATCATAAACTACACAAACAAATGGAAACATATCCCATGCTCATGGCTGAGTAGAATCAATATTGTGAAAATTATCATATTGCCAAAAGCAATCTACAAATTCAATGCAATCCCATCAAAATACCATCATCATCCTTCACAGAATTAGAAAAAAATTCTAAAATTCATATGGAACCAAAAAAAGAGCCCGCACAGCCAAAGCAAGACTAAGCAAAAAGAACAAATCTGGAGGCATTACATTGCCCCACTTCAAACTATACTATAAGGCCATAGTCACCAAAACAGCATGGTACTGGTATAAAAACAGGCATGTAAACCATTGCCACAGAATAGAGAACCTAGCAATAAAGCTAAATACTTACAGTCAACTGATCTTTGGCAAAGTAAACAAAATCATAAAGGGGACCAAGGACACCCTATTCAACAAATGGTGCTGAGATAATTGCCAAGCCATGTGTAGAAGAATAAAACTGGATTCTCATCTCTCACCTTATACAAAAATCAACTCAAGATGGATTAAGAACTTAAACCTGACACCTGAAACTATAAAAATTATAGAATATAACATTGGAAAAACCCTTCTAGACATTGGCTTAGGCAAGGATTTCATGACCAAGAACCCAAAAGCAAATGCAATAAAAACAAAGATAAATAGTTAGGACCTAATTAAACTAAAGAACTTTTGCACAGCAAAAGGAACAGTCAGCAGAGTAAACAGACAACCCATGGAGTGGGAGAAAATCTTCACAATCTATATATCGGACAAAGGAATAATATCCAGAATCTACAACGAACTCAAATCAGTAAGAAAAAAACAAACAATCCCATCAAAAAGTGGGCTAAAAACATGAATAGACAGTTCTCAAAAGAAGATATACCAATGGCCAGTAAACATATGAAAAAATGCTCAACATCACTAATGATCAGGGAAATGCAAATCAAAACTGCAATGTGATACCACCTCACTCCTTCAAGAATGGCCATCATCAAAAAATCAAAAAACAGTAGATGCTGGCATGGATGCAGTGAACAGGGGACACTTCTACACTACTGGTGGGAATGTAAACTAGTACAGCCACTATGGAAAACAGCATGGAGATTCCTTAAATAACTAAAAGTAGGTCTACCATTTGATCCAGCAATCCCACTTACTGAGTATCTACCCAGAGGAAAAGAAGTCATTATTCAAAAAAGATACTTGTACATGCATTTTTATAGCAGCGCAATTCACATATATACAATGGAATACTACGCAGCCATAAAAAGGAATGAATTAACAGCATTTACAGTGACCTGGATAAGACTGGAGACTATTATTCTAAGTGAAGTAACTCAGGAATGGAAAACCAAACATCGTATGTTCTCACTGATATGTGGGAGCTAAGCTATGAGGACACAAAGGCATGAGAATGATACAATGAATTTTGGGGACTTGGGGGAAGCGCGGGAGGGGGACGAGGGATAAAAGACTACAAATATGGTGCAGTGTATACTGCTTGGGTGATGAGTGCACCAAAATCTCACAAATCACCACTGAAGAACTTACTTATATAACCAAATATCACCTGTACCCCAAATAACTTATGGAAAAATAAAAATAAATAAATAGAATCTGTATAGGAAGTAGCTGGACCTGCTATTCCCCTCTCCCACTGTGTGGGACACAGGAGGATTTTTCTCTGGAGAGCTAATGAAGCTGTGACTGAAGGACCCCAAGAACAGAGGAGAGCAGGGATGAGGCACTGAAAACAGAGATTAAGAAAATATCTGCATACTAACCAGGGAGACCCTCCCCAGCTCCTTTCCCCTGCACAGATATTGGAACTCCAGTAGCCAGTTTATGCTTGCAGGGAGGATATTGAAGGAGTGTAATTCTTAGGAAGAACTAAACTTTCCCAGAAAAGACATTGGACATGGGCTTATTGCTTCAACCAGCAGTGCAGCCCACCTAGCAGTAGCCCCCTCGCCCCGCCCCCACAGAACTGCCCAATCATCTTTCTGTTGCCTTACTCTTAAATCTGAACAAACATGAAGAATCACCAAGCACCTGAGGAAAGCCTCCTACAGGAAGGATCATCAAAAGAAAAGAAGCATCAATTCAAAAAACAGAAGAGGCCAGGCACGGTGGCTCACGCCTGTAATACCAGCACTTTGGGAGGCTAAGGCAGGCAGATCACGAGGTCAGAAGTTAAAGACCAGCCTGGCCAACATGGTGAAACCCCATCTCTACTAAAAATACAAAAATTAGCTGGGCACAGTCATGGGCGCCTGTAATCCCAGCTACTGGGGAGGCTGAGACAGGAGAATCATTTGAACCCGGGAGGCGGAGGTTGCATTGAGTCAAGATCGTGCCATTGCACTCCAGCCTGAGTGACAGGGCGAGACTCTGTTTCAAAAAAAAAAAGAAATGTTTTTAATGTGTCATTAATATCCTCAGAGAGACTGGAGAAGATATTGTATCCATAAAACAAGAATAGTGTACTGTTTTACAAGAAAAAAAGAATCAGACTTGAAAATTAAAATGATGTTTAAAAATCTTCAGTTCATAGAAAAGTTGGAAGATAAAGTTGAGAAATCTTACAGAAAGTTAAAAAGATAAATTGATGGGCATAAAGGGAGAGTAGATAGAAAAATTAGAGACCAATCAAAGAGGTCCCATATATATTTAATTGGAAATCAGGAAAAGAGAATAGAAAAAGTGCAGAGGAGGAAATGATCAAAGAAATAACACAGGAAAACATCCGAGGGCTGGACAGACTGAAAGGACCAATGGAGTACCCAATAAAATTAGTGGAGGAAAAAGAAAGTGTGCCATGATGAAATTTAAGACTACCAAAAAAAGATAGTGAAAGTTTGACTTGTCAGTAGCAACACTGCAAGCTGAAAAACAAAGGAGTGGTGCATTCAAAATTCTAGATACAAATTATTGCCCATCTAGAATTCTGTATCCAGCCAAATCATCACTCAGGTATACAATATTCAGATATTCCAAGTCTCCACACAAAAAATAAATAAAATAAATAAAATAAACTTACTATGTACATACTCCCCTTTGGGAAGTTACTAAAGAAAATATTCCATCCAAACAGGAGAATGAAAAAACAGAGGAAAACACAGGATCCAGGAAAGAGAGACAAAGGGACCCCCCAGGCTTCGAAAATAACCAGTCCAGATTGGAGCAAAGGAGACAAAGAAGCGTAATAGAAAATAGGAAATTCGATCAGCAGACAGATTTCACCATGAGGAAAATTTTAGAGGCTACTGGAGGATAAGGGGAAACTTACCAATAGAAACTAAGGAAATGAAGCAAATGGGCAGAAAGGCAATTAATTCCAGGAAAAATGAAAATGTGTTCATAGCATATTACTTGGCTCCTCAGTGTTGTATTATGGGCAGAATAATGTGAGCACTGAATATTGATTTAACCAAAAATTGTGATACTGGAAAAATGGAAGAGAGAATAGGAAAGAACTGAATCCTCATCTACCACAATAGGAAATCTGCAATTGATGAAACAAGAGAAAGAAGTATACGCATTTAATTTAGAAATATGCAGATAGCAAGAAGCAGCTACAAGAGTTAAGTGTCTGCCTCTGGGTGGTAAACTGGAGGTAAAGGGGGGGAACAGGTAGATGGTGTGAATACACCATTGTTCATTTAAGGGTCTTTCAGGACTATTTGATTCTTATCTTACAGTATGTGTGTGGCACACGCTCTTTGTTGCTTTTTTTCCTTTTTTCTTTTTTTGGGGGGGAATGGGATTTATTGGTGGGCATGAGTAAGGAGGGGCAGCACAGTGGATGCCCCCTCAAGTGCAGGGCTTTAAAAAACATAAGGAAAAGATCTCTGAAGTCACATTGATTCAGATTTGAATCTCGGAGCAACCGTTTTACTACCTTTGTGATCCTGGGAAAATTATTTTAAGCTTTCTGAGTCTCCATTTCCTCAATTGTAATATGAGGCAAATACTTTCATTAGCTATCACCTTTCATAGGGTTCTTTAGAAACAGGTCAACTGCCTGACCCACGGAAAAACCCTCAATAGAAGCTTTCTGCCTGTTCTAATTACCTGGCACCCTTCATTCCTCTCTGGACATCTGACCTCTTGCTCTTCATCAGTTATTCAGTCCCAGTGTGGATTTAGTCCCCCAGGTGTGTTTGCATGTTTCACCTTAGCTCTAACGTGAAGAAGAAGTTTTTTTTGTTTGTTTGATGTATGTGTGAAACAATGTTGTCCAACAATAAACAGGAATTTTATTTTGCTGAGTTGTTCTAACAAAAAAAAAAAATAAGCTGGTGACCCTTGATCTAGAAATCAGTTCCTCTGAGGAGTGGCTTTGGTGATGGAGGAACACTGTTCCCCCTATGGGAAAGGAAAACTTGAGTCATACTCTTTCAGCCACTGGTGAGCAGAAGCTTAGGTGAGAACCAGACATCTTAGAAGGCTCCAGGATCTCCCATTTGTGCCCACAAACATTTCCAGCCTTAATCCTTTTTGCTGATGTAATAAGATTCTCCAGCTGGATGATGAAAACTGAGCCCATGGTGTTATGATTATGAGCTCAGCTACCTGCCACTGGCAGGTGACAGCTGCACCTGTGAGGCTGGCTGGTCAGCTTCCCACACACCCAGGGTGTCTGCGGCCTCCTGCACCCTAAGCCCTGCCCTGACCCGGCCACTAGTTATTGAACAGGGAGTGAGGTTTCCTGGTAGAGATTATTTATTTTACTGCCAGGATTATGCCATATGCAAATCACAGGTCCAGGCACTGGGGATGACATAGAGATACATGTACATTTGGCCTCGAAGGAGTTTGCCATTTAATGAGGGAGATAGGTGATCACCATCCAATAGACAAGGAAATAAGTGGGTAAGAGAAGGGCTGCTGGTGGGCTGCATGTGGGATAAGTCAGACCTTGGGTCTACATGCGGGAATGCTGCTTTGGAGCTTCTCATGCAAGCCTGGAGCAGGTGAGCACCCAGCTCAGGTGATTTTCTTTAAGCAAAAGCAAGTCTTCAAACGTGTGTGATGTTTTATCCTTGGGACAGCAGTAGGAGTGGGTGGTCTCTGAATACTGACAGTCCTTATGGAGGAGGATAGTGCCTTGTGGGCAGGGTGACCCTACAATTCATTAGCCAGACAGGGACACTTGAGAGTGAAGGTAGTGAAAGATAACCAGCATTCCAGGACACGTATAGCCAGGGCTTGCCCTGGCAAACCAGACATACGATCTCCCGACTTACGGGAGCTTGGTAATTATAAAGCGGAGTAGAGTCAGTGACCTAGGGACCGGAAGAGAACAGATTCTGGCTGGGCACAGTGACTCATGCCTATAATTCCAACACTTTGGGGGGCCGAAGCAGGAGGATAGCTTGAGGCCAGAAGTTCAAGATGAGCCTGGGCAACATAGTGAGAACTTCATCTCTACAAAATTAATAAATAAATTAGCCGGGCATGGTAGCATGCACCTGTAGTCCCAACCACTCATGAGGCTGAGGCAGGAGGATTGCAGGAGCCTTGGAGTTAAGGCTGCAGTAAGCCATAATTGCACCAGCCAAGGCAACAGAGCAAGACCCTGTCTCAAAAGAATAAAAGAGAGAGAGCGAGAGAGAGAAAATAGATTCCTACTCAGTCTGAATGTCTAGGTCTCATGCAGGTTCAAAAGGCTTCTCAGGCAATTCTCCCAAACACCCTGGGTAAGAGCCACTGGCAGTGGAGGGCCCTGGTCTCTCTTGACACATTTCCCCCTCAGAATGACTGCTCAAGGGGTCCATTTTCACCAGTGACCAGCATCAGTCCGCCTCTCTGGTTAGGACTCCTCAAAGAGCCGCATATGTTCTGGCCAAACTACTTAAAGATTGAATGTATATTTTCTGCTTCCCTGGCCCCTTAGCTCCTCCTGCATGGAAACCGATTCAGAGTTTGTCTTGGTGTGGTTTTTAATTGCCATGCCAAAGTCCCGCCCCCTTATAGTTCTTTTCAGAGAGGAATTCTTATGCCAAGACCACTTCACAGTGATTTCACACTGTAGTAAATAATGTAAAAAATGCTCTAAGCAATTGCTGTTTTATCAAAGAAATTAACAGTTGATGTGAGAGGACAGCCCTAATGACCTAGCACTTTTACCCCATTTCATTCTGTATCCTGATAGAATAAAGGTCATAGAGTAACAGAATTTACGGGGTAAAATTATTCCTATTTATTTTATTTGTCTCTTCCACCAGCCTGTGATTTCCTGGAAGACATAAATTACATTGTTAACGTAAGATATCATTAAAACCATCACCGGGCTGGTCTGAAGGTAGTGAGTTATCTCACTTGATTGTTCACAGTTATAGATCAAACCTCTTGTTCTACTGTTTCCCCTCTTCTCACTACTGTACTTGACTGTCTTTGTTAACAATTAAAAGTAACAAAATAAATAAAACCATCATTGTCATGGACATATTTGTGGGGTCTCCTAAATGAGTATGGTTGAATGGAAGGCAGCCTGGTCATAGCCCCACCTCTCTTGCTGACACCAGAGAGACTCCTTTCAGTCCTTACACCCAAAACAGACTTTCCTTTGTGATCTTTATTTATAGCAAATCATATTCTTCGCAGGCCACCTGAGGCAACTGGGAGGTGGCCTCCTCCTCCTCTTCCCCTCCCCATCCCACTGGGACAGTTTTGTTGTCTCGGTTCAGCTCTGCCTGGTCTTCTGAACGCTGGGGTCTACCTGTTAAACACGGCAGGGCGTGGTCAAGACTCTTCCCTCCAGTTCCCACAGGCTCCAACTGTTGCTCTTTAATGGCTTTGTGGAAAATGGTGCTCTCTCTCTCTCTCTTTCTGTATCTCATTGGACTGTGTTTCCTGTTTTCTTCTTCATTGTCATAAAAATCCTAGACACTGCTCAGGGTCCCACTGGTAGGAGATTGTCCCCATCTCTGACAGATCCTTCCCATGTGGCTCCTCCTTTCTGGAAATTCACTAATGTTCACCAGCCCCATCAAGAAAACTATGAACATCTACATTATTGTAACTATGAACACCTTATACACATCCTTCTAACTTTAGATTGGATATGGATTAAATGTTGGCATCACCTGGTTCTGTCAGATTGTCTCATCTGGCTCCTTAGAAACCAAAATGGGAGAATTCACATGTTTTGGTTATTAAATCATAGTTCCAGCTATCAGACCATACTGCTTGTGCTAAAGGAATAGGGAATACTGTGTGTGAATGGCAGGAAAAAGGCAGACACTAAGGGGCATTTATAACCAACATAAATATGTAGTAAAGGCAATGTCAGTATAAATTAAATACATACAAAATAAAGGCAATTATTAATATGTAAGCATAGGCTCCAGAGATGTTTCAGTTTGGTCTTCTTCTCCCCCTACCACAGAAGCCAAATGACCGTGATCATAAAGTGAGACTGGCACTGGGCAATGGCTTACGAGGAGATGTGTGGAGACAATTTGTCAAGAGATTTGGAGACATATGCATCTATGAGTTCTATGCTGCCACTGAAGGCAATATTGGATTTATGAATTATACGAGAAAAGTCGGTGCTGTTGGAAGAGTAAATTACCTACAGAAAGTAAGTACATTGAAAAATGAGAGCATATGTAGCCAGTTTTCAGAATACAGAGACTTCTTAAAAGCCAAGTTGTGATGATGTTATCAGAAGTCAGGTAGCATCAGAGCCATGGCCCATTCCTATTACCAAGAGAGATTTTGCTCATTCTCTGTGATGATGACTTCAAAACATCAGATCCTCCAATTAAAAACATCTCAACTTCTGTTAAGAACAATCCATTGTGCCCTTGCCATCTGCAACTTAGGCAAAGTCTTCCTGATGCCATTTATACTTGTATGTGATAAAACACCTGAAGGTTACAAGTTCCATAAGCTTAATGTACACTGTGAAACCTAGTATTTCCCTTTGTGTCGTGCAGCACCATCACCTGGGGAGTTTTTTAATATGCACAGATGCAAGGCCCCACCTGCTAGGCTTTGGATTCAGTTGTTCTGAGGTGGAGCCCAGGCATCTCGGTGCTAGGATCTGGTGAACATTTATGTCCACCTAATAATTCCACCAGAAAGATAATTATTTTTTATTTATTTTTTGTTGTTGTTGTTTTTGTTTTTTTGAGATGGGGTCTCGCTCGGTCGCCCAGGCTGGAGTGCAGTGGCGCGATCTCCGCTCACTGCAAGCTCCGCCTCCCGGGTTCACGCCATTCTCCTACCTCAGCCTCCCAAGTAGCTGGGACTACAGGCACCTGCCACCTAGCCCAGCTAGTTTTTTGTATTTTTTAGTAGAGACGGAGTTTCACCATGTTAGCCAGTATGGTCTCGATCTCCTGACCTCATGATCTGCCCGCCTCAGCCTCCCAAAGTGCTGGGATTACAGGTATGTGCCACCACGCCCGGCGAGATATTTCTTATTTTTAAACCAGCTCACATAGCCATCTCTTTTCCCTGTCAGTCATTTTATTGCTTGTGGGTCTCTGTTGTCTTTTTTGTACTCAAGCAGTCAGTCTTCCAGATAACCAACTATTCTGCAAATACCCAGAAATGTTCAGTAAATGCTGAGCCTCTGCTGGCTTGAGAAGTCACTGTGGTCATTGTGCCTCTGGACCGCTCATCCCGTCTGGCCATGAAACAGCCGCACCGGGACTCCCACTCAACCTGTGTCCCCAGGGACAGACCAGCAGAGTTCAGAGGACAGTAGTTCATGTGTGTAAGAGCCCTGGCTCTGGAGAGCAAATCTCAGTGCCACCATAATCTAGCTGAGTGACCTTGGGCAGGTCCTGTATGTTCCTCAGGCCTCAATTTCATCATCTGTAAAACAGAGATAACAAGAGAAAATATTGAACCCAGTGCTGAGCCCACACTCAATAAGGGAAAAGGATTGTTGAAAGGATTAAATAACTTTTGAAAAGGCCCTTAGAGGTTATAGCCCAATGCTTGTCATTTAATAGCCTTGAATAATTGTTAACCGTAATGATGATAATCACTTCATTTCTTATATTCTGGCCTAATCTCAAGGTGTTCCCAAGTTCAAGGACCCTCTCTAACAATGACAGCAGCTCCACCTACGCTACACAGGTCCCTCCACAGTCCTCTAGACCTGCACTGTCCGAACAGTAGCCACTAGCTACATGTGACTACTTAAATTTAAGTTATATTAATAAAAGTTTAAATCTAGTTCTTCAGTCACACTAGCCACATTTCCAGTGCTGAATAGCCACGTGTGGTTAGTGACTACAGTATTGAGCAATGCAGACAGAGAATATTTCCATCATCACAGCAGATTCCTGGGCAGCGCTGCTGCAGACTGAGAATCGATCTCCTACACCTCACTGGAACTGCTGCTGAGCGGGTCAGCTAATGCTGTGCATTACCCATTCTTTACTTTCTCATCCATTGAGTGCTATGTTTTATTGACAGTTTTTCTACTTTAAGCAACACATTAAAAAAAAAAAAAAAAAAAAAAAACTTTAAAAACCGGATGATCCCATGCAATTGATGTGGAAAAGAACATTTATTATCACCTATAAATTTTTTACATTCCTGCAAATAAGATCTACATTTGTTGACCATAAACGCCGCTTGTTTTTTTAATGAAGTTGTCTGCTAATACTAAAGCATATGATTGGTTGCTTCATCACATAGACTTGAATATAAATTTGAAATAGACACAGTAATCATGGCTAATAATTATATCCAAATACTGTCATATTTGCATTTTCTTCCAGTAAGGAAAATAATATATTTATTATTGCTCTTACTGAATTGCTGAAAATTAAATTCTTATGCATTGAATTATGTTTTAAATATGATAGAGTTTTAATAATTGTATAGTCATGGGCATGAAATATGCCTTTGATTTCAAAATATGTTAGATAACATTTCCATAGAAAAGTGAAAAATCTAACAGTGTCATATTAATATAAGGTTACATAAGATTTTAAAAACCCATTTGTGATACATCCACCAAAAGACACAAGAATGTCATAACAGCTTTATTTATAACAGGCCAAAACTAGAAATAATCCAAGTACCCATTAACAGGAAAATAGATAAATAAATCATGGTATATGTATACAAGGGAAAATTGCATGGCCATAAAAAACACTAACATGGAAGGATGAATATTATAGACATATTGAGTAAAAGAAGCAGACACAGAAGTATACATTCATTTCACTTGTTTGAGGTTTAAGATGAATTGACCGCAATATAAGTCACAATAGTAGTTGATGTCACAGAAGGGCAGGAGGAAACTTTCTAGGTGAAATGAAAATGTTTTCTGTGTCTCTCTCTGGGTGGCAGTTTTAAGGGTATATGCAAATGCAAATTTTCATCAACCTGTACGCCTAAGATATACTTTACGTTATACCATAATTAAAAAGGGAAAAATTGTAAAAGATTTATTCTCAAAATTATACATTTTGATTTTGCTAGAAAATCATAAGTTATGACCTGATTAAATATGATGTGGAGAAAGATGAACCTGTCCGTGATGAAAATGGTTATTGCATCAGAGTTCCCAAAGGTACAGTAGACTTTTGTTCAATCAACCTGTGCCCCTTCTTATCTTGACCAAGTGACTTTTAAGGACTAACATATTATTGCCACATGGTAAAATTTATCAGAGTGGGGAAAAGGGGGGTTTATTTAAGTACCCTCCAATATACAGGAATTCCAAAGGTGCTAATTTACCACTACATATAACATAATTCTAGTTTTAAACCTAGCTTAACAACTTCTTGCTTATGAGGTAATGTTTTGTGGGAAGGGATATGTAATTGTGGTTGCAAAACCATAGTTTTAGGTGGCCTTTACCTTTAAGCTTTAACTACTGGGCGTTTGTGTAAGTGTGCATAAATCATTTTTCAGTAAAAGATTAGCAGTAAAAGAATTACAGGCCAGGTGTGGTGGCTCACGCCTGTAATCCCAACACTTTGGGAGGTTGAGGAGGACTGATCATTTGAGATCAAGAGTTCGAGACCAGCCTGGCCAACATGGCAAACTCCTGTCTCTACTGAAAATACAAAAATTAGCTGGGCATGATGGCACACACCTGTAACCCTAGCTACTTGGGAGGCTGAGGCAGGAGAATCCCTTGACCCTGGGAGGCAGAGGTTGAGACTACACCACTGTACTCCAGCCTGGGCAACAGGGCAAGATTCCATCTCAAAAAAAAAAATCAAAATAAAATAATTAGGCCATATACAATAATGTACAGTATATGTGTGTGTGGTATATATATGTGTGTCTGTGATACATATGTACATATAATTCACAGGTATACATGCATGGAAAATGATACTTCCTACAGCCAGTTTGTTGCCAGCAGGTTGTATGGCATTAGTTTTAAGAGAAGGCTGATATATAAATGTGACCTCTAGCACATAAAATAAGTTTATTTTCTTCTGTTTTAGGTGAAGTTGGACTTCTGGTTTGCAAAATCACACAACTTACACCATTTAGTGGCTATGCTGGAGCAAAGGCTCAGACAGAGAAGAAAAAACTGAGAGATGTCTTTAAGAAAGGAGACCTCTATTTCAACAGTGGAGATCTCTTAATGGTTGACCGTGAAAATTCATCTATTTCCACGACAGAATTGGAGATACATTCCGG
This sequence comes from Rhinopithecus roxellana, assembly GCF_007565055.1. Classification (NCBI taxonomy): domain Eukaryota; kingdom Metazoa; phylum Chordata; class Mammalia; order Primates; family Cercopithecidae; genus Rhinopithecus; species Rhinopithecus roxellana. The sequence goes on from NC_044553.1 coordinate 37,358,687, forward strand.
TTGGTTTTTCTGAATCATTGAGCCAAAAACAAACACACGTACAGTTTGGCATACTCCTAGTGGAATCGCATTCCACTTTGGTTATGGTGCATTTGCTTCCCTGTCTTTGGCACATCAGGTCAAACTCCTGTGTTCCCAGAGAATGAGGAATGAAGTGCATGAAGTGTCACTCTGCAGTGCACAGTTAACTTGGCTGAGCAACACCAGATGAGAATAAGTCAGGAAACCTGTATCTGATTTCTGGAGACAAAAGTACATTTAACTCCTCTTGTTTCTCCTGCATTATTACTGGTCACTCTCAGGACAGCCAAGGATTTTCACCTTTCCAATCATGGAGGTGTTTAGATAAAATCAGAGGTAAATTAGTGTGGAGCTGATCTAGTTGAAGAGGAAGTGAGGGGTTCAGAGCCTCCTCCCCCAATGCCTTTCATCCTCAACCAGATGGTTTTCTGCAGAACCCCCAGGTCAGTGCAAGGAAGTTTGGAAGTCCTAGTAGACCATGGAATTAACTTCCAACCATAGCACAGTCCTCCAGCCTCATGACACAGCTTCATTCCTGTGTAAAGTCCCTGAGGGCAGGCCCTGTGTCTGCCTGTTCATCCCCAGCACCTACCATGGTGCCTGACACATAATCACTTTTTGCATGAATGAATGAGGAACGGATGGAAGTTGTCTAACTGCAGTAGAAAGACAGCAGGTGAAATGAGGAGAACCAGGCTCACCTCTCCCCCCTGAGCAGCAGTGGTATCAAGACAGGTAACCATTGTGAACCTCAGTCCTTTTGCCCTTGAGATGAGGGTCACACTGATTCGCAGGGTCCTTCCATCTCTACTATTTCATGTCTTAAATCCATATCACTTTATGCCATCTTCATGCTATTAAGAAGATACTTCTGGGAGGGCTAAAGAATTTTTAATGGGCCGGGAGTGGTGGCTCACGCCTGTAATCCCAGCAGTTTGGCAGGCTGAGGCAGGTGTATCACCTGAGGGCAGGAGTTCCAGACCAGCCTGGCCAACATGGTGAAATCCCGTCTCTACTAAAAGTACAAAAATTGCTGGACATGGTGGCACGCACCTGTAGCCCCAGCTACTCAGGAGGCTGAGGCAAGAGAATCACTTGAACCTGGGAGACGGAGGTTGCAGTGAGCTGAGATTGCACCACTGCACTGCAGCCTAAGTGGCAGAGGGAGACTCTACCCACTTCTGCAAAAAAAAAAAAAAAAAAAAAAAAATTAATGAAAACAAAATTTAACTCTTTATTAAGTGAAAAAATAGCACCTGGTTGGGCTTTAACATTAGAATCTCCCTGTAACTGAAGTATGATATTTTTTCCTTTCTTGTTGCCATGAGACCCTGAAATAAAATATGAAGTTCTATTAAAGAGAACGTCACCAACTGAAATAAATAGCAACTTGATTTAGTAACTGAGAAGTTGAGAGACCTAAACACAGCAGAAAATCATTGAGATTTCTTTCTAATTTTCAGTGCCTTTCTTAGCCAGGGCTGTATTTTAACATTAGAACATTATTCCATGTATTGTGTTTCATGTGGTAACACTGAAATTCCACATTTTGCTATCTAGGTCTATACTTTTCCCTTGTATGCCTCAAGCAAGATACCCCAGCCAGGACTAAGCTGGGGAGTTTGAGGGGCCAAGGTGAGGAACACAAGATCAACACCATGCAGAAATCTAAAGGAAACAGCTGCTCTTCATCATTGTGACCTGGGCCAGAAACCACCATTGACTTCTGCTAAATTTGTCCTTTCTTCCAGGTGGAAAGGGGAGAATGTGGCCACCACTGAAGTTGCTGATATAGTAGGACTGGTTGATTTTGTCCAAGAAGTGAATGTTTATGGAGTGCGTGTGCCAGGTATATACAAGATAAGATCTGTACCTAAACCCATAGAGGATCTGAACATAATTTTAGCCCAGGTTTGTCATTGCTTTCTTTTGCCATCCAGAGTTAAACAGCTCTTTCAGCTGCCAGGGAGTAAGGAGCTTATGTCTGGCTTATGTTCCATTATAAAAGCCAGCTCACTACATCTGAACATGGCCTTCTCTTCAGTTCAGCTCCCAGCCATTCTTGGGCTCTCAGGCAAACAAAGCCTCAAATATGGGAGCGCCACGCCACATTTGGCACGCCTCCAGAAAAGTCGTGTCATGCTTAAGAGCTGGGAAATGGTGTTCTGGCCTCCGAACTAGGAGGCACAAAGAAGAGCCAGTGCAGTTGCTAGAAGAAAAAGCTGGGGAAAAGTGGATTTTGTACAACCTCTTCTTTTTAAGATTTCTAAGCCCAGTTCACCCCACTAAGTTTCAGAATCATCACACAAGAATGTTGCCACCACAGCTTCATCTACAGATCTGCTTCTGCCAGCAGAGTCAGGAGGGCCAATGTCTGACCTTGAATCCTGGCTTCAACACCTGCCAGCTGTTTGACTGCTGGCTAATCACTAAAATTAAGGATAATGCCAGCCCTGCAGTTAAGGTTGTCAATAGAACAAATTCATTTTAATTACATCAATGCTAAGCATATATTTATCAAATATATACATAAGGGTTGTTGTGACAATAAATCACATTGATTATACACATCAGAGAGGATTCTGGCCTCCAAATTACTGTGCAAATATAAGGCACTAGGGGTATTACTATTCCCCCACAACTCACATTTGGGATTCCCACCCATATTCAAAGTAGAAATCCAGAAGTCCATCTTTCTCAAGCTGTGACAGTTCTACATGGCTTTGTGCTTGTTCTTTTTTAAAAAATATTCAAGGCCGGGTACAGTGGCTCACTCCCGTAACCCCAGCACTTTGGGAGGCCGAGGTGGTCAGGAGATCCAGAGTATCCTGGCCAACGTGGTGAAACCCCATCTCTACTAAAAATACAAAAATTAGCTGGGCGTGGTGGTGGGTGCCTGTAGTCCCAGCTACTCAGGAGGCTGAGGCAGGAGAATCACTTGAACCAGGGAGCCAGAGGTTGCAGTGAGCCGAGATCGTGCCGTCGCACTCCAGCCTGGCAACAGAGCAAGACTCTGTCTCAAATATTTAAGGCCAGATGCAGTGTCTCACACCTATAATCCCAGCACTTTGGGAGGCCGAGGCAGAAGGATCACTTGAGGTTAAGAGTTTGAGACTAGCCTGGCCAACATGGCAAAACTTAGTCTCTACTAAAAATATAAACATTAGCCAGGGGTGGTGGCTCACATCTGTAATCCCAGCTACTCAGGAGGCTGAGACAAGAGAATCACTTGAACCTGGGAGATGGAGGTTGCAGTGAGCCAGGATCTCACCACTGCGCTGCAGTCTGGGTGACAGAGTGAGGCTCCATCTCAAAAAAACAAAAAGAATATTCAAGAATATCTCTTGCTTGTTCCTCCCCAACTCTGGGACAATGACACAAGGGGAACTATGGCCACATCTTGGTGTGAGAGGGGACAGAATGAAAAGGGGTGTGAATACTCCCGTTGGAGAACTCCCCAGGCCTTATGCTGAGCTAACACAAGGGTCTAAGTTGTGGTTGTCAGGCATTGTGCCATCCCGGGCTCTTGCAGACCCTTCCTCAAATGTTACGTATGCGTCTAAATGCTTGATTTTAAAAAGAATAACCACACAAAAGAGTATGTATGAGGCAAGAGAATCTAGAAGATGAAACGGAAGGATCTAGCCTAGTGTTCATCAAAGTGGGTCCCCGGATCAGCAGTGTCAGCATCGCCCAGGAGTCTGTTACAAGTGCAATTTCTCAGGCCCACCCTGAACTACCAAGTCAGAATCTCTGGGGCGGGGCTGGGAAGCTGTGCTGGCACAAACGCCCCAGACATTCTTAAAAACACTGAAAGTCTGATTTAGTGGGTGATGAAAATGCACTAGAACTAGATCCTGGTGATGATAATACAACATTGTAAGTGTGTAAAATGCCACTGAATTGTACACTTTTTTTTTTTTTTTTTTGGAGACAGATTTTCGTTCTTGTTACCCAGGCTGGAGTGCAATGGCGCAATCTCGGCTCATTACAACCTCAGCCTCCCAGGTTCAAGCAGCGATTCTCCTGCCTCAGCCTCCTGAGTAGCTGGGATTACAGTCATGCACCACCACGCCCGGCTAATTCTGTATTTTTAGTAGAGATGAGAGTTCACCATGTTGGTCAGGCCGGTCTCAAACTCCTAACCTCAGATGATCCACCCCCCACCTTGGCCTCCCAAAGTGCTGGGATTACAGGCGTGAGCCACCACACCCGGCAAATTGTACACTTTAAAATGAGTTAAAATGATAAATTTTATATGTTTATCACAATTTTAAAAAACACACACACTAAAGCACTAAAACCCAGTGGTTCCAAAAATTTGGCCAATCATCAGAACCATCTGGGAAACTTTTTAAAGCCTGGATCTAATGGACCAGAAGCTCTGGAGTATGGGACTCAGAATCTGCATGTCTTTTTTTAATTCCCAAGTGAATCTAATGATCAGTGAGTTCTGGGAGCCACTGAAACAGAACAAAGTGGAGGAGGTTGACAGTCTTACATTGTTGGCAGACAGTCAGATAGGATGAGGAGCAGGTGTGTTCTGTGCTGCTCCAGCTATCAGAACTAAAACCAATGGATTAAAATGACCAGGGAGCCAATTTTAGCCTGAGAACTCCCCTGTAACCAAAGGAACCATCAATAGAATGGGCTTGTCTCCCAGGATAGGAAATGCCCCCACCAACTAAGGCATGTAAAGAGAAGCTGGATGCCCACCTGGGATCCTGGGAGAACTCTTGCAGCAGTGAAAGATTAGAGATACATTCTAAAGTCCCTCCCAACTTTCAGATTCTGTGATTCTCAATGCCACAACTGCTGCTGTCTGGCCCCCCATCCACAGAGGCCAGTCCCATTCCAGAGTAGAAATGCAGCTGGACTGTCTGAAGTAAGGCATCCTTCCACTATGGGTGATTCAGGACAAGGCAGTCACACATCTTGGCTTTGGACCAGGAGAGAATTTCTAGGTTTGGGCCTGGAGTGGAGATCACTTTTTCTAGGTGTCACACCTGAACTGTCCAACTACTCTGTAGAACTTTCTGCAATGATGGAAATGTTCCATATGCACTATCCAGCATGATAGCCAATAGCCACCATGTCACTATGGAACACTTGAAATGTGGCTAGTGCAACTGAAGTACTGAATTTTTCATAATATTATAATTGATTTTAGTTTTAATAGCCACAAATAACCAGTGGATGTCATTAGACCGTGCAGCTCTAGAGAACCCTTGGCCAGAATTGACCTTTACAGTTAGCCCAGAACTCCTATAGGCTGGAACCATCACCCCAGAGCTGAACTAGTCCCAAACCACCCTCCGAGAGTCAGGGCAGAGGCCTGAGACCTAACAGGCCCATTTGCCCCTAGGTTCAGCGTTGCTGCTACCAGGGCAAGAAGCAAAGAGATGGTCAATGCGGAGGATTTCTGTTGCATGAGCCTTAATTCTAAAAGGAACTTATTGGAGACACTTGAGATTTCTAAGACAGGCGCTAGGGACCGTAAACTAAGTGCCCCTGCCTCTCTCTCTCTCAGACAAGAAGCAAACCGAATGAGGGGGCATCTTTTTTTCCTTTTGCTGTTTGCCTTCTTTAGAGCTATAGGTAAACACACAATCACCATGGGAGAGATTTCAAAAGCTGGGGCTCAGGTAACCAAGGGAGGCTCCTGTCTCCTCTCTGATTACAGCTGAGTAGTTGAGGGAAGTGGATTGGGACTCCCGCTGGGTCTGCTGGATCAGGTAGAAGATACATTAATACCTAATTACCACTATCCTCACAAGAAGGCAGTGGTAATTGTTGGAAACTGCTCTGGGCTAAATACCCTGCTGTAGAATCTGTTCTCTCTGTGGAGGGCACCTCCTCTTGGGACTAATGGGCCTTTAACGGGAGTGCACAAAACAGCTCCCTGTGCCTGCCTTCACCTCCTGTCACACATCCTCTCCGAAATGCAGACAAGAAAAGCTATTAGAACCTTGATCAGATAAGTAGGTCTCCAAGGTGGTATTTGTGCCCAGAGGTGCAACAAACCTGACATTGCAACCTGAAGAACAATCCAAGCTCAGTAAGTCGTGCCTGACAGTGGAGCAAGGACTTTCACTGGAGTCAAAAATAACTTCCTGTCGCCACCAGTCCAACCTACTCGCTACCCAGATGTGTTTGTATTGGCTGCTAAAAAGAAGGATGATGGTTCTAAGCACAGGATCTGGAGCCAGGCTGCCTGAATTCAATTCCATACCCTGCCTAGTATTTGATGTCTGACCTCGAATAAGTCTCTTAATGTCTTTAAGCCTCAGTTTCTTCATCTGTAAAATGGAGATAACATCTATATCTCTTCAGAAGGTTGTTGTGAGGGTTAAGTGAGATCATCAATACAACACACTTAGTATAGGACCTGGAATATAATAGTCAACCAACTGTTATTATTACTATTAATATTAGTACACTCACTTTAAAGTATCTTCGACAGGTATTTGTAATAAAAATTCCAACTATCCAAATGAAACCCATGCTATAAAGTTGTCTGAGTCCACAGTTCTTTGAACTAATAAAGCATCATAAATAGCCATAACACATCTAACTTTTTCTCACTTTATTTCTAGATCATGAGGGTCGCATTGGCATGGCCTCCATCAAAATGAAAGAAAACCATGAATTTGATGGAAAGAAACTCTTTCAGCACGTTGCTGATTACCTGCCTAGTTACGCGAGGCCCCGGTTTCTAAGAATACAGGTGAGATCTCTTATTATCAAGTTCAATGATCTGCTCTCTTGGAGAGTCCTACTTCTTAGGGAACAACTTGCCTTCTCCCAGGATGACTACGTTTGCCAAATTATCACCACACTTTCCAGGAAGCTCAGAAAGAAGTGTCATAGACCAATAAGGAAGTGGTCATATCAGGCTGGCTGGGTGCAGTGGCTCATGCCTGTAATCCCAGAACTTTGGGAGACCGAGGTGGGAGGATTGCTTGAGCTCAGGAGTTTGAGACCAGCCTAAGCAACATAGTGAGACTTCATGTCTACTAAAACTAAAAATTTTAAAACAGGCCGAGCGCAGTGGCTCACGCCTGTAATTCCAGCACTTTGGGAGACCGAGGTGGGCGGATCACCTGAGGTTGGAAGTTCAAGATCAGGCTGGCTAATGTGGTGAAACCCTGTCTCTACTAAATATAGAAAATTACCTGGGTGTGGTGTAGCATGCCTGTAGTCCCACCTACTCGGGAGGCTGAGGCAGGAGAATCGTTTGAACCTGGGAGGCGGAGGTTGCAGTGAGCCAGGATCACACCACTGCTCTCCAGCCTGAGCAACGGAGTGAGACTCTGTCTCAAAAAAAAAAAAAAAAAAAAAAAAACAATTAGCCAGGCATGATGACACGCACTTGTAGTCTCATCTACCTGGGAGGCTGAGGCAGGAAGATTACTTGAGCCTGGGAAATCAAGGCTGCAGTGAGGTATGAGTGCACCACTGCACCCCAGCCTGGGCAACAGAGCAAGGCCCTGTCTTAAAAAATAAAAATAAAAAAATAAAAAAAAAAAAAATTCAGAAAACAGCTAGCAGAAATCCAATTCTAATCCCTTTCTCCTTACAATGTCAGACCAGTTCATTCAGCAAGAGTCTTAGCACATAACTCACAAAGTCTGTTTGGTGAGTCCTGACAGACATCGCAAATAGAAATGCTCTGACCCTGTTTGTTGTTTCCAGTTTTAAAGAATACAGAAATCCATAGAAGTTCTGCACCTTTCCATGGTGTGAAATTTAACTGGATGTTAGCCAGCTGGAATTGCCTAAGACTAACTATCACCGCTAGGGGTTTTTTTCTTCCTCCAACATTAACCCTTTGGTTGATTGAACACTCTCACTTTTAGACTTTGAGCTCTGTGATTCTGTAGTTGAAGACTTGACAAAGGAAGTCTTAAGATTCCAGATATTGTGTGTATAGGATTATTCCTGTTCATAAAGCACCGACATTTGCTTTGCAACCAGATGGTAAAGAGGCATGAAAATGAAATATCCTCAGATATTTTGATTAACACATTAATTGGAGGAAAAATCAGTCTTCAATCTAGTAGACAAGATAAGCAGACTGAGAAAACAGAGTTTGTCTGTAAATGATCCCTCCTTCTACTCCCACCTAGAGTCGGGATATCCTAGTGGTACCTGAAGCCTTACCAAGCAGTAAGCACCACTCCTCTGCTCAGAAATTTATGCACAGGTATCTCATCATTGGCAAGTCCTCCCTCCCCACAGGTGATCCTAAAGCTTTAAGGGAATAAAAAAATACCTCACAAAGGGCTCCCTAATGGAGACCAGCTAACAGAATGTATGGGTATCATACAAAACTTTCACTTCACTAGAAAATGTAAAGAGAGTGGATGTTACTTTCTCCTACCACAAAAATGATAGCTATGTGAGGTAATCCATTTGTTAACTAGCTAGATGTAACTACTGCACGATGTACGTGTACTTCAGCACATCATATTGTACATGAGAAAAACACATAATGTTATCTGTCCATGTAAAAATAAATCAAAATGGAAAACCTTTTTTTTAACTTTCACTTCCCAGCTGTCACATGAGCCAGGGATGCCAATGATTTGCCAGATCCCCATGCCCCACCCCTACCCCTTGCCCTGCATCCCAATCTATTGCAAAATGCAACCACAATGGGGATTATTTGATGCTTTTCAGGACACCATTGAGATCACTGGAACTTTTAAACACCGCAAAGTGACCCTGGTGGAGGAGGGCTTTAACCCCGCTGTCATCAAAGATGCCTTGTATTTCTTGGACGACACAGCAAAAACGTATGTGCCTATGACGGAGGACATCTATAATGCCATAAGTGCTAAAACCCTGAAACTCTGAATATTCCCAGGAGGATAACTCAACATTTCCAGAAAGAAACTGAATGGATAGCCACTTGATATAATCCAACTTTAATTTGATTGAAGATTGTGAGGTGCAGTTTTTCTAGGAAATTATGCATACCAGTAAAGGGAGACTTTTTAAAATAACAGCTGAGTCTTTGCAAGTAAAAAGATTTAGAGATTATTATTTTTCAGTGTGTACCTACTGTTTGTATTTGCAAACTGAGCTTGTTGGAGGGAAGGCATTATTTTTTAAAATACATAGTAAATTAAATGAACACCAACATGTGAGATGGCACCGTCTCTGTGTTCTTTCCTCACGTTATTCTAATACAAAGCCTGTGTCAATTACTCCAAAGCCTGAAGTTCTCACTGGTAACTTTTCATATGTGTCCCATTCATAAGAGTAATGACATTCTAGGTAAAATTGGCTGGAGATGGGGGCTGGGGTGTAAGGGGTGGTAGGGTGAGGAGGCTGGATCAGCAGAGGCCAACACAATGAAAATCTACTCCAATGTGAGGAGGCCACTTTCCCTACCCAGAGGCATCCCGTCCACTGTGTATAGGCAGCATTATCCAACAGGTAATAATGCCATCTATAGTCCTTACAGGAGCCTAATTCTATGGCATCAGAGTTCTGTACATAAAAGGAGTTCAGGCCAGGCACAGTGGCTCACGCCTATAATCCTAGCACTTTGGGAGGCCAAGACAGGTGGATCACAAGGTCAGGAGTTCAAGACCAGCCTGGCCAAGATGGTGAAACCCCATCTCTACTAAAAAAATACAAAAATTAGCCAGGCGCAGTGGCAGGCACCTGTAATCTCAGCTATTCGGGAGGCTGAGGCAGGAGAATCGCTTGAACCCGGGCGGCAGAGGTTACAGGGAGCCAAGATGGCGCCACTGCACTCCAGCCTGGGTGACAGAGCGAGACTCCGTCTAAAAAAAAAAAAAAAAAAAAGTGTTCAATACATTTTAGCTACATCAGGGGTTGCAAACTCAGGTGTCTTCAGAATTCACATAGGTAATATGGATGAGAAAAGCAGGTCACAAATGAATGTGGTAAACTTGGGGACAGCCACTAAGCTTCAGTCAGCTGAATATAGGTCAAGTATTGCTGGGATTTTCTGAGTATTCAGAAAACAGAAATCCTTCAGAACTTATTAACATTAGTGTCACTACAGTTGATCTACAACCCCCGCCCCCAACACACACACACACACACACACACACACACACACAACTACTAAGTTTGGCTTTTTAAAAAGAAAACAGAAATCTAGATATGTATGTGAGTCTCCCAATTTTTGAAATCTGACGTCTCAAAATTGTTTAAACTTCTATGCATCCCAAACAAAATATGTCTGTGGGCCAGATAAGTCCCAGCTGTCCAGTTAGCACCCGAGTCCCACTTACATGTGCCCCTACTCCCCAGATGGCAACTGGTTTCACTCCAAAGCCAGTCTCCTGCCCACGGACCCTTTTCAAGGACAGGAGGACCTTTAAGATGGCACAGGAGGCTTTGGGAAATTCTTTTTTTTTTTTTTTTTTTTTGAGACGGAGTCTCGCTCTGTCGCCCAGGCTGGAGTGCAGTGGCCGGACCTCAGCTCACTGCAAGCTCCGCCTCCCGGGTTTACGCCATTCTCCTGCCTCAGCCTCCCGAGTGGCTGGGACTAGAGGCGCCTGCCACCTCGCCTGGCTAGTTTTTTGTATTTTTTTTAGTAGAGACGGGGTTTCACCGTGTTAGCCAGGATGGTCTCGATCTCCTGACCTCGTGATCCGCCCGTCTCGGCCTTCCAAAGTGCTGGGATTACAGGCTTGAGCCACCGCGCCCGGCCGAGGCTTTGGGAAATTCTGAGGAGCTCTTTCACCTAAGCCCTTTCTCCTTAGACCTAGCTGCTCCCTTCCTGGGTTTAATTGCTTTACCTCTGATGTATGAGCTGCAACAGAATTCCAGGAGCAGGTCATGGGTGGCAGCACTCAAGACGACATGTACCTTACCTAGAGCTTGTCCTAGGCCGTGGGAGCATCACGGTCATTGAGTTCACATCCAGAAAGCATGGCCCAAGTTTACCACAGCCTCCCTAGAAGTTTCCATCATGGAGTTTCCCTCCCTAGAGGACATCTTCAGATGACCAGGAGCTGGTAAGGCTTGCCAATTCTCCTCCAGTGTAGTCCCCATAAAGCTCCAGGCAAACATATCTAGGACTCCTCAATGATATATGATGAGAGGTGTTGCCACCCCCAGCCCCAACAGAGTACTAGAAATATATTTTTAACTCTCTTCACTCTTTAGGGTGACTTTTAAGAAGAATCATGACCAAAATCCTTGCCCCCACTCATTATACCTAACAATAAACATTTCCTGAGTGCTTAGTATACATCGAGGACTTGAGGAGGGTCTAAAGAAAACTCCAGATAGGCTGCACCTTTGTGAATTTTGCCAGTAATTAGAATGATTATTGTTTGTGAGTCAGCACTTGGGAATTTTTGCAAAATTCTCTCTGCCTTTGAGTTACAGGAGAATGAGGAACCCAAGTAGTGGGAGATAGGACAGCCTTTGAGTATCACATTGTGCAATTGTATTACCTGGAATCTTGTCAAAGGAGAAGCAGGATGTCAGCAGGGGTCATGTTAGGGCAGTGGCTTCCTTCTGTGTCACAAGGGGTATCTTTTTGGGTAAGAGGTCAGCATTTACACTGTTGGCCAGAATATTCGTGTTATATTAACCAGAGCCTGCTTACCCCGATCTCATTTGACCCGTGTTTTAGACCTTCCAGTCAGAAACTCAGAGACCCAGGTCCTCACATCCACACCCTGCCCAGCTCTGCCTCCCAGCCTGATGGTTTCCTCAGTCTCTCGTTTTCCCACACCTCCCTGAATCTGACCAGGTAACACAGCTCCATTGAGATAAATAGAGACACCCCCACAATGTCCTCAGCCCCTAGGTTTGCATGTATGTAAACAATTTTAAGCCATCACTTGTGAGAGATAATCCCTTAAAGACTGATTTTTCTCTTTTAAAAGGGTAAGAAATTGTGCCCAAGAAATATCTGCACAAGTCATTCTCATTTGAAAATATAAGTGGATATTTGAATTTAAAAAAATAAGCTGATATCCATGTAAATTATCCAACAGGGCTTTGATTTCAAATGTATTGTTTGGAAACCTGTAATCAGTGCATAGATGGGATGCTATAGGCACCAAAATAATTTGGGGATAAAAGTAGGAAATGTCAGCTTCTGAAATGGAAGCTGATGAGAATCAGTATTAAAATGGGTAAGGTTAGCCAGTCCTGGTGGGGTGTGCCTATAATCCCAGCTACTAGAGACTGCCTATAATCCCAGCTACTAGAGACTGCCTATAATCCCTGCCCAGAGACTGAGGCAGGAGGATCACTTGAGCCCAGGAGTTTGAGTCCAGCCTGGGCAACATAGTGAGACCTCATCTCAAAAAAAAAAAAAAAAAAAAGGTAGGTTTAACTAATTGCAGTGACTCAACCTAAGAGATAATTTGCTAAATGTGTCACTCATTCATACATCCACTCTATAAGCACTTAGTGAGTGCCTGCTATGGACCAAGAAATGTTTTCAACATGGAGTGCTGAGTCCCATTCCCCCCGAACTAGAATTGGAGTTTGCATTTCTAACAATGCCCAGGTGAAGGTAATGCTGTGGGATGGGAGCCACATTTGGGGAATAACTGACATCCTGAGTTATACATCATGTGCACTTACTTAGTGGGTAACTCAGTTCCTCTGGGCTGGGTTATCCCTTGCTAACTGAGACTCAGCTCTTAGATCAAGTGGCTCAAAGTGCAGGCCCCAGGAAATGTCCAGCATCAAGAAGCACCTTGTCATCTCAAGCCTGCAATTGCTCTTGGAAATTTACATCAATTACAGCTCATATCTGCTTGCTAGATACATACACATGTATTATGATTTGCTATAGCAAACTAAAAACAATCCTAGAGAGTAGCTCGTCAAACCTCTTTACTCGATAAATGAAAAAACTGAGGCCTGAGGTTGAATGACATGACTAAAATCACACAGCTAATTGGCATCACTAAGATCTCACTTAGTACTTGCAGGAAGAGAGTATCGTCATAGACCAGTAGTTCTGAGTGTGGTCCCTGAGCCAACAGCATCAGCAGCACCAGGGAACTTGCTGGACCAACAAATTCTTGGACCCTGCAAATTCTAGACCTGCTGAATCAGAAACTCAGGATGCAGGCCCAGACATCTGTGTTTTGACAAGCCAAAGCCCCCCTGGTGTTACTGATGTGGACTCAGTTTGAGAATCACTGGCTTAGAGCAGTGCACAAGCTTTACTGTGCATGACAATCACTTGGGGACACCAACGCTTGGGGCACACATGCTGCTTTGAGTAGCATGTCAGTCTAAAGCAGTGGTTCCTAGATGTCACTGCACACTAGAATCATCTGGGGAGCTGTCAAAAATACCAAAGCCCAGACCCATGCCATATCAATTAGATCAAGGATTCTGGGAGTGGGAATGAAGCATCAGTATTTGTTTAAGGACCTCCAAGTGATTCCAATAGGCAGCAAAGCTCAGGGATCACTAGTAGAGAACAAGGGGCAAGTTTTCAGCTTTTGGCCGGGTGCAGTGGCTCACACCTATAATCGCAGCATTTGGGGAAGCCAAGACAAGAGGAGTTCTTGAGCACAGGCATTCACAATCAGCCTAGGCAACATAGGGAGACCCTGTCTGTACAAAAAATTTTAAAAATCAGCCAGGCCAGGCATGGTGGCTCATGCCTGTAATCCCAACACTTTAGGAGGCCAAGGCAGGAGGATCACCTGAGCCCAGGAGTTCCAGACCAGCCTGGGCAACATAGGAAGACCCTGTCTCTATAAAAATTTACCCAGGTATAGTGGTGTGCACCTGTAGTCCCAGCTACTCGGGTCACTGAGGTGGAAAGACAGCTTGAGCCTCAGAGGCTGAGGCTGCAGTGAGCTGTGTTCACACCACTGCACTCACAGAATGAGACCCCATCTCAAAAATAAATAAATAGCTACTTGGGAGGCTGAAGCAGGAGGATTGCTCAAGCCCAGGAAGTTGAGGCTGCAGTAAGCCATGATCGTGCCTCTGCACTCCAGCCTGGGTAAGAGAGAAAGCACTAGTCTCAAAAAAAAAAAAAAAAAAAAAAAAAAGCTTTAAACTCTTAACAAAGATTCTTTTGACCAAACTCTAGTCAAGCTCCTCTGAGCCCTGAGCCCCCTTCTCGACTAGGCCTCAACCTTTGCCTATAAAGACGTGAACAAACACTAACATAATTTCTCACAGCTCAAGGCCACATCCCTGAGATGATCCTAGCCCACCTTAAAGTGCCTGCCTAAGAAAACTCAAAGCTGCCGAAAGATTTAACTGTTTGTTCCAGCCAACCCCTGAACACAGAGCCCTGACTCCCAGTCTCTGTGGGAGAGTAAGAGTCTTTCTTCAAAAAGCACCAGTTAGCAAACCCAGAAGGGTTTCACATCAACCACTTTCCACTTTTTGTAATTTTTCACATTCCTGACTCTTCCAAGTCTAGGCTGGCCTTCTCCCTATTCTCCATTCGCCCTGTGAAATGCCTAGTCAACTTTGCACAAATCCAAGGTGAGTTCAGTTCACACGGGACCCTTTTCCCTATTGTGATAGTATATTATTGATTAACATCTATCCTTACAGTTTTAACTAATGTCCAGCTTTGTTTGTCTTTAATACTCTTTACTAACCCATTTCAGAGTCACAACCTAGCAAAGTACCATCTGAAATGGAAACAAAATTATGTGTTTGGCCTCTGAACTAATGATGAGCAAGCCACTTGTGAGCATAGCTTTTATTTGACTACTGGGTCCAGAAAACAAAGAAAAAATGCACAAGGTCCAAACCTAGAAAGGAAACTTTTAAATGTACTGGAGGACCACAGTGGCCTGCTGGGCCATGAGCTCCTGTTCAGGTCCAACCTTGAGCAGTTCTGCATGGTGGAAACAGCCTGGGCTTCACTGGAAGCCAGGAGACCTGGGTTTGCCTATTTAAAGCTATGTGGGATTAAGAAAATGTGGCACATATACACCACGGAATACTATGCAGCCATAAAAAAGGATGAGTTCATGTCCTTTGTAGGGACGTGGATGCAGCTGGAAATTATCATTCTCAGCAAACTATTTCAAGAACAGAAAACCAAACACTGCCTGTTCTCACTCATAGGTGGGAATTGAACAATGAGATCACTTGGACACAGGGTGGGGAACATCACACACCAGGGCCTGCTGTGGGGTTGGGGGAGGGCGGAGGGATAGCATTAGGAGATATACCTAATGTAAATGATGAGTTAATGGGTGCAGCACACCAACATGGCACATGTATACATATGTAACAAACCTGCATGTTGTGCACATGTACCCTAGAACTTAAAGTATAATAAACAAACAAACAAACAAACAAATAAATAAATAAATAAATAAAGCTATGTGACCTAAACGTTGGTTTCCTCATTCATGAACCTTGAGCCACAGTGCCTGACTCATAATTGATGCTTCAAAAAAAGTACATGCGTTTAAGCTCCCAGACTGGTTAATCAATGTTTCAGCAGCCAATTAAGTGACACAGGATATGTTTTGTTTCAGGGACAAACATAATTTATTTCTAGGTTATATTTCATGTCACAAGCTGAGCCACAGAAGCTGCCTGTCTACCCTCAGCCCTTTCTCTCTGACCAGCCTGCTGAGCCCATCTGGATCATCCTGGCTTCAACTCTTCGTTTGTATCCCATCGTGGGGCGTGAACCCCTATGAGAATGTGATTAAAATTATGAACTCGCCCCCAAGAAAATTGCATGTACACATAAGCACACAAAGTTGGCATACAACTGTGAGGGGTTCACAGAGTCCCTGAAGTATATCCTCAGACTCTGGCTGAAGACCCTGGGTCTAAACCATGGCCTGCAGAGGGCAGCAGGGCAGCTGGAGCCCACACTGAGAGCTGCATTCAGGAAAGCTGGGGACGCTGTAGAACTTGATGAGTTTTTTGAAGGCACTTTTCTTCAGCATCATCATCTCTTCTGGAAACCTGGAAAAGATTCTGACCCTGGAGGAGCCCCCATTCTTCACAGAGGCCTCTGTGGGCAGTGGCTTCTGAGCACTCACTGGCACGCTGTTGCAGCTGAGGGAGCGCACTGTCTTCTTCTTAGTCTGCACAGACAAGTAACTGAACAGGAAGGAGGACAGCTTGTGCTTGGTGGCATCCGGGGCCTCTTCTGAAAAGCAATCATCAACTGGGTCCGGCAGGCTTTCATGATGGCGGCCGTTTTCCCTTCTCATGGGACCGGCTCCCACACACTGAGGCTGCTTGATGATCTTCCTGGCCTGGACTGGATCATCTCCTGCCCCACTGACAGACTGAAGGGACGTTCCACCAGCCCAGGCTCTGGCACCCCTGATTTGGGGGATGAGGTTCCCAACCCGAGGGCTGGGTTGGGAAGTACAGTGCTGACTCAGGATGAGAGTGGCAGCATCTCGAATGAGATTCCAGTCTCTCAGGATGTCATCCCTAGTGGTAAACTGGGATGTCACAGTGAAACGGATGATTAACTTGTCCTGGATAGTGGCCGGGATGAGGAAGAGATGGCCAGCTTTAGCTATTTCCTTTAACACATTTTCTGTGAGACAATTAGGACCCTGTTTGAAAAATAAAGAGAAGTCTCCATCACACCCCGTCAGCATCCCCAGATGCTGTGTTTCCCCAGCATTTGTGTTTCTGAGAGGCTCTGGAGCACCACATAACATCACTCACAAAGGGGCTTGGAAGACGGTATTACCTTTAGACGAAAAACCACCAGGCCAAGGTGCCTCTTGGCAGGAATTTCAAAGGAAGGGTCATTTCTGACCAGAGATTCAAAATATTTAGCCATTTCAGTACCCTGGAATTGCAAATATAAAGAGAACTGAGATTCACCATTGGACAAGGGACTAACTATGCATAAACTTTCATACTGCTAAATAGTTTTAAAGCAGTGCCACCTTCCCATCACAGAGACCTAAGCAGCTTCTGCCTCATTGTCATCTCCATTTGATTTTGCTCATATTCCAAGCTGGAAAATCTCCCATGGCCCCCTGTTTCCTGTCACATCAGATCCACCTCGAGAACTCATCTCAGGGCCCTCTTTAAACTCAGCCCCAGAACCCAGAAGGCATGTGCTTTGCAGTCCAGGCAACCTGACCTCAACTCCTGGTTTCACAGCTCCTGGACCGGCCAAGTGGGCAAGTAAGGACCAAAACCCAGCCCATGCTCTACATCCCCAGCCAGGTGCCTCATGCAAGCTGCATCTGCCTAAAGGAAGAGATGCCTGTTTCTAGGGTACATAAAGTTGCCATATGGGCTAGTGGCAGCCCTGCCCCATCCTCAGCCTACATGCTTCACTTGCCTCTCAAACCTCTTCTCACCCTGTACCCCAAATGCCCTTTTCATCCCCTTTTTCTGACATTCCATAGAGAATATATTTTCACATCTTGTCCCCACCCACCATGGAAAGGTGTTGGACCTGGTTAATGGATACAGAGTTTCTGCTCAGGATGATGAAAAAGTTCTGGAAATAACTCACACAACATTGTGAGTATACTTAATGCCACTGAATCGTGCACTTAAAAATGAGTAAAATGGTACATTTTATGTTATGTATATTTTGTTACAATTTTAAAATGTTAAAGGCTTTGTATTATATGAATCTTCCACTGAAGTTCATGTCATCTTTTTAAATGTCCTGGGTTTTTTTGCTTTTTGTTTTTAACCTAGGATTACTAACTAAACAAGAACAGGACTTGCCTTTTCTTTTCTTTTTAAAAAATTTCTCCAAGCATCCAGAAGAGCTCAATAAAATATTTGCTAAGTAATTATATCAATTAGTTCTCACACTTGCTACTCTATTTCAAGAGAGGGCCAGGGAGTTTGCTGATCCTCTTTTTTTTTTTTTTTTTTTTTTTTTTTGAGACAGAGTCTCACTCTGTCGCCCAGGCTGGAGTACAGTGGCCGGATCTCAGCTCACTGCAAGCTCCGCCTCCCGGGTTCCCGCCATTCTCCTGCCTCAGCCTCCCGAGTAGCTGGGACTACAGGCGCCCGCCACCTCGCCCGGCTAGTTTTTTGTATTTTTTAGTAGAGATGGGGTTTCACCGGGTTAGCCAGGATGGTCTCGATCTCCTGACCTCGTGATCCGCCCGTCTCGGCCTCCCAAAGTGCTGGGATTACAGGCTTGAGCCACCGCGCCCGGCTTTTTTTTTTTTTTGAGAAGGAGTCTCGCTCTGTCGCCCAGGCTGGAGTGCAGTGGCACAATCTCAGCTCACTGCAAGCTCTGCCTCCCGGGTTCACGCCATTCTCCTGCCTCAGCCTCCTGAGTAGCTGGGACTACAGGCGCCCGCCACTACGCCCGGCTAATTTTTTTGTATTTTTAGTAGAGACGGGGTTTCACCATGTTAGCCAGGATGGTCTCGATCTCCTGACCTCGTGATCCACCCGCCTTGGCCTCCCAAAGTGCTGGGATTACAGGCGTGAGCCACCGCGCCCTGGTCCTTTTTATTTTATTAAGAGGGTAAGGTCTTGCTTTGTCACACAGGCTAGAGTACAGTGGCATGTTGCACAATCAAAGTTAACTGCAGCCTTGAACTCCTGTGCTCAAGTAATCCTCCCACCTTCACCTCCTGAGTAGCTAGGACTACAGGCACGCACCACCATGCACAGCTAAATTTTTTAATTTTTTTGTAAAGACAGGGGTCTCACTAGGTTGCTCAGCCTGGTATCAAACTCCTGGGCTTAAGCGATCCTCCTTCCTAGGCCTCCCAAAATGCTGGGATTACTGACATGAGCCACCATGTCTGGCCCTGATCCTGTCTTTTGACCATAATGAAATGAGTTTCTTCAAATCTTTCTCAGAGCCCCTTTCTCCCCTGCATGGTCAGTTTCAAATAGCACAGGAGTTTTGACCTGCTCCATTTCTAACCTGGGCCCCTTCACCCCTCCTGAGGCAACCTGGTGATCCCTTGTCCTGGGAAGTCACCATATTGATGCTGAACTTAGTGCAGACACTCAATCAGCATAGCACACCATAGCCCAGAACTCCTGAGCTCAATTGAGCTTCCCACCTCAGTCTCCCAAGTAGCTGGGACTACAGGCACGTGCCACTGTGCCCAGCTCAATCTTTCCATTTTTTAGAAGGAACCAAGGGAAAGTGACTTTCCCAAGGTACAAGTGACAGCAGGGAGATCTCCTCCCACTGTGCTTTTATCCCTCCTATAACGCATGCTGTTTGCAACAACAGAACCAGAGGTCAGGGGAGAGGAGAACACAGAGCACAGGCAGCACCACCACCTCCAAAGCCCCACATTACAGGTCATGAAAACAGAGCTGCTGCCAGTGCCCTGCACCACTCTAGGTCAAGGGCAGGCACAGTGCAGTCATGGCCAAATATAGCCTCCACCTGTGCTTGTAAAATTTTTTGGAACACAGCATTCCCATTTGCTTACATATTGTCTATGATAGCGTTTGTAGTACAGAGGTAATTATAATAGAGTATGGTCCACAAAGCCAAAAATATTTACTATCTGGCTTTTTATAGGAAATGTTTACCAATCCCTATTGTAGGTGATAGGAGATGAGAATGAGGATGATGATGATGATGATGATGATGATGATGATGATGATGACGACAACTTATAATTAGATGAAGAAGGAGATGATGAAGGAGGGGAAGAAGACGAGAACAGGAAGAACTCATTGAGTACTTAACTGAGTAATAGGTAGACCCTATGCTAAGGGCTGCATATATGTTATCTCATTTAATTTGAGAGAGGTAGTATCCTTTTCTCATTTTTATAGATTAGGAAGGCATGGCCAGGGTGGTGGCTCATGCCTGTAATCCTAACACTTTGGGAGGCCAAGGTAGGCAGATTGCTTGAGCCCAGGAGCTTGAGATCAACCTGGGCAATATGACAAAACCCCATCTGTACGAAAAATACAAAAAATTAGCCAGGCATGATGGTATGCGCCTGTAGTCCCAGCTACTCAGGAGGCTAAGGTGGGAGGATTACCTGAGCCTGGGGAAGTCAAGGCTGCAGTGAGCTCTGATGGCACCACTGCACTTCAGCCTGGGCAACAGAGACCTCATCTCAAAATTAAATAACAAGAAAGAAAAGAAAAGAGAAAGAAAGAAGGAAAGAGAGAAGAAAGAAGAAAGAAAGAAAGAAAGAAAGAAAGAAAGAAAGAAAGAAAGAAAGAAAGAAAGAAAGAAAGAAAGAAAGAAAGAAAGGAAGGAAGGAAGGAAGGAAGGAAGGAAGGAAGGAAGGAAGGAAGGAAGGAAGGAAGGAAGGAAGGAAGGAAGGAAGGAAGGAAGGAAGGAAGGAAGGAAGGAAGGGAGAGAAAGAAAGAAGGAAAGAAAAGGAAGGAAGGAAGGAAGGAAGGAAGGAAGGAAGGAAGGAAGGAAGGAAGGAAGGAAGGAAGGAAGGAAGGAGACAAATATAGAAAGGTTAAGTAATTTATCTAAGGTCACCAAATAGTAAAGGGTAGAACTAAATTTCCATTCCTTAAGGCACTTCTCTGTAACAGAGAAATATGAAATTTAATTTTATATAACTTCCCAAGAGCTCAGTGTAGTAGAAAGCAGCCCAGAACTATGAAGAAAAGATTTGTAATTGGGAGGCTTCAGGGGAAGTCCCAGGCCTTCTTCCCGCAAGCAGGGCAATTGCTCCCTCTGAGCCTTGTCAGATTAGAGTGACCACCCCAAGCACTGTGCTAAAAATCTAGTGAATAACTAGAATTTATTTTTGTACTGAAGGCATTATACAAGTGTTAATTATCATCACAGTCAAGTTGAAGAGATAAAAGTAAATCATATCGGCCGGGCGCGGTGGCTCAAGCCTGTAATCCCAGCACTTTGGGAGGCCGAGACGGGCGGATCACGAGGTCAGGAGATCAAGACCATCCTGGCTAACATGGTGAAACCCCGTCTCTACTAAAAATACAAACAACTAGCCGGGCGACCTGGCGGGCGCCTGTAGTCCCAGCTACTCGGGAGGCTGAGGCAGGAGAATGGCGTGAACCCGGGAGGCGGAGCTTGCAGTGAGCTGAGGTCCGGCCACTGCACTCCAGCCTGGGCGACAGAGCGAGACTCCGTCTCAAAAAAAAAAAAAAAAAAAAAAAAAAAAAGTAAATCATATCAAATAACTTTATTTTAATTCCATTTCTTCTATTGTGGGACATTGGAAGAACTCTGAGCTCAGTTTTGTAAAGGTGTTTGAGTAGGTGATCATAGGAATGCTAATGAAGCAGAAACCAGAATAGATGGAATAGGCAGAAAAGTTCCTGGTAGAAGCAGAATTTAATCCATTTGCAACATTTGGAAAGGAGAGGGCAATTCAGGTGAAGGACACGGGTGAAGGTGCAGAGATGGACTGAGCATGGGGTCTGGATGGGTCGATGAAATGCCCAAGCTAGGGTAGGAGCTGATGATCAAGTCCTTGAAAGCCAGGCCCAGGAGTGTGGGCCTCATATATGGCACGCAATGGGGTTGCTAATAGGAATTCAGGGGTTTGACTCGCAGACGGAAGTGCTAAGGGAGGTTGGTCAGGATCTGCACATTGAATATCCAGTCCCAAATTGTAAGCAAAAAAAACTTCCTAATTACTTGTAACCTCCACCAACCATTCCCCACCCACAACCCTCCAGTCTTGAGTCTGAGTTTCTAGAAACAGTACAAAGTGCCTAAAGTTCCTCAATATTGTTGGTGGCAGCTGCTCATTGGTAAACAACCAGTGGTGATTACAAAGGTAAAATTACCAACATTAAAACCAGTCATATGAAACTGGAGAATATTATGTTAAGCAAAATAAGCCAGGCGCAGAAGGACAAATTTCACATGTTCTCACTCAAGCATGGGAGTTAAAAAGTAAGCAAACTGAACACACACAATAGAATGAAGGTTGGCAGAGGCTGGGAAGGATAGCGGGGAATGGGGGATAAAAAGGTGATAGTTAACGGGCTCAAAAATACAGTTAAATAGATCTAAGGTTAGGTGGCACAATAAGGTAACTGTAGTTAACTATAATTTGCTATACATTTCAAAATAACTAAAAGAATGGAACTAGAATGTTTCTAACACAAAGATGATAAATGGTTGAGTGTGGATACCCAGTTACCCTAATTTGATCACTGTACATTGTAGGCCTGTATCAAAACCTCACACATACACCATAAATAAATGCGTAATTATTACATAAGCATAATAATTAATTTTTTTTAAGTTGTAAAAAGTCATAGTTACCACTTCCACCACTTCATTTTGGTTTGTGTTTGTTTAACCAAGAAGGAATTCCCTAGAGGCAAGGTGGAAGGACAAAGTACACATAGGCAGAAAGGATAGTGTCTCCAGCTTCCCCTGCCGCTTTTATCAATGGCTTTGTCTTGCATGTGGGCTCTTGTAGAAATGGGAGACCGCCACCAGGGGTCAGAGTTCTTAAGTCCCTCCTCTTCCATGAAGAACATGAGAGAGAGGCTGTGCCTGTCTCATTTACCTCTGTGTCCCTTTCTTAGCACAATACCTTTGTAATTGCTGAATTGAATAGAAATAAATTAAGCCAAATAGGGCTTCAATAAATGCCTGTCAATGCAGGGAGGTTTGTTCCAGACTTGGTAGGTCTACCCGTCCAAGCCAGGAGAGCTTTGTTTAAGGCATAATCATAATAGTGCTAAAATATTCAGCCAGCTGTGACCATCGAGGTAATTCCAAAGCAGATAGGATCCTACCCTGGCCAGACACACTTCCCCTTGATTTACTTTATCTTTCTCTCTCTGCAAACCAGACTCTGGGGCCATCCCTCCCCAGTGCTCAGTGACAGCAAGGGGAACAGTGAGACACTCAGCAGAAGACAGGCATCAGGCGGCCCTTGGGGCATGTTGTGCTCAGCGCTCCTCAGGTTGACAAAGAGAATCAAATCCCAGGAGCTGAGGAACAGGCCCAGACACCTGAACCAGACACCGCAAATCTCCTGGGCAGATCTGCAAAGTAGAAACCAGCTTTCCTCACCATGAGAAAACAGAGGAACACAGGCACAGCCCCCACAGTGGCATGCTACATACATGTCTGACATGTGCTTGAAGATTCTTCACCCCGAAGGACCGAATCACGAACCAGAGCTTAATAGACCGAAACCGTCGGCTCAGGGGGATCTGCCAGTGCTAGAAACAAAGGAACACAGTGCCCACGGTTAGAGACAAGGGCGCCCCACTCCCTCGGGCATTTCTGGGCATTATCTGTTGCCTGCCCAGCTCTCCAGGGATGAATGGTGTCACCATGACTCCGGAAGCTGTTGCTAAGAGGTAAGCCAAGCTTCCCAACGGTTGCCCCATCGTGTGACCAAGTCACTGATGAAGGTGGCCAATAGTCACTTGTCTGAGAGCCAGACAAGTGGAAATCAAGCCCATTACCCTGAACCAATGAGAAGGGCACTTTGCTTTAAATTGCTCCTTTAAACATTTCATCCCAGCCCAGAAATTCAACATAAGGGCAATACATTTGCACTCTAAATGAATCTATATTCCTTGAATAGCAGAAAATAAAGTCCTATTTTGATCCCACCCCCAAAATGTAAAGTATAGTGGTTACAGCACAGACACTAGAGTCCTGCAGACCTAGGTTTTGCCTCCAGCTCTGCCACTTACTAGCTGTGTGACCTTGGGTAGTGCCACCTCACTGGCTCATCAGTGCGGGACATAAAGAACCAATTGCACCTCCCGGGGAAGTGGCGTGAGGACAAAGAATGCCAAGAGCCTCAGAAGAAGTTGTCAGTAGGTGTTGGCTATTTCGATTATTTTAAAATGTGAGCTACAAATCACAGTAGCATGTCTGTCAAGAGCCAAGATGATCCCTATTCAACCTCACACTGTCTTGTTCATTTTCCTGTGAGATTCGTGTGATCTGAGAGGCATCACTCCAGCTGTCAGATTTCAAATGAGCAACGAAACTTCTGCCTCTGTTAGATGAAAATTGATCCTTTGCTCCTGGTGGCCAAATTCAACAGAGCTTAAAGTTCAAGGTTGCAGCCACCACAAATCTGAAAATTTCCAAATTAATTTCAGACTGATTTCTCAGATCTGAAAATAGAGCAGAGGATTTGGAAAACATTTGCAGTTATTATAATGAGTTATTATAATGAGTCTAATGACGTCTCCCTCAAATGTCAGAAAGTTTCTACCACAATTTCTGTTGACTAAAAATAAATGTTTGTCCCACTGCATATTTATCTGCCCATGCACAAGATTGTCAAATCCTCACAAATGTCCTCACCTTCACCCTTCACCCCAGTTTCCTAAGCCAGGCACAGTTGGGACATCACCCCTTTGTTGACAGACAAAGTTTCCCCAGCATAAAAGTACTAAGCCTTTGATTTCCAAGCAAAAAACTCTGTTGTGCTGAGGACCAGCTTGTGGCTTGTGTGCCAGCAGAGGGCATCAAAACCTGAAAATGGAACAAAATTGCTGTAACAGGGAAAGCGTCAACTCTATCTCTTGTCCATGGACACTCCAAGAGAATAATGAACAGATGATAGGGGTCATCTCTTAAAAGGTTCTGATTTCCAGATAGTTATAGCCAATTTATTTCGTACATAGAAAGAGCTACTTTATTTTACCACCAAATAAACCAGGGTAGGCAGAGGTGATTTTATTTTGACTTCTTCACAATCTTCCTTATTCCCAGTTGCTCCTTTGCTTGTCACTATTCCAAAACTGATCCATGCTGACTCAGCAGAGTGGTTCTAGCCAACATTTTCTGTTGGATCAAAAAATCTGGACATATAAAGGCTGACAGGACTCTTCTGACCTTGAGGCATCCCCAGCCTCCTCTGTGTCCTTGTAAGGTTTTGCAGGGCTCCCCTGCCAAGGTCAAGGTAATGCTCCCTCCACTGGTGCTCTCTGTCCAGTGGGAGGCAGAAAAGAGGGAGCTTCTCTGCTGTCAGAGAATCTAGCCCTGATTTTAGGTGATTCCAGGGCCCCAGGGATTAAGCACCTACGTCTTCTCTCCTGGGATGCTGCCCTATTTTTGGCTCTTCTCAGAGCAAGACTGAGCTTCTGTTCAAAGCTGCAGCCACCTGGGTGGGAAGGACATTGGACCCATGTGAGAGTAACTATGAGGACCCTCAGGATCATGACAAAGATAGCAGCTTCACTTTTCTAGGAGTTTCTTCATGGACTTGAAAATCAAATCCATAGGATTAAAGGTGGGGGGAAGGATAAGTGTCAGGCAGCACCTTCTGGGTGGAGAGGTAAAAATAATAAGGTTCCCCAGAGCAGGGCTGGGAAGAGTTTACTGTAACATTTTTATGAGTTATCTGGAAGAGAGAGAGCACTGTAAAATCTCCAAACTCCTGGGAATGAACCCCGGGAAGATCCTGAGGCACTGTGGTAAATGAATTTAAAGGGTAACATGAAATTCAAAAGGGCAACGGTCAACATAATGCTCCTCAGTTATGATGACCCAAATACACTGGTAGGAGAATGGGCATCAATTCACACTCAGGAAGCAAACCCACAGTTATCCCTAAAGATATCTGACCCTTGGGCTGCTCCGGAATTTTTTTAATTTTTCATTAAAAATCTCTAAAAACCCACCAGAAAGAGCAGTGGAGACAAAGAACCATTATTTTTTCTTTATTTACCTCTAGAGGGTCTTCTGTCACTACCAGTAAGCCATGAGGCTTACTGCTGCAATTCTAATCCAAAAGCTTCAATAATCTAAAGAGGGTGCGGGCTGGTCCAAGGGAGAAGAGCCAGTATAATCAAGTGATGATGAAGGTATTATTTTAAGACTAAAAGGGCAAGACACTTCAGTTGTCCAAGAAGATAAGATAAAAGCATCTCTTCATAAGGAAGGACACTTACGCGGGTCAGACACTGCTCTCAGCGCTTCAGTGTATTAATTTGTATAATCTTCACAGCAAGCCTAAGAAGCCAGAACTGTGGTCATCAGCCTCATTTGACACAAGAGGAAATCTGGACACAGAGTTTAAGTCACTTGTCCAAGGTCACACAAGTTAGTAAACAGAAAGCCAGGACTCCAATACAAGCCATTTGGCTTTAGCACCTACATGTTTACCCACTGTCATAACAAATCTCTGCACCTTAAAGAAGAACTTTCAGAAATACTATGCCTACCATATATCGAGCACTTGCCACACGGTTATTGTGCTAAGTGATCTACACGTGTTCCCATTTAAGCTTCACAATACCCTGTGAATCAGCGCCACTATTCTCATTTTACAGATAAGGAAAGCGAGGCTCAGAGAGGTCCAGTTAGTTTCCCAAAGGGCCCCTGCTGCAATGGAATTCCAAACCAAGCTCGCCCCCACTCTGCTCTGCTGCCTTCGTTGGCCAGGTAATGTGTAATACATTCGTTTACATCCCTGTCTCCCCTACAAGTAAAGGAAGGGCTCATCCTCAAACTGCGGAGTCAATTTGTAAGAACTCGTTTCCCTAAGGCAAAATACTGGCTGAGGATGTGGGATCAAGAGAGCTGAGGTTTGCCGGGCGCGGTGGTTCAAGCTTGTAGTCCCAGATACTCGGGAGGCTGAGGCACGAGAATCGCTTGAATCCGGAAGGCGGTGGTTGCAGTGAGCCAAGATGGCGCCGCTGCACTCCCGCCTGGTTGACAGAGCGAGACTCCGTCTCAAAAAAAAAAAAAGAGAGAGAGAGAGAGAGAGAGAGAGAGAGAGAGAGAGAGAGAGAGAGAGAGAGAGTGTGTGTGTTAGAGAGTTGAGGTGCAGCCAGCTGGGGAAGTCAGGAATGCTCGGAGGCTTCCAGAACCTCACACAAGTCCCACAGCCCGTCACTACCACAGAGCTGCCACACAGCGCCTCTGTCAGGGACGAAAAAACAAAACCGATTTCAGCAAGAAGGCTCTTTCCCCACCAGGGAAATTCTCCACCCTGCCCTGCTACTGGGTAGGAAACAAAAAAGATGACCCGAGATGGAGGCAGAAGGAACTGGTCCACCTGTGATAGGAAGAGCGTTTCTGGGAATTAAAACGGTGCCACAAATATTCAGGAAATGTGCACACTGCCTCAAAGGCTGGTCTCATTTTCAACCATTTTCTGGGTTTCATTCTATATACTTAGGGACAATTAGAAACCAAGATATGCATTGGCAATATTCTGAGAGGAGCTCATAGCGTGCTACCTTGTGAAGGGAGCCACCGTCCAGATTTTGGGGGGTCAGACGCCCGAGACCACTAGGCTGCCTGTCCCTGGCCACTCACCATGAAGTCGGTGGCCACGCCTGAGTTGGCATGCCTGAGGTAGATGGGATTCACACTGAAGGTCTGCTGAAGCTTGTACTTGTCCTTGACCCTGTGGGTTTCCAAACGGGCATTAGTGGCTGAGGTCTCTCCAGAGGAGGCAAGGCTTTCCCGCCTGCTCAGAGCTGGGCTGCCCCACTCACCAGAACCCAGTACAGTCAAAATGCACCATCATCCACTTGGAAGGATTAAAGGTGAAGGAGTCGGCATACTCAATCCCCTTCAGAAACCCCCGGAACTCGGGGCACAGGAAGGCAGTGCCTGCATAAGCAGCATCGATGTGGAGCCACAGCCCCTCACGGGCACCTGAGGAGGCAAACATCACCTGGCTGGAGGGGAGGCATGAAGTGGGGAAAGGTGTCTCTCACCTGGCCAAGCTGAGTGGTGGGCTGCAAGGATAATGTGCTTTGACTAAATGAGAAATGGAGGGGTGTGGAGATGGGAGCAGGGGGAGTTTTGAAGAAGTGGGGCTGAAGGAGGCATCGTTACCTCCTAACAGGAAAGTCTACAAACCCTCACCCTTGCCTTTTTCTTCCACTGGGTAAAGAGCCAGCACCCTCTTGGCCTCAACCTAGAACATCCTGGCACAGAAATCAATTTCCCGCCAGCACAGAGAGCAATGTTAGTGCACCGAATACAAAAGTTAGAGGGTTTCTTGCTTGGGGGTTAAACAGTCCCGACTGGGTTTCCTCTCTGCCTTTAATCTCTCCCATTATTTCCCCTACCCTACCCTTTTCCTTTTCTGAAGCTAGAATAGAAAGCATTTCTATTCTAACCTAATTCCCACTGTATTTTGGATATAGCCTGCATTAAGTAAAGTTCAACATACG
Source organism: Rhinopithecus roxellana (assembly GCF_007565055.1). Taxonomy (NCBI): domain Eukaryota; kingdom Metazoa; phylum Chordata; class Mammalia; order Primates; family Cercopithecidae; genus Rhinopithecus; species Rhinopithecus roxellana. Next base: position 37,386,728 of record NC_044553.1, read on the forward strand.
AGTAAGAGGATGAGAAAACCAAAGCCTCTCTTACTGTCGCCTCCTAGGACAGGAGGCAAGGTAGGGCACCTCTAACTCTTGTCACACCACTGGGAAAGGCAGTGTCCAGGGATCCCTGGAAGACAGCCTCATGACCTTTGGTGGTTCTTCCCATGTCTCTGCATTGACCAAAGAGGAACAGAATAATCCCATAGAGCTAGTCTCAGGTTCTTGCGTTAGGAGACATTTTAAAATGTATTCCTTGTCTTCCTAGCCAGAGAGGGAAGATACTTACAGATGGGGCCCAGCTCTGACAGACAGTCAAACGCACAGACCCCGGTGGTCCCTAGTGTGGCACAGACCTAGGGGAAAATGAAGGCAAGTTAACATAGGAGGGTGGGCTCGTGTGACACATTTGGCCTGAGAAAGATTTCACCACACATGTGATCTTCTGCCATCCATCCCACCAGAACAGTGTATATTTCAGACTGTGTTTTACCATGGCTCGTAAGAAACTACATTTTATATAACAATCTAGTACATGTATACATGTGTATTTGAAAAAAAAAGTTTCATAAAACAATGCATACTCTGGCTATATGTGTGCACTCTAATATTTTATACTATATTTCTTTTTAATGTTGGTTATGACCCACAAAATTTATTCCACAACACACCTATGGATAGCACCTCATGATGTGTAAAATACTGTATGGGAGGACCTTTCTGCTTTTGTGTGCAGCATGTTACTTACCTGAATTCTGCCAAAATTCCTTCCTCACATCCAAGTTCTATCATTCTAAGCTTAGGCACACATTCTGACTTACAAAGACAGGCACCAAGCCCCGCTGCTTGTCTTCCTCGATGGCCTTCTGAAGAGCTTCCCCTCGGAGTGAGAAATTATCATCCACAGGCAGAAATTTCATCTTCACAAGGGATATCAAACCAGCCTTTTCCACGGAGGAGTGAGCCTAGAAGCCACAGAAACCTGTCAGCAAGAGTCGTCCTGGAATGATCACTCCCCAGAAACTGCTGAAGCCTAAGACTCGGGGAACCGAATACAATCATTGGAAGCTTGTCTTCCCTACAGTTGCTGGAGACAAGCTCCCAGGTCTGAGCTGCCTGGAACCCCAGCGTACTCACATCTAGAAAAAAATTGTTCAGGGACCAAGATTCCAGAAGCCAAGCACCAACCCGAAGGGCTGTCCTGTGTCGGGCAACTCACCTGGTCAGAGGCATAGGCCACGAGTCGGGCATTCAAGCAGGACTCATCAGCATCTGGCTCAGACGTTTTCATTTCCAGGATTTTGTTCTTCCTTGCTGCCAGCAGGGCAATCAAAGTGGATTCACTGACCGTGCTCTGCAGGGGAAAAGGATTACCATGGCAGCCTTTCTGTGTTCTCTTGCCAAATTTCCCCAGGTTTTGTTTCTCTCTCTCTCTCTCTCTCTCTCTCTCTCTCTCTCTGTCATAGCTATTCACAGAAGGAAATACACAGCTCCTCCTGCCCAAGGTGCCTATCTCCCTCCCCAACTTGCATTCCTATTCTGCCTTCTAAAATAAGCTTGCACCTAATACCACCCTCTCTATTAGAGAGGCCACAGAAACCGAAAAGAGAATGTTCTGTCCCTCCTGGATGTGTTTGCTCCCCATGTAAAACATATTTAAAAGAAGAACTCTCAGTTTATTACACAAATGGAAATGGAGTTCGATTCCCCAGGGAGAGAGGATCCTGGCCTGTGTGAGAGGCTGGTGACTTGGGCCCATTTAGTTGTCAATAGCTCTTGTGAGCTTGGGCTAACATTTCCCCTCCAGAAGACTCTTTTCTGTCTATGAAATGGAGAGCATCCCTTTAACTGCTTCCCAGGACGGAAGTATAGATTATCCAAACAAGGGCTGGGTAGGATTTTGCTCTGGCCATGATTGTGGAAATCTTCAGGGCCACCTCAGAAACTTCACAGGAGTCTTTATGGTTCCTCATCATTCATTCACCCAGTCTTTGATGTCTTTGCTTCTTGAAATCTTCCAGTAACCTATAGCTGATAGAATCCTGCTAAAAAGGCCTGGCAGACACTGTCATGGAGAGTGGTGTGGACCAGATCCCACAGATAGTAAGTGTCTGGGAGTTACTCCATAACAAGAAAGCTATTTATGTAAAGAGGTACATAGCATAATAATCATCATCATCAGCTGGGTGCAGTGGCTTGCGCCTGTAATCCCAGCACTTTGGGAGGATCCCTTGAGTCCAGGAGTTTGAGACCAGCCTGGACAACATAGTGAGACCCTATCTCTTAAAGAAAAAAAATTAGCCAGGTTTAGTGGCGCACACCTGTAGTCCCAGCTACACGGGAGGCTGAGGTGGGAGGATTGCTTGGGCCCAGGAGGTAAAGGCTGCAGTGAGCCATGATGGCTCCACTGCACTCCAGCCTGGGCGACAGAACCAGGCCCTGTTTTTAAAAATAATAATAATAGTAACAACACCTTCCATCCGTATTGCAATTCCTAGTTTACAAAACACTTTCTGGCATTCTACTTGCTCCTCACAACACCTCTTCGAGATAATTATGATTCTTGTCACACTAAGAGGAGGAGAGGGATGTTCAGAGAGGTGATGGGATGAACTCAAGTTCACATGGCTGACGATACAGGAGAAAGCATGGTTTGGATTTAGACAGGCATGGGTTTGAATCCTTGTTCTTCTGCTTCTCAGCTGTGTAAGCTAGGGCAAGTTATTTAATCTCTCTGAACTTCAATGCTCTTATCTCAAACATTGGCGAATGGTACTATTCACCTACAGGGTTCCTGAGATAATTAGATGAAAAGCAAGATCATGCACCATAGACATTTAGCATGTTCTCCCAAATACGATATCCGAAGTTGTAACTATTTGCTGACAACCCAAAATGTCCACAACATGCAGCAATTTGTCTTTCTTCCGAGGTTCAGATTTTAATCTGGCTGCAAGGCTGGAGTGAGAGAGGGAGTCACTCAGCTAGCAAGAGGACCCAGTGAACTTCCTGGCTCTCATCTCAGAGCGACATGGCAATTTTTTTATTTTTTGATACAAGGTCTTCCTCTGTCGCCCAGGCTGAAGGGCAGTGGTGCAATCATAGCTCACTGATGCAAAAGCACCTAAGCTTTCTGGGAGGCACCCAGAAAGCTCCACTCCATGGCACTACAGTTGAAAAAAAGAAATATTTGAAAAGCCATTATTTGACAACTATCCAAAAGATAGGGTCAGAGGATGCCATTAATCAGTTTATGCTGTTAGTTGCTCTCACTGCAAGGGATCTCCTGAACCTAGCAGGGAGAGAGAGGGAAGTCCTCCCTTGCCTTCTCCTTTCCCCTTTCACCGTGAGATGCAAATGGGACAACAAAAGGGAATTGTCAGATTATAGACTAAGAAACCCGAATCAAATAATACTGGAAATGTGATCATGTGTTGGCTCTTTAATTTCTTTCAAAGGAAGTAGCAGCACATGTGAATGAAGCAGAAGCTGAGTTGGGAGTAGAGGTGGAAGCTGTGATGATGGTGGTGTTGGTGATGATGGTGTGGTAATGTGGGGGAAACTCCATGGAGAACGGGAGAATTGCCAGGTTAGGGTTTGGCTTGTCTTTCACTACTGAGCCCCCATGCTAGGCGAAGCTTTGCCAAGGGAAGTACCTGCAGGACGCCTCCGCCCTGGCTGCTGGGGTGGTAGTGCAAGAAGTGCTCTGGAAGTCCCAGCATTTTTGCCAGCCAGTCCATGACATTCATCTCTAGCTCTGTACACACAGGGCTGGATGCCTGAGAAAGGAAAAGGAACTTCAAACTGCACAGCCCCAGGGCACTGAGGTGCCCCCACGAGCTCCAGAAACATGTCTGCCCCTGATGGTGTCAATGGGAACCTTTCTGGAAAAGGGATCAATGTTAGGCCATGTGCCTCTCTCCCGGTCCACGCTCTGTCAACCAAAAAGAGAAAATAATGTGGGGTTTTGGATTCATGCTGCCCTCAATGAGGTGAATTCTCCAAGGCTCTATGGAGAAATAGCCCTAGAAATCGTTGGCTTGGATTTGGTTTTCCAAGTCCCTAAAATACATAGCTGAGAAGTCCTCAAATGCCCAGGGGGAAGTTTTAGGACTAAGAACGTACTCTTTCCTAGAAAAGATATGAATATCCCCGCCCTCCCACCCACACACCCATAAGAGTTCAGGCTTAAAATAAAAAGATGTTCTAGAAGGCTTTTTGGCACCATTTAAAGCTGAGTGGTGCTTAAGGGGTTATTAAGGGAAGTCTTAGGACGTATCTCCAGCTACTCAAATACAAGGGCACAGGGGAAGTGGCGACCCAACAGGCATCAAATTGCTTAGTTAAGGTCACAAACTGTGGCAATAACCGGATCTATATCCAAATCTTATCTGTGTCTCTATGAGCTGTGTGATCTGGGGGAGATAAGTTGCTTAAGCCTCGATTTCCTCACCTACGCAATGAGACCAATACTTGTGATTCCATAGGGTTAAAGGATGCAATGAGAAAATTAAAATAAGGCATAAGCTTAAATAATGTAGCCATTGTTAATATTTATTGTGGAGCCATATTCAGAAAGAAAGGCAAAATATGTCTGCCCTAGGATGCCACTCCCTGCTACGTTCCCCATTGCCAGTAGTTACAGCCGTTGCTACTCACCCAAGTGAATCCCAAGCAGTTGATGGCATCAGCCAGCATGTCTCCTAGCAGGGAGGGCCAAGAGGTGAGGGCTGGGTAGTAGGCGTGCATATGGGGGCTCTGCCAATGTACCACCTGGAGGCAGAGCATGCACACAGTTGGCACCAGGAGGCTTGCTTTCTCCAGAGACCATCTCTGGCAAGGTGAAGTGTCACTCTAGAGATGGGCTGACACTTTTAAGCAGAAATAAGTGACACAACTCCATGAAAATCCGACTTGTTAACTGGTGTTCTTGCCACTCACATGGCTCATGTCCTATGCTAGATCATCAGTGGAGCCTTTTCCTATATGCAAAGTCCAGAGGGGAAAATGCAAAAGGAAAGTTGCTAAAGTAATCCAGTTGTGGGATTCTGAGTGGTATTCACATTAGTCCCCAATACTTACCGCTCATGCCGCCCCTGCCCAGGAATAAAAGGAAGGACAGACTGTGAGCTCTAGAAAAGTAGATTGCTTGTTTCATCCAGTTTCTTGAAAAAGGTACCTTTTGTTTTATGGAGCACTGAGCTCTCTGGGCATGCAGCTCAGAGGGTCAGGGTGAATAGGTTCAAAGCTGTCCTTAAGCATCACATTGGGAATGTAGTGAGGAGAGGAGACAGTAGAGAGGAGAGCCCAGACCACGCATATTGGAGGCCAACCTCCAGGCTAAGCCCTGAGCCCACAATCAAACCCGGATGTAAGGAGGAGCTGAGTGGGCAGGGAGGGCCCCCATCAGAACTCAGAAGCAGCCCCAGTGGTTCATCTGCCTCATGGATTATCTAATCTCTCCTCATCTCACTGCTCTGCAAGCATGCCCTGTTCCTTCCTGCATTTATGTCTTTGAGCAATGCTGTGTCCCCTGATACAAAGACACTCGCCATAAAGACATGACCTTCCAAAACCTGCCAGTTTTTAGAAAGCTACTAAATATTCATTTCCTACTCGAACTCTCCCCTAGCTCCCACAGCTCCCTTCGATCCCTTCCCTGAGCGATGGAAAACTATAATTCTAGATGTTTCACTCTACTGAGGACTCATTTGATAACCTCTTAGAACATCATCCTGTTCTTTACTGTGCACAAATACTCAGAGTCCTTGAAGAACAAAGGCCTTGTCCTGGACAACATGTATAGTATGAGGAGCATAAGAATTAAGTCCAAGGACACAAGTTCCCATCCCACCTTGGTCCCTAACCAGCTGTGTGACTGTGTAGATTTACCATGAAGCTAATGAACTTAAGCTCCAACATACCATGTTTGCAGGGGTCTCTTTTAAGATTCTTTTTTCTGAGACAGATTCTCACACTGTCACCAGGGCTGGAGTGCAATGGCACCATCTCGACTCACTGCAACCCCCGCCTCCCGGGTTCAAGCAATTCTCCTGCTTCAGCCTCCCAAGTAGCTGGGATTACAGGTGCCCGCCACCATGCCTGGCTAATGTTTTCATATTTTTAATAGAGACAGGGTTTCATTATGCTGGCCAGGCTGGTCTCGAACTCCTGACCTTGTGATCCACCCACCTCAGCCTCCCAAAGTGCTAAAGTGCTGGGATTACAGGTGTGCACCACCGTGCCCAGCCTCATTCTTTTTTGTTTTTCAAGAGGAGGTCTCAAAAAGCGTTTACAGTACAGACCCCCTAAAACCAGGAGCCTATCCCGCACTTCCCTCAACCTCAGTTTCTCGTCGTAAAATAAATCCTGTCTCCTAGGGTTGCTGTGTGGGTGGAGGCGTGGGCAAGAAATGTGTGAAATGTTAACGGTAAACTAATCATGTGGGTGACAGACACATCACATATCCTGACTTGACTCAGAGAATCAAACCTCTTCCTCCGATTTTCACCATGCAAGACTCATGACTGGTAATAACCACATCTCCTGCTCTCCATGCCTTCTCTTACTTACTTCTCACAGGACCTTATGGGGTAGGGCCTACGCATTATCTCTGTTTTACAGGTGAGAACTGGGGGTGGCAGAGAGAAGCAACATCCCTGTGGTCACACATACCCCATAGAGACAGGTGACTGCAATAAGACAGAAGCCCAGACACCTGAGCAGGGTGGTGTCCTGACTTTTTCCATGGGAATGCCCTCTCTCTCTCATGAAAAGTAAATGAGGATTGTCTAACCAGGGTTGGAATTAAAGGGGAAAGAGAGTTTTTCTTCTCTTATTTTCTAGGTGGTGGCAGGAAGAGAAAAACTAATTCAGTTCTCAATGAGGCACTGAGCAAAATGAGTAAGCAAAGGGCCAACTGCTTTCAGGCCAGCTCTCGGAGGCTGGTGTGGCCTGAGAGATGAGTTGAGAGATTTGACCCTTATTATCACTGTGTTTAGTGACAGTATTTTGGAAACCCCAGACAAGGGCTTCTACCTCCTAGCCCTATCAAGAGACAATAGTCTGTTCTCGTAAGATAAATAAGATAGAATAAGCCAGAAGAGCCCTTATCAAAAACAAACAGACCTCCCTTCCAGAAATGAGCCTCACCGACCACACCCACAGCAACTGCTGGAATTCCTTTCAATCAAATGAATCAGCTCATTTCCACCTCTTCTGACAGTTGCTTTCAGTCTCACTCCCAGATTACAGTTAGCCCCTCAGCAGATTACATTTTACAGAATAAAATCCAGGAGATAATCTTATCAGGATCTAGCCTCCGTAAGCCTTACTGATACGGACATTTTCAAAAGATGCTTGTGAAATAGGCTGAATGGTCAAAGAGATGAATGGCTTTATATGAAATTGCCTTCATGGCCAGGCGCAGTGGCTTAGACCTCTCGTCCCAGCACTTTGGAAGGCCGAGGCAGGAGGATCACTTGAGCCCAGGAATTGGAGACCAGCTTGGGCAACATAGTGAGACCTTGTTTCTGTTGCTTTAAAAAAAAAAAAAAATCCAAATTGCCATCACTTTCTGAGCTTGAGTATTTTCACACCCCTGCCTCTAGCATATTTTTGTCACTTTTTTTTTTTTTTTTTTTTGAGATGGAGTTTCGCTCTTGTTGCCCAGGCTGGAGTGCAATGGTGCTATCTCAGCTCACCACAACCTCCTCCTCCTCCCGGGTTCAAGCGATTCTCCTACCTCAGCCTCCCAAGTAGCTGGGATTACAGGCATGCGCCACTACACCCAGCTAATTTTGTATTTTTAGTAGAGACGGGGTTTCTCTACATGTTGGTCAGGCTGGTCTCGAATTCCCAACCTCAGGTGATCCTCCTGCCTCGGCCTCCCAAAGTGCTGGGATTACAGGCGTGAGCCACCGCGCCTGGCCTTTTTGTCACATTTAAGTCAAAAGTTCTTTGGCAATGATGAAGGCAAACCTCAAGTTGGCCTCAGGAAGAGCCTCTAAACATGTGTGGTTCAGAACACAAATGCCCTAAGCAGGGAGAGGGAGGACCCAACCTGTGTGGGGGTGCAGAACCAGAGAGGCAATGCTAGGGACCCAGGCTTAGCCAGGCACACTCAGGCACTCACCAGTAGAGGTGACAGAGGGTAGGAGAAATGGCAGAGCCTGTGAAGTAAGACTGGTCTAGGTTAAAATCCTGGATCTACCAGGTACTAATTCTGTGACTTTGGGCAAGACAGTTAACTTCTCTGAGCATCAGCAGCTTCCTCATCTGTAAAACAGGGCCACTGGGAAGATTAAATAAGAGAGCATGTAATGTGGCCAGCACAGAGCTGGCACATGGCAGGGAGCCCCGCCACAGGAAGGGAGTCGATGCTACTTTAGCATGAGCACATGGCAGAGCTCCTCACTGCCACTGGCCAGGGGTGTCATCACCACCCATCAAGGCAGGCTCCAGCTCAAGCCCATGCATCAGCCAGCTTCCATCAGCTTCCTGGCCCCACCAGCACTACCCCGGCTGCACCCTCCGTCATGGAAAGTATCAATGATTCAGGGAAAGCCCCTCTTGCTCTTGGAAAGCAGCTCAATCACCAGACCTCAGAGGTGACAGGAGGGGTTGCTGGGGCCCACCCAGTTTCCTGGACCAATGCAACCTGGTCACCAGAGTGTCCTTGCAGGGATGTGTTCCCCACTTCCTTCCTTCTCTTTGGTTTGGTCTCAGACACTGTATAGAAGAGTCCCTGGCTCCGTCGTCAGGGCCAGGCACTACCTCCAGCTTCCTCTCCGCTGTCTTACTACCCACAGTTGTCCTTTCCCCTCAGACAAAATGTTCTCTTCTCCACCCATCCCATTAGACTTCCACACTTCTGCCAGACTGTGCTCTGGAATGCAGGTGTTCTGGCCAGCCCTGCCCTGGCATCATAAACCGGCACAACTGGGAAAAAAAAAAAAGAAAAAGAAACCTAATACCAGTCAAAGTCCTGCCCTCCACATGCCTCGCAGATGGGCTGGGGTGTTGGTGGCCAAGTGGCTGAAGGATTCATTCTCATCCCAAGCTGACACAAAGCAGGCCTTTCTTCAGGCCACCACCCACCCTTCCATGCCCTGAAATCCAGATCTGCCCTTGTGGTCACTGTGTCTCACCCCAGGCATGATGATTCGTTCAATGTCCCCAAAGATGCTGTCCCAGCTGTCGGGGTCCTCAGGAGCACTCTCAGGCAGCTGGGCTCGCAGGTAGCCAGGCTGCACGTCTGGCGTCACACGCCTCTCCCGCACAGTGCTCAGGTACTGGCAGATGTAATCCACCATCTCTCTCCCTAGAAGTGACACAGAGAAATCAGGTTGAAGTCCCCTGACTGGGCCTGACCGATTTGTGCCCATCCCTCTCAGGTCCGGGCCAAGAGACTTGGTAAAGAAGGAGATGGATTTGGCCGGGCGCGGTGGCTCATGCCTGTAATCCCAGCACTTTGGGAGGCTGAGGCAGGTGGATCACTAGGTCAGGAGATCGAGACCATCCTGGCTAACACAGTGAAACCCCTCTCTTCTAAAAATACAAAAAAATTAGCCAAGCATGGTGGCAGGTGCCTATAATCCCAGCTACTTGGGGGGCTGAGGCAGGAGAATCGCTTGAACCTGGGAGATGGAAGTTGCAGTGAGCCAAGATCGCACCACTGCACTCCAGCCTGGACCCAAAAAAAAAAGAGACAGATTCATGGGCCGAGGGTAGGATCTGCTCCCCTGCACAACCTTATCTTCAGAATTTAAAAAAAGACTAAGGGAGTGAATGAATGATGGAGGGAGATTCTGAGTGAGCAAATGAACAAGAGGGAAAATCTCCAAAGCACAAAACTCTAGCGCCAAAGTGAAACGTTTCATTTTCTTTCCCCTTCCTTTTTCCACTTCAATTTTGATTGTCTCTCCTACCTTTCTTTCCTTCTCAGAAACAGGACATCTATTAACTACTTTATAGGTTCAGTAGAAACTCTATAGCTCTTTGTATCCAAAAAGTGTTACACACACACCCACCAGTTACATCTGTTAGCACAGATGGAAAGATTCCATGCCCAGTTCCAATAAAGGACAAAAAAATCTATTTTTTCACCATTCCCATTGAATCCATTATTATTCATCTTTTTTGGACTCATATGAGGACTTAAATTCAAGAATCTGATTAAAACTGTAGGCTTACATATACACAGAACTTTGTGTATAATTTCTGAGACTCACAGAATTCCTAAAGCACAACCATGGGTCCAGACCAAGCCCCCTGCCCTGGCCTGGGAAATGTGGCACCAAATGTTAATGACTTTCTCTCCCTCCCTGCTGCCTCCATCAACACCTCAGTGCTTAGGATATTTTTTAGATGCTAAAAAAAAAAAAAATGTATCAAGTGAATGAACATATGAATAAGGAAGGGAAAAAAAGTCAAGTCGAATACTCTGAAACTATTGCAAATTATTTATTCTTTCAGGTTGCAGTCTTCAATGCCTCTGTTGCTCTGTGTGTGTGTGTGTGTGTGTGTGTGTGTGTGTGTACGTATTTCTTTGTCTCAATATCCATTCCTTAGTACTTCCTGAGGTGCTTTTACCTAGGAGAGGGAACTCAATTTCTCCCCTCTGCAGCAGCTTATGCAAAGTTCTTAAGAACAGAACCAGCCCCAGACAACACTGATGAGACAAAGGTAGATTTCCACACCATTCTGTCTTCCTTCTGCTCCCCTTCAGCCCTCTCACATCCTGGTGCTTCTCCAGCAGGGCCCCACCAGAGATCTGAGAGCTCTAGACCTAACCCTCCCCACGTCCAGCAACAGTGCTAAATGTACTTGTGTTCTACTCAGAGGATGACTATCTACAGGAACCTGCTCTCAGCTGACAGTGCCTTAGGAAAGCAACAGAAGAAGCCAATGCACACTAATTAGTGAGTAGGAGGATATAAAAAATTGTAGAAATAAAAACATTCAAGATTCTCTTTTAAGCAACTACCTACTTTCCTGCTAAGGGAGAGCCATGTCTGAAAACTGGATAACCACTTGGTTTTGCCTGATACAGAGTAGGCACCTACTAAATATTTATGAAATAAATGACTAAATCAAAGAATGCTCCCGATAGGTTCACACGTGAAGGAATGAATGTTAAGAAAGAAAAGATTTGCAGTGATCACAAAATACTGAGAACATTTTTTGTCTATTTCAGAATATGAACAATCCCCTTTTCCCATTTAGTGGCTCAGGAATCCAAATCCTCTATTTTGTGGGAAAGTGAGGAGGAAAAGCAAGGCACGGTAGTGTGGACGTATGTGAGAGTGGGTATATGAGAGAGAGAATGAAAGAGTGGTTGAAAAAAGTTTTACACTCTGATCCCATATCCCTTTTGCAGAAAAAAAAAAAAAGTGTTGCTGGTTCCAACTCTCAGAAGGCAATTCTAATGCTCCGGTCAAATGTCACCCCAAAATCTAAGGGCCACCCACCAGCAGCTGTTCCTGCAGAAGTAGCAGCAGGGAAGAGGGCCAGGGATGCCTGTCGCTCACCTCTCTCTCTGTACTCCTCAGGCTCCATCCTCTCCCTTGGGCTCTGGCTGCTTCTCACAGATGGACACGCAGGAGGTGGAAGGTGTGAAAGGCGTGGAGCAGCCCAGCTTCCCTCTTGCCAGTCCTGCGCACTCCCTGGCAGCCAGTGTGGGCCCTTTATTTAAAGGGTTCTTTCTTTGACCTTAGCTCCGCCCTTCAAAGTCCCTTCCTCTAGGTTTAATTAATTCCACCCTTTCTTTCCCAGTCCTTGTTGAAAACAGTGACCACAACTTTGACTGGTCAAGAGAGCCAGGATAAAAGGCGCTTCTAAATTAAGCAATGCACTTAGCAACCCAAGCCTGCAGGCAGCCTCCAGGTGGATGCCGTAAAGAGCCCTCAGTTATTTCTGCCCCTGGATTCAGACAGTAGAGCTCCAGCCACAGACAAGCTCTCAGCTCAGTAGCCCAGAATAAGGCCAAGGGTATGCAGAAAAAGTAGCACAAATTATTAGTATTATTCCTGCCCCTGTTTCCTTATCAGCAGTAGGGAGGAAGGAATAGGCACTAATAGTGATGTCCCCTGTGCCCAGGAACGGGCAGAAGTTATCATTGACCACAGTGGATTTTTCTATTACAACATACTACCTGTTGTTGTAGAGAATGAGAAAACACAGTTATAAGCCAAAAAGAATAAAAATTAAAACATCATCCCCAAATAATCACTTTTAGCACTTAAAGAAGTGGAAGGGGGCATGTAAAGGGACCTGCAGAAACCCCTGCAGGGAGGGGAAACACTATCCTTGGGGTCTGATTTCTGAGTAAAAAGTAATCCAATGCTTGCAAGTTGCTAAATGCAATAGTCTTTCTTGTTTATTTGTTTCCCGTCATCCTTCTTCTTCTCTTGGTGGCGTTTTTATTTGTTACTACTTCATCGTTGCAGCTCACAGTTTCTCTGGGCTTTCCTCCTACATCTCTGGCTGTTTGTTTCCTCCAGTGCTGGCACACCTCAGGGCACTGCCCTCCTTTCATCTTTCTTCTTACGTGGCATTGCCTATTTCTAAGGCTTTCTTTTTTTTCTTTCTTTCTTTTTTTTTTAGACAGAGTCTTGCTCTGTCGCCCAGGCTGGAGTGCAGTGGCGCAATCTCGGCTCACTGCAACCTCTGCCTCCTGGGTTCAAGCAATTCTCCCACCTCAGCCTCCTGAGTAGCTGGGACTACAGGCATGCGCCACCACGCCCCACTAATTTTTGTGTTTTTAGTAGAGATGGGGTTTCACCATGTTGGCTGGGTTGGTCTTGAATTCCTGACGTCAAGTGATCCACCCACCTCAGCCTCCCAAAGTGCTGGGAATACAAGTGTGAGCCACTGCGCCTGGCCCATTTCTAAGGCTTTAAATGTTACCTATGTGATATCCATATAGGTTTAAACATACCATCAGGCCCTTCCTGTCTTTTGAGCTTCGAAATCTTATATCCAACTGCCTTTCTGACAAATCCTCTTGTATGACTCTGAGGCACCTCAAACTTAACGTATTGCAAAACTGTCTTTGTCTCAAAATATGCACCTCTTCTAGTCTTCCCCATCTCAGTTCATCATCTCTCCATTTTCCATCCACCCAATCTATTCACCCCTTCACCATCCATTCATCCAACCACTCATCCATCCAACCACCACCCATCCATTCATCCACCCAAATGCTGAAGGCATAAACCTGGAGTCTTCCTTCCCCTTCAGTTTCCCTGCTCCCTGCCCAATTCAATCTGGTCAAATTCAGTTCTATTTCCAAAATAAATTTAGTCTGTCAAATTCTCCCCATTTCCATGACTACCACCCTATTCTGGTCCAAGCCACCATCATCCTTCACCTAGACTAATGCAGGAGCCTTCTCATTGGCCTGTTACTGACCATGGGTTCTTGGGCTCTCAATGTAATAGAAATTGAGAAGGCCAAAAGAGTTTTCCCAGACAGGGCTTTATCAGAGCTTATGCCCAGGCATAAGGGAGCCAGCACAAGAGAAAGAGAATTCTCTGGCAGGCTCCCTGAAGAGAGTCAGGAAAGTAATTTTAGGCTAAAGTAGGTAGGAACTTTTAAAATTACTACTGAAAAAACTACAGTGAGAAATCACTTCATACGGACTATGATGACTATAATAAAAAAGGTAACAACAAGTGTTGGTGAAGACAGGGAAAAATTAGAACTCTCATACTTTACTGGTGGGAATGTAAAATGGCACAGCCATTTTGGAAAATAATCTGGAAGCTCCTCAAAAAGCTAAACCTAGAGTTCTTTATGACTCGACAATTCTACTGCTAGGTATATATCCGAGAAAAATGAAATCATGTCCATACAAACACTTATACATGAGTGTTCATAGCAGAATTATTATAATAGACAAAAGTGGAAATAATCCAAATGTTCATCAACAGATGAATGAATAAAATGCAGTATATCAATACAACAGAATATTATTCCGTGATAAAAAGGAATGAAGTACTGATACATACCAAAACATGGATGAACTTGGAAACATACTAAGTGAAAGAAACTAGTCACAAGGAACCGTATATTATATTATTTCATTCATATGAAATATCTAGAATAGTCCAATCTACAGAGACAGAAAATAGATTTGTGGTTAGAGGTGGGTAGGGAGCTGAAGATTGATGGCTAAGGAGAACAGGGTTTTTTGGTAGGATGGTGAGATGAAAATGTTCTAAAATTGTTGGGTTTTTTGGTTTTGTTTTGTTTTGTTTTGTTTTGTTTTGAGACGGAGTCTCTGTGGCCCAGGCTGGAGTGCGGTGGCGCAATCTCGGCTCACTGAAACCTCTGCCTTCCGGGTTCAAGCAATTCTCCTGCCTCAGCCTCCTGAGTAGCTGGGATTACAGGCGTGAGCCACTATGCCCTGCTGAAAATGTTTCATAATTTATTATGGTGATGGTTGCACACTTCTGTGAATATACTAAAAACTATTAAACTGTACAATTCAAAAGAGGAAATTTTATAGAATGGGAATTATATTTCAAGAAAACTGTTGATTTAAGAAAAAAAATAATGCCCTAAGAAAATAAGGGCTTTGGTGAAAAAATGGCCTAGAGGATTTAGATTCCAGTGATATTGTCAATAAATCCTTCATAGGAGCTGAGGTGGGAAAAATAATAATATTGACAACAATATGGGAGGTAAAAAATTTGATCTCATGGAGGTAGACAATACAATGATAGTTACCAGAGACTGGAAAGGGTTAGTGGGAGCTGGGGGTGAGGAATAAATACAGATTGGTTAATTGGTACAAACATATAATTAGATGGAATTCAATAATATTCAATAGCACATTAGGATGACTATAGTTGGTAATTTATTATATATTTCAAAATACCTAGATTTGGAATGTTCTCAACACAAAGAAAAATGTTTGAGATGATGGATATCTTAAATACCCTCATTTGATCATTACACACATTGTATGCATGTATCAAAATATCACATATACTCCATAAACAGGTACAAATATTATGTATCAATTTTAGAAAGTGCCAAGCACCAAGTTAGGCACTTTTTTTTTTTTTTCTTTTTGAGACAGGGTCTCACTCTGTCAACCAGGCTAAAGTAAAGTGACGCGATCACAGCTCACTGCAGCCTTGACTTCCAGGCCCTGGTAATTCTCCCACCCTCACCTCCTGAGTAGCAAGGCCTCGCTGAGTAGCAAGGCATGTGCTACCACACTCAGCTGATTATTGTTTTTTGCTTTTGGGGGTTTCTCTGTAGAGACGGGGTTTTGCCATATTACCCAGGTTGGTCTTGAACTCCTGGGCTCAAATGATCCACCCATCTCAGCCTCCCAAAGTGTTGAGATTACAGGTGTCAGCCACCACATCCAGCCAAGTTAGGCACTTTAAATAAAAAAGTATTAGTTATTTTTGGCCGGACGTGGTGGCTCACGTCTGTAATCACAGCACTTTGGGAGGCCGAAGCAGGCTGATTACGAGGTCAGCAGATCGAGACCATCCTGGCTAAAACGGTGAAACCCCATCTCTACTAAAAATACAAAAAAACTAGCCGGGCGTGGTGGCGGGCGCCTGTAGTCCCAGCTACTTGGAAGGCTGAGGCAGAATGGCGGGAACCCGAGAGGTGGAGCTTGCAGTGAGCCAAGATCGCAGTACCGCACTCCAGCCTGGGTGACAGAGCGAGACTCCGTCTCAAAAAAAAAAAAAAGGTATTAGTTATTTTTCCTTCAAGTGTTGCTATCTTCCCATTATCTCTCTTCTATTCTGCAAATGCAGTCCTATGTTAAACTTGTGTATTATATATACTATTATATATAAACAGTATTGTATTCTTTTTTATCTTCTTTTTTCTGAGTTGCTTTGAAAATATTTTTCTTATTTTTTAGTTGTCTCTTCAAATGTATCTAATATAATAAACCATTTATTGATTTCTTAATATTAGATATTATATTTTTTCAGTTGTAGAATTTTTATCTCTTCTGCCTTATGGGAGCAAAAAAAGAATTTTTATTTGCCTCTTTTTTATAGTTTTCAACTCCTTGCCAAATTTTTAAATCTCGACTTTTATTTCATTGAACTTAGTAGATGTTTTTTCAAATTGCTACTGAACAATATATAAAAAGACCTGTGCAGATGAAAAGACGTACCATGCTCTCACGGAGTAAGACTTAATTAACATCATGAAGATAACAGTTTCCCCTAAGTTAACCTGAAAATTTAACATAATCTCAGTGGAACAATCAACAGGCTTTTTGGGGTGTTCTATTTTGGAATTCAGTACCAACTTTTAAAGTTCTTAGGAAAAATAAACCAGAATAAAGAAGAAAACTTTACAAGAGTAACGAGAAGGTTCTGTTCCTACCCAGAAGGTATTAAAATTTCTCATGAAGCTCGAATACTTAGAACAATGAGATAGATACTGGTGTACGAAGACACAAACAAAAGGAGCAAATAAATTTAAACGTACAGAAATTTAGCATCTCAATAAAATAGCATCTCAGATCAGAAAGAAAAAGATGAACTATTTAATAAATTATGCTAGAACAAGGTGTAGCCATCTGGCAAGAAAAATAAATTGAATCTATTTTTCACATCATGCACTTAGATAAATCCCAGAAAAGTCAGACTTAAATGTGAAAAATAGAAGCATAAAATTACATGAAACCTTCACCACCATCAGGTTAACAGATGGTTTCCTGGGTGTGTACACATGTCCAAACTTATCAAACTGCAGTAAATATGTGCTATTTTTGTATATCAATTATACATCAATAGAGCTGTTTTTAAAAAGATGAAAATTAAATTACGAAAATTAGGAACTCCCCTGGACAACCTCAGAGTAAAGCATACATTTAAAACTATGGTTCAATGCCAGAAACCATAAATCCAATCACATTTTTTTAAAACTGTAAGAAAAATCAAGATAAATAGCAAACCAAGAAAATATAATTGCAACATATTTGTACAATGGGCAAATTTGTCTAATCTATGAAGAATTTCAAATCAAGAAGAAAAGAGGCCAGGCACAGTGGCTCATGCCTGTAATCCCAGAGCACTTTGGGAGGCCAAGGCAGGCGGATCACCTGAACTCAGGAGTTTGAGACCAGCCTGAGTAACATCGTGAAATCCTGGTGGGAGATTCACTTGAGCCTGGGAGGTGGAGGTTGCAGTCAGCCAAGATTGCCCCACTGCACTCCAACCTGGGTGACAGAGTGAGACCCTGTCTCAAAAAAAAAAAAAAAGAAAGAAAGAAAAAGAAAAAAGATCAGCACCCTAATAGAAAAATGGGCAAAGGATAGTAAGATAAATTAGCAGAAAGGGAAATATAAAACTCATAATGGAGAAGATCAATTTAAATCTACACTGACCTACCATTTTTTACTTATCAGAATAACAAAAACCCCAGGTTAATAAACTCTGTGGGCAAGGCTGTAGGGAACTAGGAGCCCTCATCTAATGGTGGTAGAAGAGCCTTCTGAAAATTCCTATAAAAACTGCAAATATACATGCCTTTTGATCCAGCTTTTCCACTTCGGGATATCCTTACTCATGTGCGCAAAGTAATTTTTTGTAGAACTGTTTGTAATAGCAAAAGACTGGAAACAACTGAAACGTACACTGCTAGGGAACTAGCACTTGTACACTGCTAGGTTACTCTCTGGTATGCCCACACAGTGCAGCTCTATGAAAAAAAGAAGGACATGTCAAGATACATTAACAAATGAAGTACAGAATATTGTACTGTACTTGTCCCTTTTGTGTTTAAAAAAAGAAAGAAAAGAAAGGAGAAAAATTAGAATGCAGTATATATTTGCTTTTATGTGCAAAAAAAAAAAATCACTTTTTTTTTTTTGAGACAGGGTCTCATTCTGTCACCCAGGCTGGAGTGCAGTGGCATAATCATGGCTCACTGCAACCTCAACCTCCCGGACTCAAGTGATCCTGCCACCTCAGCCTCCCAAGTAGCTGGGGCTACAGGTGCACACCATTCCTCAACATATATTTAAGAATGTTAACTCTGTACTGAGCACTATGCCTTGCACTTGTCATGTACACTATTTGATTCAATCTTTACAACAACCTGGTGAAAGCCATTTTCTATGTCATCTTTGAGACACCAAGACTTGAGGAAATTAAACACTTGGCTAAAATTACAGAAGATAATTACTGAAGAAGCCAGGATTTGAACCTAAGACTACCTGATCCAAAACCCATGTTCTTTCCACCACACCAAGCTGCCTCTCTCAACTTTACTATTATTGACTCTTAAGATGCCAGATATGTAGGATCAGGGGGCTAGTGGAATTCTAAGTTTGGAGGCTGTACTAAACGCTACCCAAACACTTTACTAAACATCATGCACAATAATCCACTTAATCCTTTAAACTATAATTCAAAACACACAACTATAAAATATCAGAAGTTAGAGCGAGAATTAAAAACAAGTTATATTAGGTAGCTTATTACGTCTTTTAGAAACGCTAAAAGTGAAAATCAAATCTTTATCTCACTAATTATCTGGAAAGTATACATTATAAAAAGGGGGAAGTACTGAACTAAAAAACAAAAGGATCAACTCGTAAATTATAATTTCACTCCACCTTTAATTACAGGCACCTTGGGTGTCAGACTTATATAAAACTTCTTAGACTTCTCCCTCAGCTTGACATTAAGAATTGCACATAGAGGCTGGGCTCAGTGGCTCACGCCTGTAATCCCTACACTTTGGGAGGCCGAGGCGGGTGGATCACCGGAGGTCAGGAGTTCAAGACCAACCTGGCCAGCATGATGAAACCCCCATCTCTACTAAAAATACAAAAAATTAGCCGGTCATGGTAACAGGTGCCTGTAATCCCAGCTACTCGGGAAGCCTGAGGCAGGAGAATCACTTGAACCTGGGAGGTAAAGGTTGCAGTGAGCTGAGATCACGCCACTGCACTCCAGCCTGGGTAACAAGAGTGAAACTCCGTCTCAAAAAAAAAAAAAAAAGAATTGCACATAGAGGCATTCACTAAATATGTGCTAAGTTAGACAATACAAACGAAGTTTTAAAAAAAACATACAGTGGGAGAATATATTTACAACTGACACAACTAGCAAAATATTAGTTTCCAGAAAAATATTAAACTTCAATATATCAGTAAGAAAAACTACACCCCCAAAATGGCCATGAACTGGCAATTCACAGAATGAACTTTAATGGATAAAAAATAAGAGGGAAAAAATGTTTGACCTCACTAGTAATAAGTGAAATGCAAATAATGAGAAACAATTTCATACCAACGTGGGTTGACAAATTTTTTTTTTTCTTTCTTTGAGATGGAGTTTTGCTCTTGTTGCCCAGGTTGGAGTACAATGGCATGTTCTTGGCTCACCACAACCTCCGTCTCCTGGGTTCAGGTAATTCTCCTGCCTCAGCCTCCCGGGTAGCTGGGATTACAGGCACGTGCCACCATGCCCGGCTAATTTTTGTATTTTTAGTAGAGACAGGGTTTCTCCATGTTGGTCAGGCTGGTCTTGAACTCCTGACCTCAGGTTATCCATCCGCCTCAGCTTCCCAAAGTGCTAGGATTACAGGTGTGAGCCACCGCGCCCGGCCGACAAGAATGTTAAAAATGTGACAGTATCAGGTGTTGGTGAGATGTGGTGAGATGAAAATTATCATTATTCACTCATTATACTTTAGAAAGCAATTTGACAATACCTAGTAAGGTTGACTACTGTAGATCTAACAATTTCATTACTAGGTGCATGCCTCTGGGAAACTTGCATATGCTATAAGGAGATAATATACAAGGATGTTCATTATAGCACTATTCACATTAGCAAGAAATTGGAAGTGATATTTCTATACAGAGAAAAATGACAAATTATGATACATTCTTAATTTTATATAACAGTCAAAATGAATGACTTAGATATTCAAGTACAAACATGAATATCTAATATACCATTTACCTGAAAAAATCAATACACAGAATACTACTTATATAGTACAATAGCCTTAATAAAGTTTAAGAACCACACAAAACTCTACCATAGATTTCTGAAATCCGGTCTATAATAAAAGCATAATGTAAAAATGTAGATAGAGGCCAGGCGCGGTGGCTCAAGCCTGTAATCCCAGCACTTTGGGAGGCCGAGACGGGCGGATCACGAGGTCAGGAGATTGAGACCATCCTGGCTAATACAGGTGAAACCTCATCTCTACTAAAAAATACAAAAAAAGTAGCCGGGCGAGGTGGTGGGCACCTGTAGTCCCAGCTACTCGGGAGGCTGAGGCAGGAGAATGCTGTAAACCTGGGAGGCAGAGCTTGCAGTGAGCTGAGAACTGGCCACTGCACTCCAGCCTGGGCGGCAGAGCAAGACTCCGTCTCAGAAGAAAAAAAAAAAAAAGTAGATAGAAACATCTCACACCCAGGATAGTGGTTGATATCAGTCACCTTTTAGGAGAGAGGAAGGGAATGGGTTATGGGGAGAAAACAAAATAACTACATCTATAACATATTGTTTCTCAGAAGAATTAAAGCAAGGAAGGCCACTTAGGATGTATTAAATTTGGGTGGTAGGTACATGGATGTTTTATTATTCTCTGTGATCTTTCATGAAAACTTCAAAACATAGTAAATGAATGCAATTTAAACAATTCTTAAGAGTCATGATGAAGACGGTAAGTCTAGAATAATGAAAAATAGTAATGCAAAAACAAATGCTCTACGTTAACTGGCACACAAAAATATATGGGGAAATTGCTTATAGAAAAACCAAGAAGACATTTAAATAATCCACACAATTCAAAATTATAATCCATGTAATCCATCAGTAGTAAGATTGGAATTGTATTCGATAATATTACGTATTTACAGATGTGGAAAACATTACATGTCAACCATGCACATGAGATCAAAACTATCCAAATTAAAAGCTGAGGAAGCTAGGGCTGGGCACAGTGGCTCATGCCTGAAATCCCAGCACTTTGTGAGGCCGTAGTGGGCAGATCACTTGAGGTCAGGAGTTTGAGACCAGCCTGCCAACATGGTGAACCCCAGCTCTACTAAAAATACAAAAATTAGCCGAGTGTGGTGGCGTGTGCCTGTAGTCCCAGCTACTCAGGATGCTGAGGCACAAGAATCACTTGAACTTGGGAGGTGGAGGTTGCAGTGAGCTGAGACTGCCCCACTGCACTCCAGCCTGGGCGACAGAGGGAGGCTCCGTCTCAAAAAACAAACAAACAAACAAACAAAAACTGAGGAAGCAATTAATAAAGCAGAATGAACAGAATCTCAGAAACCAGGTCAAAATTTTTCCAAAAAGCAACTGGTGGCTTTTGAGGGGGTAGTTACAATATTTATCTGAAAATAAAGAGCCCCTAGAAATTGTATCCAAATTATGTTCAAAATTTGACTATCATTGAAGTGAAAAGTTAAAAGAGCTCAGTGTATCAAGAGGATCAAGACTGTGTATCTGTGTATCTATATATTTGGAAAATAGTTTTAATAAGTCACAAAAATATTGATATCAAAATTTTGATTTGGAACCAGAAGCATATTTCCAATGATGATAGTATGTTTTCCATCGTAGGTTACACAGAATAATCTGAGAATGAATATGGAGAGCTTACGTCAAACTGAGTCCATGTGCATCAGGTTTTCTCAACTAACAGAGGAAGCAAATAGCAGACATCATTCAAAACTACAACAGACTAGTTATCTATAATGAAATCCAAGCACGGTAAATATTATTTGATGAAATAACGAATCTATTAGTTAGTCCATTCCTAAGTTGACCTGACATAATGGAGGAGTTATTTATTCAATAGAAACCAGGTGAATGGAAAATGTTTTTTTTCTATTTGCTATATAAGCCTGAGTGCTAATGCCTTGGGAACCCATCCACATGGACATTAAGGTTCCTTTGTTTGTGATTTTACCTGAAAAGGCTTTTCGTCTTGCTCTATTTTATTCTGAATCAGCTCTCAAGGTCTTTCAGGTATTAAAGCACAAAGAAACTTTATAGATTTTATCAGGAAAAAACTTTGTTATACAGTAGTATGGAAAAAATCAGTAACATCAGAATAAGGTACTCAAAAACATTTCTATCAACTCATCAATTCCTGCTATGTGCAAGGATTTCTTCTAATTTTCAATAACATCATAAACGATCATGTTGAAGACATATATACTGGTAGAGATTTTCATCAGTCACGTTTTGGACAAAGATATTTGGAAGCAGATCTTTTTATTACAAACAAGTACAGACGCTCTCTGGCTTGCAATGGGGTTACGTCCTGATAAACTCATCCTGTCAAAAATATCATAAATGTAAAATGCAATTAATACCCCGATAAACCCATTGTAAAGTCAAACAATCACAAATCAAACCATCATAACTTGGAGACCATCTGTATAGTTTTCATTACATGAGATTTCCCATTTATCCCCTTTTCTCTTTAAATTTCTTCCCAACACTCCACCACCATAAAGAAATAGAGCAGTCCAGTGGCAGAGTAAAAGAACTATTCTGCCATTCATATCACAAAAGACTGATGTTAAGAAAATAATTCCTAAAAGCCAATGAAAGCAAATGATATCACAAGTCCTTTTGTGAAGCAATTAAGATATAAATAGAATAAACAACAATAAATAAAAATGAGTTGAGAAGCACAGTCCCTACAGATACTACTCAGATGAGGCTTTCTGAAAGCATCACAGATTCAACCTAGAATTCATAATTCTAGAGGTCCAGGGACTATACAGAGGGAAGTGTTAAATCTGAATCAAGTAACTGGGCAGTCAAGATGCCTAACGAACTTGGTGTCTAGATAATTCGTAACAAGAATGATTCTAGGTGCATAGGAAAGAAAATAATTCATTACACTGTAACACTAAATGGCTTGCTTGTCTTGCAGAACCCTGGTTGAGAAAGGTTGCTCTAGAAGGTGTTTGTTCATATATATGTCGAAACAATTAACCGGTGATGTGGCAACCAGACGACTGCTAACTACAAATCCATCATTTGGGTATGTAGTGGAAACAACTGTGTGGATTTCTGAAAACTTTTATTTCATAGACTTTTATTTTTGTCAGTTCTTTAAATCCTCTGCTCAGAGCACCATTGAGAATGGCTAGAATGCAAAGTTTTTACAGCCCACCTGAAAACAGTATGAAATAAGTGAAGGGAAAAAGAAATCCATTTTAAGTTTTAATTACAAATTCTTGTCGAAGTATTGATTTTACAGAACAGTAAATGAGATGTAAATGATTGAGAAATTGTAAGTTATATAACAATGACTCTGAAAAAGGTGAGCTTCCTCCATAGATACCTGAGTACCTGATGCTACCATAGACTTACTCATTTTAAGCACCAATTATTTTCTCCCATCTATGCCAGCTGTTGTTATTAGGAATCAAAATTATTTCTTGCACCAGGTAAAGTCTCAAGCAGGAGAGGAGATTGGAAGTCAAAGACAACATTAAGTTAGCTTTCACAAACTTGTTCCCAACACTGTCTTGAGGCTTTTCAGGGCCAGCCTGGTCTGAAAGCAAAACTCTACAGTGGCTGCACTCTGGGGTGAAGACATTGGCCCCTCTCTGCTCCTGCACCACGTCAGGGTACCTGGCTGTTGTACCAGCACCCTGCCTAACATGACCAATTAATGTGCCAAAGTAACCAGAAACAGACGTTCTCTATTGACTTTTCAGGACTGCAGAAAAAGTCACTTCATGCTACTGAAAATATGGCCTGGCATTTATTTTTATTTATTTTTTTTTTTTATTTTTTGAGACTGAGTCTCGCTCTAGTCACCCAGGACTGGAGTGCAGTAGTGCGATCTCGGCTCACTGCAAGCTCCGCCTCCCAGGTTCAAGCAATTCTCCTGCCTCAGCCTCCTGAGTAGCTGGGATTACAGGCACCTGCCACCATGCCCAGCTAATTTTTTGTATTTTTAGTAGAGACGGGGTTTCACCCTGTTAGCCAGGCTGGTCTCGAACTCCTGACCTTATGATCTGCCTGTCTCGGCTTCCCGAAGTGCTGGGATTACAGGTGTGACCCACCGTGCCCCGCCCCTGGCATTTTTAAAAACTAGTTTTTGGATCACTTAAAATATGTCAAATTTAGTGGAAAATTGAAAAAGATCTTTTTCCTCTTCCTTACAGAGTTCTTCAATTTGCCCTAAACCCTTTTTAAGCGCTTCCAGTAGTAACCATCAGGCAGGCAGACCACAGACCCCTTTATTACATTAACAAATAAACTGGTAATTCCAGTGAGAGAGTTAACAAATTCTCAAGAGCTACCTCAGGAATTTTAACATCACACTGTGGAGAGTATAAAATATTTTCATATGGTGGCTCAAATACGCAGTAGGATAACATTTTTAATGTGTTAATAAGATGTGATAAAAACATAAGTCTACAATGAACATATGTGAAAAAGATATTTAATTGCAAAATAGAAAAGTAGGCCAGAGTACAGTTTTAAGGGTAATTGCTTTTTTATACAGTATAGATAACCTAGAGGGATGTTAGGGTTAAACAGTTCATAAAGCAATAAAACATTGAAAAATAAAGCAAGAAAAAGGGGTTTGAAGTAATGTTTTACCAAAAAAAAGAAAGAAAAAGTGAACAGTCTGCCAGTGTTTAATGTCCATACATTGTGGAATTCAACAATACTGTGATGAGGGCAAGTCACAGCACAGACACTGAGCTTTCAAAGGGAAAAGTAGAAGTTACATTAGACATGTCTATTGCATCACTGTAGTACAAAAAGTTCCTGTTCTACATACAAAAGCAATTTTTTTCCATAAGAATAATTTCCTGGGGAGAAATAAGTCCATAAAATATTTCAGAAACCCATATACATTGAGTTTTCCAAAAACATTATCTTAAAATCCAGTGCCTTAAAGTGCTTTCATGTGGAAATCATGATGGAAGGCACAGAATACAGTTTCACATCCCCACTATTAAATTTTCGAAAAAGCACAGATTTTGCAGAATTGGCAAATTCAAGTTATCTTGTAGGCTGCTCCTTCCGAGAACATTGTCATTCCAATAAAACCAGCTGCTAGCTTACTTAGTTTCAATGACCTACAGAGTAAAGGGGTTTTTTTTTTTTCCCCCGGTCACTTTCATCATTTCTGTGGGAGAAATACCTACGTAAGTGATGCATTGTGAAATTATAAAACATGCAGAATATGTACAAACAGAAATTTTAAAAAATATTTGCTTCATATACATGTAAATCTACTTGGGTATAGCTGAAATTGAACAAATATAAAAATTTTGCTTTCTAAAAAATGTTTTCAGAGAATCTGACACAACTTAAAGCTGTACAAAGATTTCCTGGGAGAAATCTTCTCTTCGTATAGAGGTTTATACCTATAGGAGTAATTCCAGCATCAGTCCACCATAATTATTACACAACATTTGCTCTAACCAGCAACGATCACCCTTAAAACTGTTCTGTTTCTGAGAAATTAAGGTTTGTACTAAAATCAAAAAGAATTCACAAAAGCAGTGGCTTATTGTGGTTTTGGATCTCTTCAACAATCTTTATCAACTCATTTGGAACTGTAAAAAAAAAACAAAAACTATTTACAGAATTCAGTTTTAAATACATTTCACAACTTCTAAAGTAAAGTTTTATGTTACAAGAATTCAGAGCTCATGGCTTAAGTCCAATTATCAATCTGTAGTCTCTTCTATCATTCTGTATTCCCATGGCTGTACCTTTGTTGTGTACAGTTCAAGACTGTATTCTTTCTTGACCAAAAGTAAAATCAAACTACATGTTCGTTTCAATTAAACAGCTTCTTTATTAGTCTGAAGACGAGTCATAGCTTCCAACTTCTGTCTGTAGGCCTCTGCTTCCTGTTCTTTCTTTAGGAGCTGCTGTCGATATTTTTGTGCTTCTCGATTTGCTTCATCCAGCTGTTTCTGAAGAGCTTCTCTCTCCTAATTAAAAGAATAGTTTTTTTTTAATTTTGGCAAAAATACATTTTTAATACATATAAGCATGCATCATTCAAATTAAAAAAAACAAAAAACAAAAAACTGTAGTAGCTAAAAGTAGCCACCTACTGAAATTTCCTAGACATCTTGCCTTTTCAATCAATTCACTAATATTTAAGTCCCTAATTTTGTGCTCCACATTATGAGATATGGATCACTTTCCGACCGCAAGGAAATTATTTTCCTATTTAGAAATAAGACTAACAGAAAGACTCCAAGCTGGGCACCTGTACTTTTATATGTACTACAAAAACTAACAAAGAGTTTTTAAGAGGGAAATACACAACCACACCTCTTTATATTTCCATTTGTTGTGCTCTTACCTAAAGGTAATAATTATAAGACAATTTTACTGAGCACCCACTATATGAGTAAACAGGGTGATTTCCAACAATAAGCTTCTGAGACAGATACTATGCACAAGTTACAGATGAGAAAAATGATGCGCAGGGATGATGTAGCTCTCCCAAGGTCACGTAGTAAGGAGTTAGATTTATAGGGTTCTGACATTACTGCTTTTAAAACTATTTTTCATTTACAATAGCAAGCAAGATAATTCACCTTTAAAATGAAGAGTGCTGATCAAGATCAGTATTTCCTAAATTATACTGTTTCATAAACCAATAAAATACAAAATTATCAATGATTAAATTATATAGGTATAAAATGTATGTATTAAATTCCTCAGCAAATTGAGAGCTGAAACACAAATCCAATCCAATGAAAACGGTATTCTTTCTCCTCTTCCTCCTCACTCTGCCCCTATTCAGTTATTGCAGGAAAAACAAGGAAAAACATTTCAACGAACCCATTCCCACACCTCTAAGCAAGCACAAGGACAAAAGCTCAGCCTCCACAGACCAAAGCTCAAGGTTAGTTTCCATGGTCTTAGGAATGAAGCAACCTCATCACAGATGCCCAGGACCTCTGAGTGGGGTGAAGGCCAGGGTTCGGACTGTGCCAAGAATGATGGGTCCACAGTGGACAAGACAATTGGTCAGAGGAAACTAAAGGTAAGTGGTTGGCCGACTGCTGGGGAGGCACAGTATGAGGTTCTCTTTCTATATATCCTATTCTGTGTATCCTCTGCCTCCTTGACTCTTGCCCATTGCCAACACCAAAGGATTCCTCACCTTCACTATTCACATGGTTGGTCCACAAGCAGGAGCATGTATAATCCCCCTGCCTTTCTGTGATTCCACTTCCTTCCCCACAATGGGAATGAAGCGAGATCCAACATTTCTTTTTCTCATGGGCCCACCAGATGTGGGAGTGATTCATTTGGAATCCAATTACACAAAATGTATAAGTAGAAGAAAGGAATGCCCCTTACCCCCAGTTTAAGCAATGCCCAGGCCCTATCCTGCGGCCTCCCAATACTTCTTCTCCCCTCCTCTTATCCTAACTCCAGCCAAGATAGGAACAAGTCAGAAAAGACACCCTGGGATGAGTCCAAGGTAAGCAATCAATGCCAGTACCCTGGCTACGAACTGCAGGACTTTAAGGACACCAATGGAAGGGGTGAGGTGTGGAAGGTTGGATGTTACTTCCCAGGAGCTAGACCACAGCTCTGGCAGGAGTGTTCACAGCCATGCATGTGTTTTAAAATGTTACGTGTAGCCGGGCACAGTGACTCACACCTGTAATGCCAGCACGTTGAGAGGCCAAGGCAGGTGGACCACTTAAGCCCAGGAGTTCGAGACAAGCCTGGGCAACATAGCAAAACCCCTACAAAAAAATACAAAATTTAGCCAGGCATGGTGGCATGCACCTATTGTCCCAGCTACTTGGGAAGCTGAGGCAGGAGAATCACTTGAGCCCAGGAGGTTGAGGTTGCAGTGAGCAACTCCACTGCACTCTGGCCTGGGTGACAGAGCAAGACCTTGTCTCAAAAAAACAAGAAAAAAGAAAAAAACAAACACAAACTTACATGTATGTGAAAAATAAGACCAATCCTTTGGTAGCCAAAGTTTTGAAAATGAGTAAAAATTTACCTTGATTTAGCAGGAAATATTGGAAGAGGTTAACTCTAAAGCATCTTCTAGTATTACCTATTTATTAACATTTAGAGTCAGCCGGGCGCGGCGGCTCAAGCCTGTAATCCCAGCACTTTGGGAGGCCGAGACGGGTGGATCACGAGGTCAGGAGATCGAGACCATCCTGGCTAACACGGTGAAACCCCGTCTCTACTAAAAAAATACAAAAAACTAGCCGGGCGAGGTGGCGGGCGCCTCTAGTCCCAGCCACTTGGGAGGCTGAGGCAGGAGAATGGCGTAAACCCGGGAGGCTGAGCTTGCAGTGAGCTGAGATCCGGCCACTGCACTCCAGCCCGGGCGACAGAGCGAGACTCCGTCTCAAAAAAAAAAACAAAAAAAAAAAAACACAAACATTTAGAGTCAGGAAAGGATTCACAATTATTGCGGAAGATGAAAGCAAACCGAGTGAGACAGTCTAACAGTGAAAAAAGCCTAACCCTATTTTCCATATTGCATATTTTAACTTCAAGAAGTATAATTTATCTTGATAAAAATAAAAAGATAGCTCCCTTCTGCCTACTAGGTGAAATAAAGAACTCATTTTCACAGTATTTTTTGGCTAATTCTATGAAACCTAGAAGACAAAGATCATTAGCACTGCATGCTCAATACATTTAATCTTTAAGACTGAAAGTATAATTAGCAGTATACTTTTTTTTTTTTTTTTTTTTGAGACGGAGTCTCCCTCTGTTGCTCAGGCTGGAGTACAGTGGTATGATCTCGGCTCACTGCAACCTCCACCTCCCGGGTTCACACCATTCTCCTGCCTCAACCTCCCGAGTAGCTGGGACTACAGGCACCTGCCATCACGCCCGGCTAATTTTTTGTATTTTTAGTAGAGACGGAGTTTCACCATGTTAGCCAGGATGGTCTCGATCTCCTGACCTCGTGATCTGCCTGCCTTGGCCTCCCAAAATACTGGGATTACAGGCATGAGCCACTGCGCCCGGCCTAAATGTTTTTTAAAAGAGATAAACTGGGCAGGATATGTGAGCTGTTTGCTTGTGTGTAAACGTCAATTTTCTAACTGCCCTGGGCCAAACATGATAACTATGATTTTGTTTTTATAAAGTTTTATTGAAATATAGCCACACCCACCCATTTTCAAATTGTCTATGGCTGCTTTCACTACAATGTCAGAATTGAGTAGTTGACAAAGAGACTGCAGGGTCCACAGAGCCGCAAATATTTGGTACCTGGCCATTTATGAAAAAACCTTTGCCTTCTCCAGCCTTAGAAAAAAAGAGATATGGACTGGGTGCTGGGCATGCAGTGGCTCATGCCTGAAATCCTAGTACTTTGGAAGGCCAAGGCAGGAGGATTGCTTGAGCCTAGGAGTAAGAGACTAGCCTGGACAACAGGGCAAAGCCTCGTCTCGAACTCCTGACCTCAAGAGATCCTCCCACTTCAGTCTCCCAAAGTGCTGGGATTACAGGCATGAACCACCATGCCCGGCTGCAAAACCTTGTTTCTACAAAAAAATACAAAAATTGGCCAGGCATGGTGGTGTATGCCTGTAGTCCCAGCTACTCAAGAGGCTGTGAGGTGGGAGGATTGCTTGAGCCCAGGGAGGTCAAGGCTGCAGTGAGCTGTAAATGCACCACTGCACTCCAGCCTAGGCAACACAGTGAGACCCTGTCTCAAAAAATAAATAAATACAAACATACATACATACATACATAAAAACATTAATTTTAAAAAAGAGAGAGAAGAGATATGACCTGGATATGGTGACTTATGCCAGTAATCTCAGTTCTTCAGGAGGCTGAAGTGGGAGGATCACTTGAGGCCAGGAGTCCAAGACCAGCCTGGGCAACATAGCAAGACACCCTCTCTACAAAAAGAAAAAAGCCTAGCCTGGTATAGTGGCCCCAGCTACTTAGGAGGCCAAGGTGGGAAGCTTGCTTGAGCCCAGGTGTTTGAGGTTGCAGTGAGCCATGACTGCACCACCGCACTTCTGCCTGGGTGACAAAGCGAGACCCTGCCTTAAAAAAGAAAAAATAAAAATAAAAAAAAACAGAGAGAGATGTGACTATAAACATTTTTAAATTGCAGCAGATCAGGAAAGACAGCCATAAAAAAACAAAAAACAGATTGAAAAACTTTGCATCAAATAAAACATTTTATAAAGTTTACAGAAATCAGTTTTTTAGAGAGCACTAAGGATCTCAAATCTACCACCAGTTCAAGGACACAAATATTTCATTAAAAATAAAATGTACAGACATGAGCAGTGGCTCACGCCTGTAATCCCAGCACTTTGGGAGGCTGAAGCGGGCGGATCACCTGAGGTCAGGAGTTCAAGATCAGTCTGGCCAACACAGTGAAACCCCATTTCTACCAAAAATACAAAAATTAGCCAAGCATGGTGGTGTGCACCTGTAATCCCAGCTACTTAGGAGACTGAGGCAGGAGAATCACTTGAACCTGGGAGGAGGAGGTTGCAGTGAGCCGAGATCGCAGCACTGCACACCAGCCTGAGCAACAGAGTGAGACTCTTTCTAAAAAAAAATTAAATAAAATAAAATTTACTAATAAACGTATTTATCTTTAACCTCCATGGGAAAGAAAACGTAAAGGTATTTCCTGAAGTCACACAATAAAGTAATAGAGAAAATCTGTTACTCCTAATACACTAAATGTATTTCTTACACATGTACAAAGATTAATTTCAATTCAGAATAGTCTAACGTTTATTTTTGGAAATCTGTAAATAACACTCTTCTGCCAAAAATATATTCAATGCAGTAATAAATGGAAGATAAAATTATATACATTATTGCAATTTGGTGTCTTATTCATACCCTTCCCTCCAAAAAACAAACCTATTTTATTTCCTATATTGCCATATGCAGATGTAAAGCCCACAAAATGTACAATACACTTTCTACAATTTAAAGTAATTTTTCCAGAGACTCTTGGAAAACTTCTCCATTGTTAGTTAGGAAACTGTAAACATAAATTCTTAGCACCTTATTGTATTATTATTTTTTCTTTTGTCTCACTCTGTCATCCAGGCTGGAGTGCAATGCCGTAATCTTGGCTCACTGCAACCTCCGTCTCCCAGGTTCAAGCGACTGTCTCGCCTCAGCCTCCCGAGTACCTGGGACTACAGGCGTGTGTCACCACACCCGGCTAATTTTTGGTTTTTGTTTTTTTTTTTTTTTTTTTTTTTTTTTTGAGACGGAGTCTCGCTCTGTCGCCCAGGCTGGAGTGCAGTGGCCAGATCTCAGCTCACTGCAAGCTCCGCCTCCCGGGTTTACGCCATTCTCCTGCCTCAGCCTCCCGAGTAGCTGGGACTACAGGCGCCCGCCATCTTGCCCGGCTAGTTTTTTTGTATTTTTTAGTAGAGACGGGGTTTCACCGTGTAGACCAGGATGGTCTCGATCTCCTGACCTCGTGATCCGCCCGTCTTGGCCTCCCAAAGTACTGGGATTACAGGCTTGAGCCACCGCGCCCAGCCTAATTTTTGTATTTTTTAGTAGAGATGGGGTTTTGCCATGTTGGCCAGGCTGGTCTCGAACTCCTGACCTCAGGTGATCTACCCACCTTGGCCTCCCAAAGTACTGGGATTACAGGCGTGAGCCACTGCCCCTGGCCAATTCTTAGCACTTTCTTTATGGAGAGTCACTCTGGTCATTGCAGTCACAGATACATGGAGAAAACCCAAACATTAGATTTTGTACAGAGTTAATTCTTAAATTTCTTTAAGTTTCTCAATCTCAGCATCATTGATATTTTTGGGCCACATAATTCTTTATTGTGGGAGGCTGTCTTGTGCATTGTAGGATGTCTACGCAGCCTCTATCCATTACATGTCAGTGGAATGCCACTAGTCATGACAACCAAATATGTCTTCTGATGCTGCTTTAAAGAAACTTTTTCAGTTAATGGCCAAGCTGTCCCTCAGGAGTATAAAAGTCTCCCCACAAGATAACCCCATTGGCCACCTAAGAAAATAAATTCAAAATAACAACTTCACGTATTATAAGGAAATGATTACCTGGTTTGGTGAAAACATTGGAGGTCATCTCTTCATTCTATATCTCCAGCCTACCACTACCTGTATACTCACTGTATGCTTCCAGGGTTCTCTGAAATAGCCCTAAGAGGTCAGGCAAGCTTGGCTTGAACATTTCCAGTGATGGAGAACAAGATTTCCATTACCAGAAAGCTCTCATTACTAAAATCAAAACAAAGCAAGCAAACAAAAACCACTGTTCTTCACACCAAGCTGAAACCGAATCTCCCTAAAGCTCCATCTCCTGGGCCCTAGTTATTTTATATACCTCTCAATTCATACTTTCCTGTTATTTGCAATTATTTTCCCTGGTCTCTCAAAGACTGTAAGAAAGAAATCAGGCTAAACTTTGAGGGAAACAGCAATGCTCCCTGGTCATTAGGTAAATAAAGGTACAGGCTGCACATTCATTGTTTAAAAATATAATCTGTTGAATTAAATAAGCTTACATTTAATAAAAAATTCAAGTAATTTTAAAATAATACTTTATTAAAGAGTTAAAGCGAAGTACATTTTTTTACCTTATGTGTCTGAAAAATATCATCTGACATATCAGAAAAACAACAAAAGTATTAAATAATAAGTATACTGATACCATTCAATGGAAAAATTGTTAGTTTGTGAATAAAAACTTCAACATCCTACACATCACTTTAAATCCTGAAGAAATAAAACAACCCAACATCAATATTTAAAGTCATAATTTTACCAGATATTCTGGTTAAACCATTAATCAGATTCTTTTAAACTCAATAATATATTTGTGGTGTGGCCAAAGATGTACCAGTCTTATATTTACATGAATTTAGGAACGGTATTTTCTCATTGTCTTTAGTTTAACTTACGTTACCTTTTAGTGGCTTATTTTAAAAATCTCCTTTCTATAACAAGAACCTTTACAAAAAATTACTAAATATTCACCAAATTTACTACAAACACATATCAGATATAAATACTGTATGACTATGCTGACTTTTTCAATTCTCATAAAAACCCAAAAATGGAGACATTATTATTCTAAATTCCAGTTTGGAATACAATAAAACTGCAACTCAGAAAGATAAGATTCCTTGCCTCAATGCTAACAGAGCAAGAGGTGGGATTCAAAATCAGCTCATCTGATTTCAAGTTCAGTGGTTGCAGCTGTTCTTTCAAAGTTATTCAATAATAACTTTGTTTTCATTTGATATAACTTATTATCAAGTTCATGGAGCAAAATTTTATTTAGTCAAGAAAAAAACCTGTGAAGCAACTATGGTTTGGTTACACCTACAAACTGGTTTACACTTACAAATTACTCTGGGGGAGGGGAAAAAAAGTTGAATCCTATGAACAGCTAGTCTAAATTCATTTACTTTCCTTGAAAGAAGCAATTATCTACTGCTTTTAAAAAATAACCCATTTGACAAACATCAACCTTCTTTAAGAGGACCCCCTAGCCCAACTGGGTATTTTAGCTTCAGTTTTGAATGACAAAAAAAATTTTAGCCAATATATACTGGTATTTTCCTTAGTGACTTGTAAGAATGGTGTGTGTAAGTTTAAAATATAAAGGATGAAGTGCAAGAACCAAAGACATTCCAGTGTTGCCAAGATGACAGACTATTATAAACAAATTCTTCACTCACTCATTCATTCATTCAATATTTATTTATTGAGGGCTTGCTATATGTATAAGGCAAAAATAAACAAAATGAAAATACTACGCACTTTCATTCTGTATCAAAACAATACTGTCAGTAATAAATATAAAAGACAAAAAACTTGAATTTATTTTGGATGACTGCGGCAAAGCACACCGGGTAAAAGACTCCTTACTTCTATTTCTGCAGATTCCACCCGGTTTTCAATTATTTCGATACATTGTCTCTTAGCTGGTGGTTCTTCACTTATAACAGTTTCTTCAGCAATGTCTGTTGCTGGTACTGTTAATACTAAAATGAAAAAAAAAAATTATGTATTACTTCATTTTCAGAGAGATTTATTAGAAATAAAACTAGTCTTGACACTGTTGATGCTACTCATCTAAAATAAGTACATTCCAAAAGAGTAATTCCAAATCATTGATCTGCTTTTTATGAGACTATCCATATACGTCTTTTTTATTACCTTCTTACTTTTTTACTTATGAAAGTACCTACATATATTTTTTAAATTATATAGATAATATATTCATTCATGACTCAAACATCAAAATATTGAACAAGCATATTTTGAGAGGCTTCATGCCCACCCCGATAACAGATAATCATTTTATTAATTTATTATGTATTATCCTTGTATTAATTTGTTTAAAAATTAGTATACATTCTCATTTTCCTTTCTTACATAAAAGGTAGCATATATAAAATAGATACATTATTCTGCATCTGCTTTTTTCACTCCAAATACTTATAGTATCTTACATCATTACATAGAGAGCTTCTGTTTATTTAGCTTCTTAATATCCACTAAGTGGATATTCCATTACGAGCACTTAGAGTTCATAAACATTGCTTGTTTTTGTATTGGACTGTTGGGCTTTTTCTCAGTTTTTAGTAGCTCTTTATATAAATGTAATTATACAGAGAGGCTGTCCTTGCTTTGCACAGCAGTACAGGAACATAAAAACGACTGTGCAAGCTGAAACCACGTGAAGCCATCCTAATAATCACAATGGGGAAAATTACAATTGTCCCATGGCCTTTAAAATTTTTTGCCAAAACATGAAAAACCCTCTTAGTGACAGCTACAAATGTAAATAAAAATTTAAAAATAGTAAAACTAACATTTATTTAGTACAATGTAATTTAAAACATTAGAGATATTGAGAATTCGGGTTTTCTTTTTTATTCATGACATTTATAAATTAACTCAGGAAAAAAGAATTTATATCTGTTTATTAGACTGTACAGTCTATATAATTCACATGTTAACTATATATTTTTAATTCAGGAAGGCTTTAAAAGTTTTTTGTTTTTTTTTAATATTCAGTAGAACTCTCTCATTGCTATTCTTTTCCAGAGTTTTCCTTATTCTTCTTCCCTCTGCCCCATCAACATAAACTTTAGAATCAATTTGGCTAATTACAGAAAAAAACGTGATCTTTGTTATGGGCTGAATGGTACTCCCACTCCCCAAATTCACATGTTGAAGTCCTAACCCCCAGTACCTCAGAGTGTGACTCTATTTGGAGATAGGGTCCTTAAACAGATAATTAAGGTAAAACGAGATGGGCCCTAATCCAGTACTACTGGTGTCCTTACAGGAGGAGGAGATTAGGACACAGATAACACAAACAAACTGAGGTAGACCATGTGAGGACAGGCCAGAAGATGGCCATCTGCAAATCAAGAAGAGCAGCCTCAGAAGAAACCAAACCTACCCCAAGACCTTGACCTTGCACTTCTAGCCTCAGAGCTGTGAGAAATCATTAGTCTGCATAATGATACAAGTTTTGGAAACAATGTTACGTCTGCTTGATACAAATATTTTTAAAGCTTTCTTCTTTTCTAAAAATTAGAATTAGTTCTTTAACGCTTTGTGAAAGCATCTGACCCTAATCCAAATTTCAGACCAGCTATCAGCAGAAGATTTCAGCAGAGTGGGACAGAATGGCCTCCCAGGCTTCACAGGTCAAGTGTTTCCTCTTCTACTGTTACAGCAACAAACTCCTTTCTCGAAATCTGGTCTCTGTTCAGTGTCATGCCTCCTCTGTCACTCAAAACCAAACCTGGTTTAGGCGAAGTTCTACCTCTAGCCCTGCCCTTCACTGGCCATGAAAGGCACACGCTCTACAATCCTACTCATTTTCTTTCTTCTTTATTTTTTTGGAGATAGGGTCTCGCTCTGTCATCCATACTGGAGTGCAATGGCGCAATCATAGTTCACTGCAGCCTCAAACTCCTGGGCCCAAGCGATCCTCCTGCCTCGGCCTTCCAAGTAGCTGGGACTACCATACCTGGCTAATTTCGTTGTTTCTACTTTTGTAGAGACGAGTATCATTGTGTTGCTAAGGCTGGTCTTGAACTCCTGGCCTCAAGCAATCCTCTCACCTTAGCATTCCAAAGTGCTGGGATTATGGGCTTAAGTCACCATACCAGCCCTAGTCATTTTCTCAAAGATTATGTGTGGACACTATTTTTAGGGGAAGACAAGGTATAGGGCAATGCTTAGTTAGGTACTTTCTGCAGCTTCTCTCTCTGCCTCAGTATTCATGCCCTATTCTATCTTAGTCCTGCATTCAGCACTTCCTACTGAGTCTGGGGCCCTATCCTTCTGAGAAAGCATGTTTATCTTTATTGCTGAGCTTAACCTCTTTTCTTTCCTTGATGTACCAGTGTGGATTTCCATGAGAGTCCTCTTGCCCTCTGGCTGTAATGGCTTCAGATGCTTTTGGCAGCACTTAAAAATGAGGAATTCTGAGGTTTTCTCAGCCTTTTAGTTTTACTGAAAATGTAGTTGAGGCTTTTGTTTCATCTTGTTAGCCTTTGTGGTTTTCAAAAGGAGAAAAATGTTAGAATTCACAATAAAGCTGCTAAAATTAGCTACCATATTCCTACTACAAGTCTTAAGTCCACCTTTTTTTTTTTTCTTTTTCTTTTTCTGAGAAAGAGTTTCTCTCTGTTGCCCAGGCTGGAATGCAGTGGCACGATAATGGCTCACTGCAGCTTCAACCTCCTGGGCTCTAGCAATTCTGCCTTCAAGCTCCCAAGTAGCTGGGACTATCAGTAAATGTCACCATGCCTAGCTAATTTTTTATAATTTTTTTAGACATGGGGTCTCACTATGTTGCCCAGGCTCCAACTTCTTTTTAAGTAGCTTTTTCTTATGTGATATTTTTAAAAGCTCACATGGTATTCGAATTGCATTAAATGATCTAGGAAACTATTGTCCAATGCTGATTTGAATTATTTATTTCAGGTATTATTTGTGGTGACATTTAAGCTCATTTTTCAACCAGAATACTTTAGGGCCAATTTCTCTTTCCACCTAGTATATACTCAGAGAAAGCAAGCTAATTTTAATTTTAATTAGCCTTAGCAAATAAAATTAGGTAATTAAGTATACTGCAAAGGGTTATACAAATATAACTCAAGGCAAAAATAAATTCTTTGGAACACATATCATAATTTCCTGAGAATTAAAAATAAACACAATCTCTTTGGACTGCAGAGAAGACTTAAAGAAAATAAAAATAAAAATAAACAAACACAAACTTTATAAAAATGTCTACTACTAACCTTGTTGTCCATCTGGCATGGTCACAATGATGGGTTGACCAATTCCACTGGTTGGAATAGAGTGCAAATTTCCAAGCTGAATTCCATCTGTAACTATTGTGATGACTTGCTGACCCCCTGAACTAACTACTTGCTGAATGGCACCATCCACAGATTCTGCAGTAACTACTTCCTCTGTGGCCACTACTGGAAAAAAAAAAAAAGAAAACTCAGCAAACATATGTAACAGTATGAACAGAAACCTATTATTGCTTTGTCTGCTACTTTTGCTTTCTCTGCTTCTTTCTTTTATTTTTTTAAATAGAGACAGGGTCTCACTCTGATGCCCAGGATGGAGTGTAGTGGTGCAATCATGGCTCACTGCATCCTTAACTCCTGCACTCAAGTGATCCTCTTGAATCAGCCTCCCAAGTAGATGAGACTGCAAGTACGTACCACCATACCTAACTAGTTTTATTTTTTGTAGGGATGAGGTCTTGCTATGTTGGCCAGGCTGGTCTCAAACTCATGGCCTCAAGCAAGCCTCCTGCCTTGACCTCCCAAAGTGCTGAGAATTACAAACATGAGCCACCACACCTGGTCCCCTGCTTCTTTCTTACCCAGGAAAATTTGTACATGGTTTTAAAACTCAGTCTCCAGTGGTGTTGGAAATATCTGTGTAACCAGTTGATTGCAAGTCTCTCGTAATTTACAATACATAAGTTCCAACTATCTTCACATGTGAGTGGTTAAACAATTTCTCTTCATTTGGTTGTATGAGGTATAAAATTTAGAAGATCTAATATCATGACAAAGGTTGTAACTGTTTCATAAAACCTCACAATTCAGTCGGGTGCTGGTGGCTCAGGGCTGTAATCCCAGCACTTTGAGAGGCTGAGTCGGGAGGACCACTTGAGGTCAGGAGTTCGAGACTAGCCTGGCCAACATGGCAAAATCCCGTCTCTACTAAAAATACAAAAATTAGCTGGGCCTGGTGGTGAATGCCTATAATCCCAGCTACTCAGGAGGTTGAGGCAGGAGAATTGTTTGAACCCGGGAGGCAGAGGTTGCAGTGAGAAAAGATCATGCCACTGCCCTCTAGAATGGGCAACAGAACAAGACCCTGTCTCAAAACAAAACAAAAAAAATCCACAATTCATAAGATGAATTTGAATATGATTATACTCCATTTACATTTATATATGAGTTGACATACAGAAGAAAGAGTATTCTCTTTTTGGATTAAGTGAGCAAGGATTTGCCTTGATAATAAGTGGTATACAGATGTGGTACTATGTGATAGTAAATAGTATAATATATTAACATTTCCACAAATAAAATCCCCAAATATGCTCTTAATAATTTATGGGAGCCTTAGAGAGGATTCTGGCAGCTAAAGCAGCACCTGTGTCCTTGTCTGGGTAGAGAAATTGCAAGTTAATACTGCCAAAATCCTTTCTCACAGGCAATCCTACACCCACTACTGATCCCAAAAGACATGTAGAAGAACATACATGGTAGCTTTATTCATACTAGTAAAAAACTACGAACAACCCAGACATTCTTTGATAATAAATAAACAATGGTAGACTCAAACACAGCAATTTGACTGTATGCAAAACATGGATGAACCTGACAAAAAAACAAAACTAAGTGATGTAAACCAGACACAAAAGAAGTACTGTCTACCTTCCATTTATGAACTGAGCAATGTTTATACAATGTTTACAATTATCCTCTGTAAACCCTTTGTGATAATTCCTCAAACTGCACACTTATAATCTATAAGCATTTCGTATATTAAACTGCACTTCAATAAAAAAGCATCAAAAGGAATGATAGTAATGGATTACTATCCATTGAATTTTTTTTTTTTTTTTTTTTTTTTTTGAGATGGAGTCTCACTCTGTCACTAGG
The DNA here is from genome assembly GCF_007565055.1 of Rhinopithecus roxellana. Lineage (NCBI taxonomy): Eukaryota > Metazoa > Chordata > Mammalia > Primates > Cercopithecidae > Rhinopithecus > Rhinopithecus roxellana. The sequence continues at coordinate 37,425,905 of NC_044553.1, forward strand.
CTAGAGTGCAGTGGCGCGATCTTGACTCACTGCAACCTCTGCCTCCCAAGTTCAAGCAATTCTTCTGCCTCAGCCTCCCGAGTAACTGGGACTACAGGTGCATGCCACCACGCCCAGTTAATTTTTTTTTTTTTTTTTTTTTTTTGTATTTTTAGTAGAGACAGGGTTTCACCATATTGGCAAAGCTGGTCTCGAACTCCTGACCTCGTGATCCGCCTGCCTTGGCCTCCCAAAGTGCTAGGATTGCAGGTGTGAGCTACCACACCCAGCCTGAATTTTAAAAAATCTTTCTATCTGACTCATGCTTATAATACCAGCACTCCAGGAGGCCGAGGCAGTATGATCACTTGAGCCCAGGAGTTCAAGACCAGCCTGAGTAACAGTAAAATCCTGTCTACAAAAAATTTAAAAATTAGACAGGTTTGGTGGTTTACACCTGTAGTCTCAGCTATTTGGGAGGCTGGGGTGGGAGGATCCCTTGAGCCTGGGAGGTTGAGGTTGCAGTGAGCAGTGATCACACCACTGCACTCCAGCCTGGGTGACAGAGTGAGACTCTGTCTCAAAAAAAAAAAAAAAAAAATCTATCATAATACCTCATAAAAAGGAGAGAAAGGAGGAAATGGGAAAGATCTTCCTGATAGAAAGACATCTAATTAACATTGAAAAAAGACAAATTAAGATAAATCATTGTAACTCCTAACGTAATAATTGCTTCAAGCGAGGATCAGTAGTGGGTGCTAAAAGCATTGGTAAAATCTTGTGGGGAAACAGGATATTCAAATGTTCTCAAAGTATCCCACCAAAGATTACTATTAGTTGCAAAGGGAAAAATCTACCTGAAAAGAGCCGGCAGTCACGACTCCACCAAGTGGTTCTTATCAGGATGGGCTGATATTATGTGCCTCCTTACGTGATGCACTGGGAGGTTACAAAATTCACTGGTGGTCTTCCTGGAAATGTCTGAACTAAATTTGACTATAAATGACATTTGGAGGACAACTTGAAAATGGACCATATGGCAGATAATTTTTGTAATTAATGTTGATGTTTTTAGAAAATAAAATGGAGCTGTGGATATGTAGAAGGCTATTCTTACTCTTGAGAGATACATGCCAAAGTAAAGGTGAAATATATCATGATGTCTCCAGCCTACTTTCATATAACTTGGCAAAATAAAGGGGTGTGTGTGTGTGTGTGTGTGTGTGTGTGTGTGTGTGTACATGCATGCATGTGTCAGAGAACATATGGGCATGCCAAGATATTAATAGTTGATGAATACAGGTCAAAGTTATACAGGTTCATCCTCCAGTTTTTCTGTGGGTTTGAAAACTGTCTACATATAAAAAAATTAATTATAACTAGTTCAAAAAGAGGAATGACATTAAAAATTATTTCTAAATGGCATGGTTTTTAATGTGTTATTTACACATTACAAAAGTATAATTACAAAAAGGGTAATTTTACAAAAAGTGTAATTAAATAAAACCACTCTACTAAAATCGAGCTACCATCCAGATACACAGTTGCTCTGAAACATGCTGAGTTTCTATCAACCCACAGTAGGGCATCATGGATATCAGTGATCACAGGATTTACTAAGACAGAGAGGCCATAAATACAGGCACTGCTTTTTTTTCTTTAAGGCAGGAAAAATACTAGGAAACTGGTTTTCACGATGTACTCAACAGGCCTGGCTTCGACTGTTACTGTGTTACTTAGTAATCAAGGATCACAATACAAACCACAAAACACTCAAAATGCAAACAACCTTTATGTTTTGAGCTCTCTTGTAATTTTTGTTTACCTTAAACTATGATTAGGTTTTATCACCAAGCACTTAAGAAAATTTCAGGAAGATAATTACAAAATGAAAAGTAGGACATAAAATAGTAATATAGTCAACAGAACTACTACTAGGATTTTCAAACACATTAAGTATTGCTTTGATTTTTTCAAAAAACTATCCATATGAAAAAGAAATGTTCACTTGAGTTGAATGCTAACTACAGTTAGTAAATATTTTAAAGCTTAATCATATGTAAGAAATTTCTAAGATCACACACAAGGCACAATTCAAGAACTTTCATCTTTGCACTATTTGCAATGACTATTATTAAAATAAAAGAGTTCTTGCCTTTCATCTAAAAAGCTTTCTTTTTAAGTTGTGCTATGGTAAGATATTTAAGAAAAAATTAAAAGGAAACCAATTATGTAAGACAAAGTGCTCCCCAGAAGCCTTAAGAACAATCTAACAGTAAAATGTTGAAACATGTAAGAATAAAAGAGAAAGCCTAAAAACTCTTAAAAGATTATTGATTTTTAAAAACATATTTATATTCCAAAACATAAAGCTCCCTGGATAAAAAACAACTATAACATAAATATTCACTGATCTAATTCAAAAGTCAAGTTGTAATATTTAAAGAAAACCTAGATAATCTGCAGCACCTTTGAAGACATCTGAGATCTCTTGTTCAACAAGAATTCTGAATTCGGATGCCATAAAAATGAAATAAGACAGGGAATAACACTGTCTTTGAAATATTCTAAAAGACTGAAAATTCTACATAGAAACATTTAAATAATAAAATAGAAACTATGGGCCAGGCGCAGTGGCTCATGCCTGTAATCTCAGCACTTTGGGAGGCCAAGGCGGGTGGATCATGAGGTCAAGAGATCAAGACCATCCTGGCCAAGATGGTGAAACCCCATCTCTACTAAAAATACAAAAATTAGCTGGGCGTGATGGCACACGCTTGTAATCTCAGCTACTCGGAAAGCTGAGGCAGGAGAATGGTGCAAACCTAGGAGGAGGCGGAGCTTGCAGTGAGCCGAGATCACGCCACTGCACTCCAGCCTGGGCGACAGAGCAAGACTCCGTCTCAAAAATAAATAAAATAAAATAAAATAAAGTAGAAACTATGTTCATTGAAGAAAAAAAAAAACTTTTCAAAGGTATTATGGCAGCAGTTTAACATGAAATTAAAAACAAAAAAGCAAAAACAAAACAACCTCATGAGGCCCAGTACGTATCCCTTAAAGCCAATTGAGTTGTATTACCCTATTTTTTATACAGACCAAAAAACAATCTGCAAAACAGACCTGGTTCAAATTTCACTTTTAGGAAGAAAGGACAGAACTTTTTATTTTTATTGTTTTTCTTTTTTGAACCCCTATTTTGACACTTAAGAAAGGAGGGAACTTTTAAAGCCACCAGATGCATTACACCTTTGGAAAAACCACTTTATTAGTAATTACCAGAAGTTGCTCTAAAGACAAAAAAGAAGGGTGATCACAGATGTGTATTTAATCAAGGTATTGTATAATTAGACCACAAGGAAGAATAAAGCTAAGCAAAGAAAAGTTGCTATAGGACTACAGGCTAGAGCTATGAAATAAGAGATGTATGAAAAAATATTTTTAAAGAGCCAGATAACTACACTACAGATGTAAGGCCTCCATCTTAACCAATCACAGCTTCTAATTCTACATCCCAAATAACCCTCTAATCTATTCACTCACTGTCTCTGTCAAATCTTCACTCACGCTATCACTATGATAACTCTTCCCTGGTTGACTGCATTAGACTCCAAACAAAACTCCCTTCAGAAGCATTCTTCTAAACCTGCCAAAGGATCATTTTTGAAGTCCTATATAATCTCACCTTCAGTCACCTTGAGTGACTCTTCTACTTACTGGGTTTAGCTGCACTGGCCTCCGAGTCCCCCTAAAAAGTCAAGTTCTTTCCTGTCTCAAAAGCTTCACATGTCCCTCTTGCTAAAATGTTCTTCCCCAAACTTTTCCCTGACTAATGCCTACTTTAATTTTCAGTTTAAATGTTTCTTCCTCTAGGAAGATTCCATGATCCACTAGAGTGGCCTGTAAGCCTTAGTAGAAAGACAGGAAAATGTGATTGCTTCTGTATACTAATAAATAATGTACAACACGGTGGTGGTTTTCCTCATAAGAAAATATATATCCACAATCCCCCCCCGCCCCAAAAAAAGCTTTCACTTTTCTGTCTATTCATTTTGGAATGACTTTCAAAATGAAAATCACACAAAATGGTATGAGTTGGAATTAGTTCCAATCTATCTAAATCTTACCCATTCTTTAGAGCACAACTCAACACATTCCCCTCCACCACACCCACCCCCAAACTCCAGCTAAAAGTAATCTCTTTCCACTGAACAGCAATAGTAATTCAATGAGCTATTTTAATCATCCAGCACTGACAACCTGCTGTTATATTTGCTAGAACATCAAGAAAAGACAAAGGTATCATTTGGTTTCTCAATGAAAATATTATAATAGACATTCTAAGGTTCTCATGGGACTACCATTAATATGTGCGGTATATGTCAAAAATGGTACTAACGTCATTTCCATTTTCTAATGGAAAGTTAATTCCACTGACTTCCAAATGGAAATCATTTCCATTTTGCAAGTAATTCCAAAATGAAGAGACACGAAGGTGCTATCTAAAGCCATAATTCCTGAGTGAAATGGCATGGTACCCTGGACTACCACAATTGCCTTCTCTTTATATATAGGACCATGCCAACCAGCTAGTTTCCATTTAAAATACAGTCCATCTGCTGCTACCTTCTGGCTGTTTTCTACCCAGGAAAAATGTTTATTGTACCACTTAGCTAGTAAAAGAAAAGAATATGAGCAGTTAACAATCAGTGTACTGATGGAGCTTACACTATATTTTGGCCAACATCATTTTAAAATGGCAAGAAAGTAGCAGAACACTTATTTCAACAGACTACCTATTACTAGAAATAGCTACAGAAACAGATACATCCCAAAAGTAATAGTGACGCTTTTGCTTGAAATAAGGTAAAATGAAAATTACACAAATAATTCAATATTGTGTAATTCAAATATCACAAACCAAATTATGAACATTCTAAAAGAGCCCACAGACAATGTGAATAAACTGCATAAGAGAGATGGTACATTATAGTGGTCACAGACACACACCTTGGGAATCAGTCAGACTTTGAGCATAATCCTCCTTTCTCTACTTAATAGCCATATGCCCTTTGATAAAATTATTCAACTTCCACAAACCAGTTTCATTATGTATAAAATGGAGGTACCACTACTGTATTTTCCAGATTCTAACAAGCCCTTGAAAAGATATATATAAACATTTCGAGAATCAGGATGAGTCTGACAATTGATTTTAAAGAAACTGGATAGCCAGAAGTCAGAGAAATAATTTGTGGTAGATTTAGCTTTGCCTGAGTATGCGCAAATTCAGCTTTGAGTTGTTTACTCTTGTGGTAACATACTTAAACTTTTATTTATTTATTTATTTGTTATTTATTTATTTTTTTGAGACACAGTCTCCCTGTGTTACCCAGGTTGGAGCACGGTGGTACAATCTTGGCTCACTGCAATCTCCACCTCCAAGGTTCAAACGATTCTCCTGTCTCAGCCTCCTGAGTACCTGGGATTACAGGCACATGTCACCACATCTGGCTAATTTTTGTATTTTTAGTAGAGATGGAGTTTCATCATGTTGGCCAGGCTTGTCTTGAACTCCTGACTTCACGTGATCCACCCATCTCAGCCTCCCAAAGTGCTGGGATTATAGGTGTGAGCCACCGTGCCCACCCATTACTTCTTCTTTTTTTTTTTTTTTTTTTTTGAGATGGAGTCTTGCTCTGTCACCCAGCCTGGGATGCAGTGGCACAGTCTCAGCTCACTGCAACCTCCGCCTCCTGGGTTCAAGCCATTCTCCTGCCTCAGCCTCCCCAGTAGCTGGGATTACAGGGGCACACCACCACATCCAGCTAATTTTCGTATTTTTAGTAGAGACGGGGTTTCAGAAACATGTTGGCCAGACTGGTCTTGAACTCCTGACCTCATGATCTGCCTGCCTCGGCCTCCGAAAGTGCTGGGATTACAGGAGTGAGCCAGCACTCCAGACACTTCTTTTTAAGCTTTTCATATATCTTCAAAAAGATTCCGCTATGGGCCGGGCGCAGTGGCTCACGCCTGTAACCTCAGCACTTTGAGAGGCCGAGATGGGCAGATTACCTGAGGTCAGAAGTTTGACGACAGTCTGGCCAACATGGCGAAAACCCATCTCTACTAAAAATACAAAAATTGGCTGGGAGTAGTGGCGTGTGCCTGTAAACCCAGCTACTCAGGAGGCTGAGGAAGGAGAATCACTTGAACCCAGGAGGCAGAGGCTTCAGTGAGCCAAGATCACGTCACTGCACTCTAGCCTGCGGTGACAGAGTAAGACGATGTCTTCAAAAAAAGATTCCACTATGATGTCACATTGAAATGAAAAATTATTGTGCTCATACAAGATTTTAAGTCACATACAATAAAAACTAACTGAAATTGATAATTCTCTCAGACTAGACCAAAACATTTTCAAAGGTAAGAGAAGTTAGTGTGGCCAATTCATGGAGTCACACATCTAAATGTCATAATTTCCAGCTGAGTTATAAGAAAAGCCATTTCACTTTCAGATATATGTGTTTTTGTTTTCATTTTTGAGACAAGGTCTTGCTCTGTCACCCATGCTGGAGTGCAGTGGTGCAATCACAGCTCACTACTACCTCTGCTTCCAAGGCTCAAGTGATCCTCCCATCTCAGCCTCCCAAGTAGCTGTGAACACAGGCGCCTGCCACCATACCCAGCTAATTTTTTTTCTAGAGACAGGGTTTTGCCATGTTGTCCAGGCTAGTCTTGAACTTCTGAACTCAAGTGATCTGCCTGCCTTGGACTCCCAAAGTACTAGAATTATAGGCATGAGCCAGCACACCTGGCCAGAGGTAAGTTATTTAATTAAAGAAAAGAAATGTACAAGTTTAACCAAATAGAAACCACCAATGAAATGTTTTCTTTGCTATGCTTCTGCAATTACAAAAATATTAAATAGATCCAGACATAGGTTATAAAAGCAGCATGTTAGTATGATGATGCATATAACTGCTAATGGCCAAAAGTGATTCATACAAATCTTAAGACTCCCAAATATAAAGGCTTGGATTCAAACTTTGATTATAATGAATGCTACAGAAGGTGGAGAATGGATAAATGTTATTTTCAAAAAGAGGCCGGGCGCACTGGCTCACGCCTGTAATCGCAGTACCTTGGGAGGCCAAGGAAGGCAGATCACTGAGGTGAGGAGTTCAAGACCAGCCTGGCCAACATGGTGAAACCCCGTCTCTACTAAAAATATGAAAAATAGCTGGGTGTGGTGGCACATGCCTGTAATCCCAGCTACTGGGGAGGCTGAGGCAAGAGAACTGTTTGAATCTGGGAGGCAAAGGCTGCAGTGAGCCGAAACTGCACCACTGTACTCCAGCCTGGGTGACAAAATGAGACTCCATGTCAAAAAAAGAAAGAGAAAAGAAGAAAAAGAGAAAAGAAAAAGGTAGCATTCCCCCAACTCCTACAAGTCAAGAATATTACAGTAATGTGCACCTTAAGGCTTTGTGGTGAGGAATAAATGAGATTATAAGTAAAATATTTATCACAGTGCCTAGCAGAGAGAGTAAGCATTTGATGAAATGTTGTTATTATTGATCAAATTTTGAAAAAACACTAATTTTAAAAATGAATGACAAATTATTCTTTGCTTTTATAAGCACTGACCCAAATATAATGGCTTAAGCTACAGAAAAATATTTTCTTGGAATTTAAAAAATTGGCTAATTTAAAAAAAAATTACTGACATAATAATTACATCAAAAAGTATTTTGGTTAAGTATAAAGGTAAATCTTGTATAAACCAACTGGTCATTAATACTGTCTGTCATCATTTAACAACAGGTAACCCTTTCATTTCTTTTTGAGATAAAGTTTCATTCTTGTTGCCCAGGCTGGAGTGCAATGGCACAATCTCGGCTCACCGCAACCTCCACCTCCCGGGTTCAAGCGATTCTCCTGCTTCAGCCTCCTGAGTAGTTGGGATTACAAGCATGGGCCACTACACCCAGCTAATTTTGTATTTTTAGTAGAGACAGGGTTCCTCCATATTGGTCAGGCTGGTCTCGAACTCCTGACCTCAGGTGATCCGCCCGCCTCAGTCTCCCACAGTGCTGGGCTTACAGGAGTGAGCCACCCCGTCCAACCAGGTAATCATTTAACAGTGGTTTCTGTATACTATTTCCTAGTTCTATCAGTCATGAAGATTTTATAACACTCTAACAGAGCTGCTAAAAATTAAAATTTATGAAAAAAGCAAGTTTTTTTTGTTTTTTGGTTTGGGTTTTTTTTGAGGCAGGGTCTCATTCTGTCACCTAGGCTGAAATGTAGTGGCATGATCTTGGCTCACGGCAACCTCTGCCTCCCAGGTTCAAGCGATCCTCTGACCTCAGCCTCCTGAGCAGCTGGACCACAGGCACCAACCACCACACCTGACTAATTTTTCATATTTTTTGGTAGAGATGGGCTTTCAGCATGTTGCCCAGGGTTCCGAGCTCAGGGAATCCACCTATCTCGGCCTCTCAAAGTGCTAGGATTACAGGTGTGAGCTACCATGCCCAGCCAAAGTAAGTTGTTTAAACAAAAAGTCACAAACTAGTAAATCAAGGGCCAAATTAGATACAGGGACATTTTTTCTATGAGCCACAAAAGTTTTGTTTTGTTTTTCAATTAGTTACCAAGATTTAATGTTCTTTTAAAATCCGGATTCACAGCTTCCTATTAAAAAACAGAATTTGGGAATACTGGGCTGATGACTATAATCAGTTAGAGCTGAGTCACAGACGACTCCCTGCCCTTGCCCCACTCTTCAGCCGGGCGTAATCTCAATCCTGCCCACCTTAGCCTTTTATTGTCTTCCTGGCCTTTGTAAATATTTGAATCTCCAACTGTTTTTTTTTTCTTTTTTTTTTTTTGAGACAGAGTCTTGCTCTGTTACCCAGGCTGGAGTGCAGTGGTGCAAACTCAGCTCACTGCAGCCTTCACCTCCTGGGTTCAAGCAATCCTCCTGCCTTAGGCTCCCGAGTAGCTGGGATTACAGGCATGTGCCACCATGCCTGGCTAATTTTCTGTGTTTTCAGTAGAGACAGGGTTTCACTATGCTGCCCAGGCTGGTCTCAAACTCCTGAGCTCAGGCAATCCACCCGCCTCACCCTCCCAAAGTGCCAGGATTACAGGTGTGAGCCACTGCACCCAGCCTGAATCTGCAATTTTAATGTACACATTAGATGTGCTTTTCTAACCTGGAGTTTCCGAAGAATTGGACAATGGAGCAGATGCTTCAGCTAAGGCAGCTAATGTAGCTAATACTGATGTAGAAGAGTTTCCAAACTGAACAGCAGATACACCCGTTTCATCTGTAAGAAAAAAGAAAATAGATTTGAATTTCTAAGGAGCTTAATCCAATGCATATTTCTGATACTCTATTTACCTTATTTGACTCTTAAACAAAGCTTGGATAGCATTAGCTTTTGAAAGGTAATACTGCAGTAAATTTTGCAGTATCACCTTTCTTCAGATTGTTTTGTCTCATAAAATTTTTTTTGCCAGTTATACCAAAGAAAACCAAGGTGGCTGATAGAATCTTACCCTTGTTCTCCAACAGTCCTTTCTTAAAAGGATGAATACCTACTAAAGCATAAAATCCCAAAGCCTATCCTATATGCATCTCAATACCTGTTGCCTTGGATGAATTTTCTGAAGATACCAGACCTGTTAGGTTCACCACCCCTCCAGGTCCAATGATAAACTGTGGTGTTGCAGCATGTATTGTCACAGTGTCAGGACTCTCTGGATTTGTGTTGATTTGGTTCTGCATAGCAATCTAGGGAAAAAATGACCACAGTGTTTTCAGAATTATAACCAGAACATATAGCACAAATTCTCCATATAATACAAACACACATGTAAAGGAATATTCTCTAAGAAGAATCACATAGTACAAGTGGAAATATATGTCTAAAGTCCCCTGACAATGTAGGGGCACACGATGGGTATATATTTATATCCCGAATCCCCCTCCTAGGTAAAGCAGCGAAATCCTGGGAGAGGAGAAATGAGTATCTAAAATGTTTTTAATAGAACAAAGAACAACTGGACATTAAGCCGGTTGAGGTGGTTGGTGCCTGTAATCCCAGCTATTCAGGAGGCGGAGGCAGGGGAAGTGCTTAAGCCCAGGAATTCGAGACCAGCATGGGCAACATAGTGAGACCCCCATCTTAAAAAAAAAACAAAAACAAAAACAAAACAAACAAACAAAAAATACTTCTATAGCTATAGGAATTTAATTATTTCTTCTATATTTGGCAATACATAATACCACATATATAAAGCATGTCCTTCTCAATTAATTGTTCCCCATCTTCAACTCCAACCCCCAAATTGCACTCCTAAGAGTAAAAGGAATGGAAAGAGGCATGGCAGAATTCATTTTCCTGAACATAAAACATCTTTTAAGTAACTAGTGGAAGCTCAAAGGAGGCAGACAGTCTTAGAAAAGAAGAGTTCTACTGCTGGGATCAGGAACAAACAGGCAAGAAGAGGCATTAATTAAAGAAGATAATTTATATTATGTCATATGGCTGAAAATAAGAGACGTAACATTGGTTACTAGAAAAATCTTCCCAAAAGCCAAAAACAACAGATCTTTTTGAGGATGTTGAAAAATAAAAGAAACAAATCAAACTGCATCACTCACTCAAGGGATGTTATTATGGTTGCTAATATATACATTTTTTAATTTTTATAAAGTCATTTATAGACCTGGAAAAATCATACAGTATCAAAATGCAACAAAAATAATAGAATAAAATGTCTAGGGCCAGGCGCAGTGGCTCACACCTGTAATCCCAGCATTTTGGGAGGCCGAGGCAGGCATATCACCTGAGCTCAGGAGTTCGACACCAGCCTGGGCAACATGGTGAAACACCAGCTCTACTAAAAATACAAAAAATTAGCCGGGCATGGCAGCATGCACCTGTAGTCTCAGCTACTCAGGAGGCTGAGGCAGGAGAATTGCTTGAACCCAGGAGGCAAAGGTTGCAGTGAGCCAAGATCGCGCCACTACACTCCAGCCTGGGTGACAGAGCAAGACTCCGGCTCAAAAAAAAAAAAAAGTCTAAAGGGAAATTTAGAAACTTAAAAATCAGAAAGTAATCACCTTATCTAACGTTAATGAAAAGACTGGCCTTATAATCAAGAAAATGAATAGTAATAAAGAGGAAGTGAAAGAGAAAAAGGCCTATCCAAAATAAGCCCAAAATGAAAGGCTACAAACGAAATAGTTTAAATCATCCACAATATAACAGATCCCTCTACTGATAATTCTTTTTCTTTATGTTCTTAAATTAAAAGTCAAAAGTTACCTGTAATATCTCTGCTAAATCTTCATTTCCATTGTCTATTGAAATATCAAATGCAGTTTTACAAAATTTACTTTGCGTGTGTACATCAGCACCATATTTGATTAAAAGTTCCACCACCTCTTGATGATTGTGTTCTGTGGCCCAATGGAGAGCTGTCATCTTTAACATGTCCTTTGCATTGACATCAGCACCATGCTACAAAAATATTTCAAAGAGATTACTAACATATGAAATATCATATAAAAAATTCCTGATATGAAATTATTAGTCTGTGCTTTAAAGCAAGAACAAATAACATAATCAATTCTTTATTTGTATATGTTAAATACATGTTCCAGGCCAGGTGCTGTGGCTCACACCTGTAATCCCAACACTTTGGGAGGCCGAGGCAGTTGGATCAGCTGAGCTCAGGGGTTTGAAACCAGCCTGGGCAACATGGCAAAACCCCATCTCTACAATACAAAAAAAACACAAAAAATTAAGGGCCAGACATGGTAGCTAACATCTGTAATCCCAGCACTTTGCGAGGCCAAGGCAGGCAGATAACTTGAGGTTAGGAGTTCGAGACCAGCCTGGCCAACATGGTGAAACGCCATCTCTACTAAAAATACAAAAATTAGCCAGGTACGGAGGCACACACCTGTAATGCCAGCTACACAGGAGATTGACACAGGAGAATCACTGGAACCCAGGAGGCAGAGGTTGCAATGAGCCAAGATCATGCCACCACCGCACTCCAGCCTGGGCAACAGAGCGAGATGCTATCTCAAATAAATAAATAAATAAATAAATACAAAAAATTAGCTGGGTATGGTGGCACACACCTGTGATCCCAGCTACTCAGGAGGCTGAGTTGGGAGGATTGCTCGAGCCTGGGAGGCGGAGGTTGCAATGAGCCAACATTGCACCACTGCACTCCAACCTGGGTGACAGAGAGAGAGCCTATCTCAGAAAAAAGAAAAAGAAAAAGAAAAAAAAAAAAAACATATATATATACACACACACATACACATGTCCCAGCAATCACCACTTAATCTGTCACTTACAATCACCACTTAATCTGTCACTTAATCATTTTTCTCTCATGCTGAATTTCCTGTTTTCCTTCTAATTTCTTAGGAATGAGGCAATTATTTTTTCAGTAACCCAGCTATGGGCACAAAGAGCTAGAATGGCATAAGAAATGAAGGAAACTATGAGCATTCCTCTAAAAGCTTCTTTAATGTTTGTATGGCAGCTGGTCCCTTGGTTCCTCATTTCCACAAAAAAAAAAAAAAAAAATCTTTTGCTTTCAAAACCACTGCAACCCAGAAAAAATAAAAATAAAAAAATTATAAAAAGAAAACCAGTGCACCATAAAGAACTAAAAGTAAGCTAACTAGAGATATATTGTCCAATATGACAGTCAATAGACACATGTAGTTTTTGAGCATTTGAAATGCTGCTAGCCAGAATAGAGATGTGCTATATGTATAAACACACACTGAGGCCAGGTGCAGTGGCTCATGCCTGTAATTTCAGCACTTTGGGAGGCCAAGGCGGGCAGATCACCTGAGGTCAGGAGTTCAAGGCCAGCCTGACCAACATGGAGCAACCCCGTCTCTACTAAAAATACAAAAAATTAGCGAGGCCTGGTGGTGCACGCCTGTAATCCCAGCTACTTGGGAGGCTGAGGCAAGAGAATCACTTGAACCTGGGAGGCAGAGGTTTCGGTGAGCCAAGATCACGCAACTGCACTCCAGCCTGGGCAACAAGAGCAAAACTTCATCCCCCCCAAAACAAAAAACAAAAAACAAAAAACATTGAAATTGAAAAACATACAAAAAAAATAGAATGTAATACATCTCATTAATAATTTTTGTACTGGACCAGGCGTGGTGGCTCACCCCTATTATCCCAGCACTTTGGGAGGCCGAGGCTGGCAGATCACTTGAGGTCAGGAGTTAGAGACCAACCTGACCAACATGGTGAAACTCCATCTCTACGAAAAATACAAAAATTAGCCAGGCGGGTTAGCAGGCACCTGTAACCCTAGCTACTCAGGAGACTGAGGCAGGAGAATTGCTTGAACCTGGGAGGCGGAAGTTGCTATGAGCCAAGATCGTGCCACTGCACTCCAGCCTGGGCAACAAAGCTAGATTCCATCTCAGAAAAATAATAATAATAATAATAATAATAATAATAATTTTTATACTGATTTCATGTTGAAATGATAATCTTTGTATATATTGGGTTAAATAAAATATAAAATTAGAATTACTTTTTAAATGTAGCCACTGGAATATTTAGAATTACAGTATATGTGATTTGCATTTATGGCTTCCATTGTATTTCTTTTTGATAGGCTGACCTGGAGGCCAGAATAAGAAGGATCAAGCAGAACACCTATCACTCTATGTTTCAGAATTTTCTACAAGGTCAGGAGTTTGAGACCAGTCTGGCCAATATGGTGAAATCCCATCTCTACTAAAAATACAAAAATTAGCTAGGCGTGGTGGTGGGTGCCAGTAGTCCCAGCTACTTAGGAGGCTGAGGCAGGAGAATCGTTTGAACCCGGGAGGTGGAGGTTGCAGTGAGCCGAGATGGTGCCACTGCACTCCAGCCTGGGTGACAGACAAAGACTCTGTCTCAAAAAAAAAAAAAAAAGAAAAAAGAAAAAAGAAAAAAACACTGTAGTCCCTCACCATAAGATAGACCAAGGTCCAAGAAATAAATTAGTTGACTTAACTAAGAATACACCTAAAGAAAGTTTTGTCCCTCATGAAATGAAAGCTGTAAGATAATTTTCATTTAATGGGCTTATACACACAAAAAATGAAATACTATAGATAAAATACTAAGTAGGCATTTAACAAAAACTAGTTCCCTCTCCTTATAAAACTGTAAAGTCTTTTGGCCGGGCGCGGTGGCTCAAGCCTGTAATCCCAGCACTTTGGGAGGCCGAGACGGGCGGATCACAAGGTCAGGAGATCAAGACCATCCTGGCTAACACGGTGAAACCCCGTCTCTACTAAAAAAATACAAAAAACTAGCCGGGTGAGGTGGTGGGCGCCTGTAGTCCCAGCTACTCGGGAGGCTGAGGCAGGAGAATGGCGTAAACCCAGGAGGCGGAGCTTGCAGTGAGCTGAGGTCCGGCCACTGCACTCCAGCCTGGGCGACAGAGCGAGACTCCGTCTCAAAAAAAAAAACAACAACAACAACAACAAAAAACTGTAAAATCTTTTAAAAGCAAAGTGCAAAAAGAGAACACATACCTTAAGTAAAACCTCTACTATGCTGGCATGGCCCTCAGAAGCTGCCATATGTAATGGTGTTCGGTCCACTTTGGTTCTGGCATCTCTGCTTACACCAGCTCGGAGCAGTACCTCTGTGGTGGAATAATGACCATACTGTGCTGCTAGATGAAGTGGAGAAGTTCCCAACTGTACCACAGGAAAAAAAAAAAAAAAAATCCACATTTTCAGTATTGTTAGTATACTTCTGTTTATATAGCAAAGATTTTCTTTACATTATCTGTTTACATAGTAACTCAAACCTCAAAAGAAATGACTAGATTCATGCTTATCACATCCTCTTCACAGATGCCTTGAAGAATTCCCAAACACTCTCAATGAAGAAGAAAATCCAGTATTTCCTTTAATTCAAATTTTCTTTCTTCATTATTTTTTATCAGATAAACTGCCTGAACAAAATTAATTTCATTAGAAATTAAGAGACAGTGGCCAGACATGGTGGCTCACACCTGTAATCCCAGTACTTTGGGAGGCCAAGGCAGGTGGACCACTTGAGGTCAGGAGTTCAAGACCAGCCTGGCCAACATGGTGAAACCCTATCTCTGCTAAAACCACAGAAATTAGCCAGGTGTGGTAGCAGGTGCCTGTAATCCCAGCTACTCAGGAGGCTGAAGCAGGAGAACCACTTGAACCCGGGAGGCAGAGGTTGCAGTGAGCCAAGATTGCGCCACTGTACTCCAGCCTGCACGACAGAGCGAGACTCCATCTCAAAAAAAAAAAAAGTTCACTATGTTATGAAGAGATTAAGTGGGATATATGTATAAAAGTCCTTAGTCCTATCTCTCTCTATATATATATTTTTTTGTTTATTTGTTTGTTTGTTTAATTGTTGTTTGCTTAATTAGAGACAGGGCCTCACTGTGTTGCCCAGGCTGGGGTGCAATGGCTATTCACAGGTACAATTACCACACACTACAGCTTTGAACTGCTGGGCTCAAGCAATCTGCCCACCTCAGCCTCCAAAGTAGCTGGGACTACAGGCACACACCAACGAACCCAGCTAAACCTTACATTTTCAAGGGAAGGTCATCCCAGCAGATCAAATAAATTCCTTAAACAATCCTTTCTTTCTCCATGCTTTGTCAATTTTTCTTTAACTAGCCTTTTCTATACTCTTAAATGTTAAGTCAGTATTTAATGAAAACATCTCAACAGCCAATTTAGCAACCAGGAGCTTTGCTCAGTTTGACATTAGGATCTACTTTTTTATTTTTGTCTTCTGAGACTTTCCCTTCTTGGTTATTGATGCAAAATATATATACATATATGCAGGGTTTTTTGTTTTGTTTTGTTTTCTGAGACAGGGTCTCACTCTGTCACTCAGGCTGGAGTACAGTGGGGTGATCACAGCTCACTGTATCTTCAAACTCCTGAGCTCAAGCGATCCTCCTCCCTCAGACTCCCAAAGTGGTGAGATTATGGATATGAGCCACCACACCTGGCCATGTAGTTTTTGTAGCTTTTGGGGTTTTCTTTTAATTCATTTTTTTGGAGACAGGTTCTTGCCCCGTCGCCCAGGCTAGAGTGCAGTGGAGCAATCGTAGCTCACTGTAACCTCTAACTCCTGGGCTCAAGTGATCTCCCATCTCAGCCTCCAGAATTATACTGCATGTATTTCTCTGTGACTTGCCTTCTTTTGCTCAATATTATATTCAAGAGATTCACCATGTTAATAAGTATAGCTTACTAATTTTCTGTGTTCTATAATATTCCATTGAATGAGTAAACCACAATTAATTTAACCAATATTGATGAATATTTGCATTGTTTCCAGTTTTTGTGTTATTATGAATAATGTTGCTGCTAAATACAGAAATCTTGTATATGTTTCAGGCACATGGACACATTTCTCTTGGGAATAGTCTTAGAAGCCCAACTGCTACATCATACAGTATGTACATCTTCAAATTTACTATGTGCTGCCAAACTGTCTTCCAAAACGATTATACCAATTCCATACTTCCACCAAAAATATTTGAGAGTTCCCACCATCTCCTCACCAAGCCTTGGTACTGATCAACTGTTTTTGCTAATCTGGTGGATATATAATAGTTTTTCATGATTTTCCTTTGCATTTGCCTCAATCTTAATGTAGTTGAGTATCTTTTCATGTTTATTAATCAAACTTTCTCCTTGATAAAGTACCATATAAAGTCAATCTTCTATTGCCTTGTCTTTTTATTGCTAACCCATGGGAATTCCTTATGTATTATGGATACTAATCCTTCTTAAGATCTTTTTGGCTTTGAGAGGCCGAGGCAGGCGGATCACGGGGTCAGGAGTTCAAGACCAGCTGGCCAACATATTGAAACCCCAACTCTACTAAAAATACAAAAAATTAGCCAGGCGTGGTGGCAGGTGCCTGTAATTCCAGCTACTTGGGAGGCTGAGGCAGGAGAATTACTTCAACCTGGGAGGTGGAGGTTGCAGTGAGCCGAGATTGCACCATTTCACTCCAGCCCAGGCAACAGTGCGAGACTCCATCTCAAAAAAAAAAAC
This sequence comes from Rhinopithecus roxellana, assembly GCF_007565055.1. Lineage (NCBI taxonomy): Eukaryota > Metazoa > Chordata > Mammalia > Primates > Cercopithecidae > Rhinopithecus > Rhinopithecus roxellana. Next base: position 37,443,021 of record NC_044553.1, read on the forward strand.
AAAAGATCTTTTTTGTCTTGAGGTACTACAGCATCACTATGATGTATCTACATATGGATTAGTTTTTAAATTGATTCTGCTGAAGATTTGTTAGGCTACTCAAATCTGTGGGCTGCCATCTTTCATCAGTTCTGGAAGATTATCAGCAATTACCTCTTTGAATTATTTCATCCCTATTTGTGCTCTTTTTGTGGATCTATGATCAGATATTAGACTTTCTCACATGATCCTTCATGATTCCTAACATCTCTTTTACATTTTCTATCTATTTTTATCTGTGATATAGTCTGGATCATCTTTTTTCATACCTTTCAGTTTACTAATTTTCTCTTTAGCAGTTTCTAATCTGTTACTAAAATTTTATCTCAAGTCCTTATAGGTCTGCTTCTGTTGACAGTTGTTTTAGCAGGTTACTGTTCAAACTGGCATGTGTTCATGTGTTTAGTTATTTCTGACTACTCACTTTCCTTTGAATTTCATTTGTGGATATGAAGCCTGGGATGAAGCCAGGTTCCTCCAGAGAGGATACTCATCTGCTTCTGTCAGGAACCTGGGGTAATCCCTAGTCCAAAGATCACTTCAAACTCATTTTTCAGTTTACAGTTTTTTAGACTACACAAGTATTTATGAGTTCAGGCTGCAAGTGTGTACAAAGGATGCCTTGTGATTCCAAATTCTCATCATCAGATTTTTTTCCTCTCTCCATTTGATGTCTTGGTTCACATCAGCTTATTATCTTTGCAGCATCATGGCAACAGGGGCAAGGGCAGGAGCAAATAGGAGGAGGGACAGGGTATTCCTGCTTAACCTTACACTGAAGGTGCAGCTCTTTGGAATTCCAGAATTATGAGAAGAGATCTCCTATCAGACTTCTCTCCATGAACAGCCTCAGGTCTTTATCTTTAGTATCGCAAGTCAGTGAGGTGGAAAACCCACCAGACAGTGTGAGTTCACCTAATGTTCTCTAGGTAAAATTTCTCTGGGTTTTAGCCTTCACTTGGTTTTTCAGGTTGATAAGCTCTTTCTTTCCAACTCAGCAGTGTACTTAAGAAGAGTTTCTTTAACATATTTAATCAAAAAGTCTTTATTCTTTAAAGATACAAGTTGAAACATTTATGGATAAAATGATATGGTCCCGGAATTTGCTTTAAAATAACACAGAACAAAAAATAATACAGTAGATGGAGTTATAGAGGAAACAAGATTTATCATGATCTGATAATTTTTGAAGTTGGGTAAAGGGTATTACAGGGATTGATATATATTTGAAATTTTCTATAATAAAAAATTTTGTTTTGTTTTTCATGAAAAATGTAAAAATAACAAGAGAAAGGAAGGCGAAAACAACAAAACCAATAATCTGGAATTTTTAGTTGTTACCAATGGGAGGGTTAATTCAGATTCCTAGCATTCCACATCCCCAATACAATGCTTTTTTATTTGCCCCCAGAATTAAAGAGTTATGTTTTTTTGCCCTCCCCACAACTGCCTTCTTTCTATAGTTGTCAAGATCTCATTCCCATTCCTTTCTTCCTCTTTGATCATGTTCGCAATAGTTTTACAAGTACTAATTGAAACATAAACTTGTTTTTCTTTTAGGAGCGACTGTAACACTAACTCCAATCTTTATCAGTATCTTTCTGAATTATAAATTCTACCTGTGCTATTTATAAGGCCTTTAAATTAAATCCCAAGCAGACACATGTTTATATTCATGCCACATGAATGCACTCCAAAGTTTGAAAGAAAAACTCTTTGTGGATGAAATATTTGGATAAGGTTATCCAATATCAAAGAAAATAATATAAACCACTTCTTTTAGGACAATTATATTTCTAAAATAATAAACACATTTGCAAAAAAAAATAATTTTTTACCACTTATAAACACAATCCTGACTACATTTTTCTCTGCAAAAACTCAAAAATGAGAAGAAAAAACACACAACATGAAAATCATTCTTTACCCAGTCTGTAGTAAAAGGAGCTCCATTTGCCATCAAAATACGAACTTCATCATCTTGACCTGCTCGTGCCGCTTCTAAAAGCTTCTTTCCCAAATCTACCAGGGACATCTAAACAAAACATAGATGAACTGAACATCAAAATCTCCATTTATACATTATGACATGACATTTTCCTTTCCTGTCTTTATTAATAAGTCAGTTCTCAATTATCCCTTCAAAAGAGTGTGCCATGGTTAATACAAAATAACAGATCATACAAAAGCAATTTATATTGCATTTCAGAATCCATTTTTCTTTCTCATTAAGTTTTTACCTAGAATAAAAGTAGTTTAAATTCTCCAAATACATCTGGTAAAAGAAGAGGTAAGTAGCAGAGAAAAGCTGGTCTAAATTTTTATTTATTTATTTATTTTTGAGACAGAGTCTCGGCCTGTCACCCAGGCTGGAGTGCGGTGGCACGGTGTTGGCTCACTGCAAACTCCACCTCCTGGGTTCAAGTGATTCTTCTGCCTCAGCCCCCCAAGTAGCTTGGACTACAGGCATGCACCATCACACCCAGCTAATTTTTCTATTTTCAATAGAGACAGGGTTTCACCATGTTAGCCAGGCTAGTCTCAAACTCCTGACCTCAAATCATTTGCCCGCTTTGGCCTCCCAAAGTGGTGGGATTAGAGGCATGAGCCACCACGCCCAGCCAAGCTGGTCTAAAATTTAAAACTGGCAACTAATTGTTTTCACTAGAGGGTTTGCAGCAATAAAATTTTTCATAAAAGTAAATAAAGTGCAAGATATTGTCATCTGTTGTTGGTGCAAATTAAATTAAACTTACCATAAATTATTTTGCAATAGTAAATGTGTTCAAAATTTTAAAGTACAAATTTTCCGCCCTCCTACATGCAATATATATTTAAATTCTTGCAGAAAGTAAATCATTCACATTCTAGGAAAATACTAAAAAGAGAGTAACAGTATTATGAATAGACTATCTGTCTCATTAGAGGCTAGAGGCCAGGTACGATGACATACTCCTGTAATCCCAGCAGTTTGGGAGGCTGAGGCAGGTGTATCACTTGAGGCCAGGAGTTTGAGACCAGCCTGGACAACATGGTGAAACCCTATCTCTACTAAAAATAAAAAATTGGCTGGGTGTGGGGGCTCACACCTATAGTCCCAGCTCCTCAGGAGGCTGAGGCACAAGAATCACTTGAACCCAGGAGGCGGAGGTTGCAGTGAGCCGAGATCGCACCACTGCACTCTAGCCTGGGGGACAAAGTAAACTCTGTCTTAAAAAAAAAAAAAAAAAAAAAAAAAAACCAGGAAAGAGTATCCTGTGTCTTGAATTTAATATATGTTAAAAGGCTAATGTCCCAGCCTGGGATGTGAGGTGTGCATGGGTATGTATGTATTTGTGTCTTCTTGAATAAGAAATATTGAAATATATGTCAGAAAAAAAGATTATGACAGTAGAATATAGGTAAATTAAGATTTGAATGTATCACAAACATTCAAATTCAAGGGATGACAGTTCTCAGAAGAAAGTTTCCAAACCCGGAAAGACTATCCAGCTGGAAGATTACTCAATTATGTTATACAGTATCCTAAATAAGGAAACGCAGAATTTTAGGCCTGTAGGGAAGGGAAATATGGAACCCCTGAGATTTACAATGAAAAAATGTGCCTGGGGTACAAATTTATCTCAAAAAAAGTATATACTCTGAGGCTGAGGTAAGTAGTCAAGAGGAAGTAAGTTATAAAGAGAGTAATGGCAGGTTGATCAGTGTATCTCCACCTGGTATGAACAATTATTACAAGTTGAGTATCCCTAATCCAAAAATCTGAAATCTGAAACTTTTTAAGCATCAAAGGAATGCTCATTGGAGATTTTAGATTTTGCAGTTTTTGCATTAGGGATGCTGAACCAGTAAGTATTAATGGAAACATTCCAAAATCTGAAAAAAACCAAAATCTGAAACACTTCTGGACTAAGTATTTCAGATAAGGGATACTCAACCTGCACTCAATAAGGAAGAGAAAGGAGTGTATGTGTGAGAAGGAAGTTGGCAAATGGGGCTTGAAAAAGTTATTTCTGCCAGGAAGAACTGAAATGTTCTACATCATTAAAAGGGCTGTCAAGAAATCTAAAAGGGGGCCGGGCGCGGTGGCTCAAGCCTGTAATCCCAGCACTTTGGGAGGCTGAGATGGGCGGATCACGAGGTCAGGAGATCAAGACCATCCTGGCTAACACGGTGAAACCCCGTCTCTACTAAAAAAAATACAAAAAACTAGCCAGACGAGGTGGCGGACGCCTGTAGTCCCAGCTACTCAGGAGGCTGAGGCAGGAGAATGGCGTGAACCCGGGAGGCAGAGCTTGCAGTGAGCTGAGATCCGGCCACTGCACTCCAGCCTGGGCGACAGAGCGAGACTCCGTCTCAAAAAAAAAAAAAGAAAAGAAAAGAAATCTAAAAGGGGTAATTATAAGAAAAGCTGTCCACGAAAATAAACAGAACTATGCCTATAATTTTTAGTGAATTAGGTAAGATGGAAATAAGCACAAAAGAGGTAACCAGGGACAGATACTAACACTTGGAGGCTTGCACAATAATTAGGTGAGATATACATATCCCAAACAGGCCTTCGTCACAAGGCAAGAAAGAATTTCTTAGAATTGTTTCATTTGTAAGGATAAAAATAATCTATATTATGGTCAGGCAAAGCAGCTCACACCTGTAATCCCACCACTCTGGGAGGCCGAGGTGGGTGAATCACTTGAGGTCAGGAGTTCGAGACCAGCCTGGCCAACAGGGTGAAACCCTGTCTCTACGAAAAATTCAATCCAGTCTGGGCATAAGAGTGAGACTCCATCTCCACAAAAAATATATATATATTATATTCTGGAGTAAAGAATAGGAAAAACAACCACATGTACTTGTGGGATTTATATGGGATTTTTTTTAAATACACTTCTCTGTGATACTTGCAACATTTTCATCCTTGCATTTCTGATTTCCTTTCCTTTTTTTCTCCTATTCTCTCATAACCTTGATGGAGTCACTGAAAGCCAAGATACTCCTCAATCCTGCTTAAAGTCACTAAGATCTATAGAGATTACTGATCTCCAATGAGGCATTTTTTCCTAGATAATATGTAACTGCTGGACAGCAAAAATTAACATCATATTCAACAGGCAAGAAACCTGCAAAAATAATTTCCTATTAAACGGCAGGATAAAGCAAAAAGAAACTGACCTCTCTCCTACAGAAGTATGGTAAAATCTGAACTGGTCACACTAACAAATATAGCACCTATACTCTGAATGATACAAAATTTGGCTTTACAACAAAATATATCTTTCCAAAAATAAATATTTTTAAATAGGTTTTACACAGGTAATATAAAATCAGTTTGCATTCATTTAGCATACATACTGCCAAATGGTTTAGATATCTGAGTATCTTTTGCGAAGTTTAGGACTTTTCCCCATTTTTTGAAACTGGGTTGTCTGTCTTTTTCTTATTGATTTGTAAGCATTCTCACATATGTTCTGGATATGAGTCCTTTGTCAAATATAACAAGTATTATAAATATCTCTGTCCAGAACCCTGATTTTTGACTCTCTATCTTATGTTCTTTCTTTGATAACACATAGTATTTTCTATGGGTAGATAATTGTTGAGTCTCATAAAAATGTGCAACTTCTACATATTAAAATAAAATAATCAAAATAAAATAAGAAATGGCAAAGAAATATATTTACCACAAAAATGACTAGAAGAAACAGTCATGTTTTACTTATTTAAAAGACTTGACTCAAAATGAAAAGGGGCGGGAAATAAACAGCAAGGACCCAACACATCAATAGTTAAAAGACAGGCCATACATTTTACAGAAAAGAAAATAGAAATAATTCACAAGGGCAGAAAATGCTCAGTGTCACTGCTAATCAGGTTAACATAAAGTTAATAATTTTAAAGTAATTACTGATGCAGCCAAGAATTAGGTGAAACTGATACTTTGATATATTGACAACTCAGATATGCTGATAGTAATATAAGTGGATCAGCTTTATTTTTTAGTCAACTTGGCAAATTTAACAAGTTACAAAAATATCTGAGTCCATTGACCCAGTAAGTGACCCCACTTCTAAGAATCTATTCTAAAGGAAAAATATATTGAAACAGATCTATCAGTAAAGATTATATATGCATACACATATATATTATATATAACTCATAATGTGACCAATCTAAAGGTAGGAAAATGATTGAACTGTAGAATCGAAAGGAACAGTGCAGTAATTTAACCTAACAGTTTTGAAGCTATATAAACAACAAAAAATTTATGCCACATTATGAAAAGATAAAAAACTTTTTTGCCAAAATATGCATATAAAGTATAAAATACTGAAAAATATTAACAATTGTATAGGATGGAATGATTATGGGAAATTTTGTCTTCATTTTACAAAGTTTCTATAATGTTACTATATTACCTAATTTTAAAAATGTTTTTTTCAAAGGGACAAATTACATTGTACGACTGTCAACTAAACAAATGACAACATTAAGGAAAGTTTTATGTTCCTGACTTACTAGATGGGATGAGCAGAAAAAAATAAAGAAAATGTAGAACATTGGGAACTTAAAATATCAATCATATATCTGTTTACATGAATTATAATAAAATCATGAAGCATTTGAACAAATCAACTTTGTCCATAATTATTCAATTGTCCTAATTATTCAAAACATATCACAGTTTAGGACCAAATAAACTTAAGTTACTGTGGTTTTAAATTTCCATGAGCAATACAGCCATACGGTAGATTAATGAGATGGATTCTTGGAAATCAGTGGTTCTCATTGGTAGCAGCACTGCCCCCTTGAGAGCCCTTTGTATGTTTATGGCGGCATTTTGGGGACTGAAGGTGCGGATGCTCTGCTAGCATTTAATGGGCAAGCGCCAAGGATACGAGAGGTCCAGCAAAGGAGGGAATAGTCCTGTAGGACAAAGAATTGTCACATGTTCTGGATAATTTTCAAAGATTCCATTGAAAACATATCCAAGGCTGGAATCTAACATGTAAACAAAATGTATTTTTTCCACAGTGTTAATGTATTCTAAATATTCTAGAATGCAGCCGTACTATAAATCTATTTGTTTTGTTCAGAAATTTACTAAGAGTTGTTTGTCATTTTGGAAAATCACGTCAATGCCATTTTGGCATGTGCATCACCAATATCATATATCAATCAGCTTGTTCAGCTATCACATTCACAGTGATTTTATGTGCCAGCATAAGCATTTTACTACCTCACTGTGACATCTAATGTAGTGTGCTCAAGTATTTACATATTTTAATACACATTTTATTATAAATTGCTTCTTTTCAAATTATCCTTTATATTATAATCAAAACATGATTTTTTTGAAATTATGCAGATCAGTAACATTAACTATGATTTTCTTTCTTTTCTTTGGAGATATAGACTCTCTCTGTAGCCCAGGCTGGAGTACAGTGGCGAGATCACAGCTCACCACAGACTCGACTTCCCAGGCTCAACCAGTCCTCCCGCCTCAGCCTCTCCAGTAGCTGCAACTACAAGAGTGCACCACCATACTTGGCTGATTTTTGTATTTTTTGTAGAGATGAGTTTTTGCCACATTGCCCAGGCTTGTCTTGAACCCCTGGGCTCAAACGATCTGCCTACTGCAGCCTCCCAAAGTGCTGGGACTACAGGCATGAGCCACTGCACCCAGCAACTATGATTTTCACTTAAAGTTAGAAGGGAGAAAAAGAAAAAAAAAAAAAAACTAAAAAAAAAAAAGTTAGCAGAAGGGGCAATACAAAATATTTATTATAAAAAGGTGGCAATGGATCTAATAAGATTGAAATCAATGGAAGAAAATACACATAAGATCAAGCAAGACAAAAATCAAAGGTGCTCTGATTTTCTTGTCAAGATAATTAGTAGTTTTAAATAATGAAAACAACAAAATCGTAGCATTTTCACTCTGTCTCACCTGACAGGGACCACACACACTCACCATAGTTTTTGACCCTTAGAGGAACTCAATTGTAATAAGATAACTACACTGACCAAGGGGAACATAGCTCCAGGTCAAGTCACTAATTTACTCAGTTCAACATTTATATATTAAAATCCTGGATGGGTGCAGTGACTCAAGCCTGTAATCCTAGCACTTTGGGAGGCCAAAAAGGAAGATCACTTGAGGCCAGGAGTTTGAGACCAGCCTAGCTAACATGGTGAAACCCCACCCATCTCTACTAAAAAAACACAAAAATTAGCCTGGTGTGGTCCCAGCTACTTAGCTGGCTGAGGCAGGAGAATCCCTGAACCTGGGAGGCAGAGGTTGTAGTGAGCTGAGATTGCTCCACTGCACTCCAGCCTGGACAACAGAGCAAGACTGTCTCAAAAACAAACAAAAATCCTCAGAGATAAAGTGCTAGATTTTTTTTTAATCATTTAGTTTAACAACAAAAATATATTGCTTTTTTGGTGTGGCAAATAAGTTCTTTACTCCAATTAAAATGTATGTTAGTAATAAATCTATTATCCAAACTAGCTACTTTTGCTCAAAAGTACATGCCAAGAGAGCCATCTAGTGGTAACAGGAATTACTACCAATAACTACATGTTAAAACTTAAGAGTCTATTTTGTTTTGAATTTTTCTGTAATTTACAGCTTATAGAGTTGTTGTGAGGATTATGGCATCTACTGGACATGAAAGCTCTATAAAATCATAAAGTACCAGTTCCACGTGAGTGGTTACTAACACTCTTAAATAAGAGTATGAATTTTAAAAATGTTTACACCTATTATAAATATATTTAATAAGCTCTACTCACATTAAAACTTTAAAATAAACTTTTTATATAATTGTTATGCTCAATAAGTACAATTATAAATCCAATATAAATCTCCTAAAGATTTTCTCCACTTTTTGTATTACACACACATCCTACACACACATCCAAAGTCTTTAAAATGTTCATACTCTTTGACTAGTAATTCTACTCATATAAACCCATCATAAGGAAACTTTTCAAAAATCTAAATACATTAATGCTAATGTTATTTAAAATAAGGAAAAAAACAACTACAAACAATGATTAAAGACATTAAGATATGTCAGGCCGGGCGCGGTGGCTCACGCCTGTAATCCCAGCACTTTGGGAGGCCAACGCGGGTGGATCACGAAGACCAGGAGATCGAGACCATCCTGGCTAACATGGTGAAACCGTGTCTCTACTAAAAAAATACAAAAAATTAGCCGGGCATGGTGGCGGGCGCCTGTAGTCCTAGCTTCTTGGGAGGCTGAGGCAGGAGAATGGTGTGAACACGGGAACCAGAGCTTGCAGTGACCCGAGATTGCACCACAGCACTCCAGCCTGGGCGACAGAGCAAGACTCCATCTCAAAAAAAAAAAAAGATATGTCATAATGGAATACTGTAGTGATTTATTTATTTTACATTATGAAAAATTTGTAATATACATAAAGTAGACAGTCGTATAATAAACTCCCACAAAGCCAACATTTAGTTTAAATATTATCAATTTTTGGCCGACTCATTTCCCACCTCCACCCACTGTTTTGAAGCAAGTGTTAGACATTATATCATATTATCTCTAAATATTTCAGTACAGATCTCTAAAAGATAAAAATATTTAAAAAATAATAGTATATATATTCATTTGAAAATATTTACAAACAGTATGTAACAGTTTAAGAATCAAGACTCTAAGTTGTATATATACCATGATCTTAACAGAAAAACACTTGGGGTCGAGCGTGATGGCTCATGCCTGTAATCCTAGCACTTTGGGAGCCCGAGGCAGGTGAATCACCTGAGGTCAGGAGTTCAAGACCAGCCTCGCCAACACAGTGAAACCCCGTCTCTACTAAAAATAATAATAATTAAAAAAAAGAATTATTTTTGGTGTGGTGGCTAACGCCTGTAATCCCAGCCACTCAGGAGGCTGAGGCAGAAGAATCACTTGAACCCAGGAGGTGGAGGTTGCAGTGAGCCGAGATTGCCCCTTTGCACTCCAGCCTGGGCAACAAGAGCAAAACTCCGTCTCAAAAGAAAAAAGAAAGAAACAATTTAAAAAAAAAAAAAAACTTGGAGACAATACACCATGGTAATGAAAATTATGAATTTTCCCTTTTTTCTACTTTTTTCTAAGTTTTCATTTTTTATAGCAAGCATATATTACTAATGTAATATTAAAACTTTTATTAAAAAGCATTTTTTCAAAATTAGGTTACAGATAAGGTGATAAAGTCTTTAATGTACATTAGATATTGAAAGCATTTTTCATAGTAAAAGTATGTAAAATATGACTCCAAGTAAAATTTAGCATATTATAATCATGTGTACATGTATGAAAATATTCCAAATTTAGTTGCCTACAGTCTCATAAGAAAACAATTTCAATAATAACAAAAACAGTCCCTAGCATCTTGCTCTTTATCTGCGTTGTCTCATTTTATCTGAAGTGCCTTAACAAGATCACTATTGTCTCCATTTTGCGAGGAAGCAAGTGAAAAATAAAAAGATTTACGAAAGAACACTAGTTTTGATCTTAAAACCCAACTCATATTCTCAATTCTTCCTGTGTCCTAAGTTGGAGAACACTGGGAATCTGCTGGGATATAAAGGGCATGTCCTCCAACGATTTAAGTTTAGTGTCTCCCAGTGTAATTCCTTTGAACAGAAAAATAAATCATCAATGAACTCTGGTATATTTGGATTTTTCCCCCACGCCCATTTTACTTAATGGAGTTTTTTTCCCCTTTATTTTTTTTTTTAAATATTTTCAAATATTATATCCATATATGTATCTCCCATATACCGCTTTTTCAGAAAACCACTAGATGACACATTCCACCAAAACCAAGAGTAAACCAGAATTAATCAAGGCCTTCAGGAAATAAAGGATCCAACATAAACAGAATAGGAGAGAGTACCCAAAATGATGGTGAAGGGAGACCCCAAGACAACAACTGTGACACAGGCATAGAAAGCAAACCCAGATGGGAGCCAGAGAACACAGTTCCAGGAAGGAGGTCTCCAAGGAAAAGACAGGCTGGTAAGTCTCCCAAGAAGAGAATGAACGCCAGTGGAGTTTGGGATTGGTTAATGACGGATATAAGAAAACTAAGAAAAGAAAAAACTAGACTATTTTTCAGAGGGGAGAAAAAAACTATACCATAAAGGTATACATGTCTCTTGTATAGTTTTTCCTTTACACACACACACACACACACACACACACACTTCCTTTGTGGTACAGACGCGGATTAGCTAAGAATAACAGTTCCTGGGGTGTAATGTAGAGCAAAATTTTCAGTGTAATCATATTGAAAAGATAAATGGTGAGGGAAAAACAGCTGAAGCCTCATCTTCGTAAGTAGAAAGTCAAAAGGTATCTGATGTGGAAAAAAATCAAGAAATAGCATACATTTGTTATTTAGAAATACGAAGAGCTAAAAGATCCATAAAATGGAGACCTCTGGGAAAGAGGGTTCTGGGGTGGGAAAAAATAACACAACTGAGTATAGGATTTTCATCAGAAGGCTTATATTTTTTACTTTTTCAACTATGCGCACATTTAATTTTTTTCTTCCTTAAAAAAAGTTTTTTGGTTTTTTTTTTTTTTTTTGAGACCGAGTCTCGCTCTGTCGCCCAGGCTGGAGTGCAGAGGCGCGATCTCGGCTCACTGCAAGCTCCGCCTCCCAGGTTCACGCCATTCTCCTGCCTCAGCCTCCTGAGTAGCTGGGACTACAGGCGCCCGCCACCTCGCCCGGCTAATTTTTTTGTATTTTTAGTAGAGACGGGGTTTCACCGTGTTAGCCACGATGGTCTCGATCTCCTGACCTCATGATCCGCCAGCCTCGGCCTCCCAAAATTCTGGGACTACAGGCATGAGCCACAGTGCCCTGCCAAAAAAGTTTTTATTTTTATAGATTCAGGGTGTACGAGTGCAGTTTGTTACATGTATATATTGCATAGTGGTGAAGTCTGGCCTTTTAATGTGCCCATCACCTGAAGAGTGAACACTGTACCCAACAGGGAATTTTTCAACCCTTGCCCTTCTCCCACCCTCCCTATTATTACCCACTGTATATCCATGTATAACCACTGTTCAGTTCCCACTTATAAGTCAGAACTCTGCACATATACTTTCACAAAAATAAAATTACAGGGCTGGGCACGGTGGCTCACGCCTATAATCCCAGCACTTTGGGAGGCTGAGGCGGGCAAATCACAAGGTCAGGAATTCGAGACCAGCCTGGCCAACATGGTGAAACCCCATCTCTACTAAAACTACAAAAAATTAGCTGGGCGTAGTGGCAGCCGCCTGTAATCCCAGCTACTTGGGAAGCTGAGGCAGGAGAATTGTTTTGAACCCAGGAGGCAGAGGTTGCAGTGAGCCAAGATCACACCACTGCACTCCAGCCCAGGTGACACAGTGAGACTCCATCTCAAAAATAAATAAATAAATAAAATCACAATAAACAAACACGTTTACTGTACATAAGAATTATACAGTTTAAAGTCATCTCAACACATCCTTGTGTTCTCAGAAGTAACCACTATCCAAATGTTTAGTGTGCATTCTTCCAGATCTTTTCTATGCGTATAGAAACACATACACACAATGCTTACTTCTTTTTAAACAAAAACACACAAAGGGGTCAGGAGGGTGGGTAAAAATAAAAAATTAAAATTCAAAAACACACAAAAAGGGATCATACTATATTGTTTGGCAACTTGCTTTTTTCCCCATTCACAAGCAATCTTCTTTTTTTCATTTTATTTTTTTGAGATGGAGTTTCACTCTTGTTGCCCAGGCTAGCATGGAATAGCGCAATCTTGGCTCACTGCAACCTCTGCCTCCCTGGTTCAAGCAATTCTCCTGCCTCAGCCTCCCAAGTAGCTGGGATTACAGGCATGTACCACCAGGCCCAGCTAATTTTTGCATTTTTAGTAGAGATGGGGTTTCAACATTTTGGTCAGGTTGGTCTCAAACTCCTGACCTCAAGTGATCCATCTGCCTTGGCCTCCCAAAGTGCTGGGATTATAGGCGTGAGCCACCACTCCTGGCCAATCCTCTTGTTTTATCAGTGAAATCTTCCTGTGTCAGTACACACAGTCTTTTTACTGGCTGCACAGTACTATGGAGTGTGACCGGCTGAATAATGCTCCCCCAAAGATGTCTAGATCCTAATTCTCAGATCCTGTGAATATGCTACCTTACATGGCAAAAGGAACTCTGCAGAAATTATTAAATTAAGGATCCTGACTAGGGTGGTTATCCTGGATTATCCAAGTATGAAGTAATCACAAGAGTTCTTGTAAGAGGGAGACAGGAGGATCAGAATAGGAGATGTGACACTGGGAGCAAAAGGTCACAGTCAGGGAGAAGGAAGCAGAGATCAGAGAAAGGATGAGAGAGATGTGAAGATACTATGCTGTTGGCCTTAAAGATGGAGGAAGGGGCCACAGGTCAAGAAATGCATGCATTCTTTAGAAGCTAGAAAAGGAAAGAAAACAGATTCTCTCCTAAAGCTTCCAGAAGGAACAGTCCTGCCGAAATCCTAATTTTAGGTCTTCAGACTTCCAGAATTATAAAATAATAAATTTGTGTTGTTTTAAGGCACTAAGGTTGTGGCAATTTGTTATAGCAAATAGGAAAGTATTACACTATAGGAACAGGAAACAAATATACAGTATATTATTTATATGATCCTATTTTAATTTTTCATCTTTACAAATAGTGCTGCAATACACACGAGTTAGCACTGTTCTAGAAATTATTGTGAGAAGCAGGATTGCTAGACTTGCTTAAAATCACATTTTAATTGTGATTAGACACTGCCAAATTATCTACCAAAAAATTGTAGCAACTTATACTCCCACTATCAGTGTACAAGAATAACTGTTTCTCCACAAGGTCTCCACTCCCCACAGCCAGAACCTTGATCTCAGAGCCAGATCTTCCTAAAGTCAAGACCAGTTCCAATGAAATCATACTCACAAAGTTGATAAAAAAACTTCCTTCTAAGATAACTTTCTTTCAGTAACCATAATCTGAGGACATCCCACTACCACCAAGGAGAGAAAAAGACTTAAGAAGTAAAAGATGCGGCAACCCTTTTATCACTTTTAAAGTCTGCATTAAAAGGGCATTCTGTAGTCCCAGCTACTCGGGAAGCTGGGGCAGCAGAATCACTTGAACCCAGGAGGCAGAGGTTGCAGCGAGTCAAGATCACGCCACTGTATTCCAGCCTGGGCAATAGAGCAAGACTCCATCTCAGAAAAAAAAAAAAAAAAAAAAAAAGTTCAATAAATATTAATCCATTGAATGAACAATATTTGGCACACAGTAGAAACTCCAGAAATACTTGGAATAACCAAAAACATCATAACATTTGACTTTTTTTTAATGTAATCTAAATTTCACAAACCCTAGAAAATATCGTAACAGAATGCTTACTGAATACTTACGTCAACCTTGTTGTAACAAAATTTCTTATAACTAAACAAGGCTGGAACTTGCCTGAATATTATCTTTTTATTGGCAGCAACTCAAATTGACAGATGTGACCAAAAAAAAAAAAAAAAAAATCTGAGGTCAATCCTGTTTTTTAGTCAAAAGAGAAAATTGTGAATATAATAAATGTAGATACTGGCTTCGTCTGGGACCCTCAGAATTACTCTTGGACCTGCCAAGTTAGCATAGAAAAATCTAGGCAGGAAGCCAGAACTTGTCTAATAACTAGCAATAATATTACAAAGCAAAATCAGCTCAAGACCACCCTCAATGACAGTAGATCAAATCAGTACACCAAACTGAGTTCAAAGGTTTCAAATGGGTATATTCTAAAATTGAGGTACCCAGGCTGGGTGCAGTGACTCATGCCTGTAATCTCAGCACTTTGGGAGGCCAAGGCTAGAGGATAACTTGAGGTCAGGAGTTTGAGAACACCCTGGCCAACATGTTGAAAAATACAAAGAAAAAAAAAATTAGCCAGGTGTGGTGGTGCATGCCTGTAGTCCCAGCTACTCGGGAGGCTGAGGCAGGAGGTTCACCTGAATCAAGGAGGCGGAGGTTGCAGTGACCCAAGATTGCGCCACTGCACTCCAGCTTGGGCGACTGAGCAAGACTCCATCTCAAAAAAATAAAAAAAAACTGAGGTGTCCAATACAGTAACCACTAGTTATACAAGGATACTGGGCATTGAAATGTGGCTAGTCCAAATTGAGATGTGCTATAAATATAACATACCAGATTTTGAAGACTTGCTAGCAAGAAAATATGTAAAATATCTCATTAATAACTTTTATACTGATTACTTGATGAAACAGTATTTTGGAAGGGCCAAGCGCAGTGGTTCACACCTGTAATTCCAACACTTTGAGAGGCTGAGGTGGGTGGATTGCTTGAGGCCAGGAGTTCAAGACCAGCCTGGGCAACATGGCAAAACCTGGTCTCTACAAAAAATACAAAAAAATCAGCCAAGCATGGTGCCACATGCCTGTAGTCCCAACTACTTGGGACGCTGACGTGACAGAATAACCTGACCTAGGAAGTCAAGGCTGCAGTGAGCCGTGATCACACTACTGTACTCCTGTCTGGGCAACAGGAGTGAGACCCTGTCTCCAAAAATAATAATAATAATATTTTAGATATAAGGGATTAAACGCTATTACGAAAATTAATTTTGCTGGGCACAGTGGCGTGCACCTGCAGTACCAGCTACTTGAGAGGCTAAGGCAGGAAGGTCACTTGAACCTAGGAGTTCGAGACTGTACTGCACAGTGGCTACTAGAAATTTTTAAATTAAATCTGTAGCTGCAGGCACCACTGCAGAGGAATGGGAAATTGCTACCCTAGGATCAGGCCCATGGGGGAAATGGGAAACCTTGGTACTGCAGTACCTGCTGGCCCATCATTTTTACGAGCCATGACAATAAAACCAATCATAATTAATAGAATGCACTACTCTCACTACAGGCTCCAGAAGACAACATAGATGCCCTTTTTTAATCCCTGCCTAAGGGAAAGGAAAAAAAACACGTGCAGAGGCAAGAAGTGGCCAAGGACCCACAGTGAGGCAGGGAGAAGTCATTCACCCTTTCTATGCCTCAGTTTACACATCTGTAAACTGAGGGTAATAGCACAACCTCTCTCACAGGGTTGTTCTGAGAATTAGAGGCAATTAGCCAGGCACAGTTGCTCCCAAAATTTGGAGAGGCTGAGGCAGGAGCATCCCTTGAGCCCAGAAGTTCAAGACCAGCCTGGGAAACACAGAGAGAGACATCATCCCTCCCTAAAATTAAAAAAAAAAAAAAATAGCTGTATATAGTGGTGTCTCCCTGTAGTCCCAGCTACAGCTACTCAGGAGGCTGGGAGGTGGGGGGAGGATCACTTAAGCCCAGAGGTTTGAGGCTTCAGTAAGCCACGACTGTGCCACTGCACTCCAGCCTGGGCAACAGAGTCAGATCCTGTCATTCATTCATTCATAAATAAATAAAATTTTAATTTTAATTTTTAAAAAATGGCTGGGTGTGGTGCTCATGCCTGTAATCCTAGCACTTTGGGAAGCCAAGATGGGTGGATTGCTT